>NW_027331949.1:3560151-3901366 GCF_048418815.1 Hemitrygon akajei
AGGAGGCCATGGATAGATATATCAGTATGGGAGTGGGACGTGGAATTAAAATGTGTGGCCACTGGGAGATCCTGCTTTCTCTGGCGGACCGAGCGATGTGTTCAGCGAAACGGTCTCCCAGTCTGCGTCAGGTCTCACCAATATATAAAAGGCCAGACCGGGAGCAGGTGGAATGGGCACAGGAGACAGATCAGCCACAATCATAAGACAACAGGAAAATTCCTCCTCATTTCTGTTCTAAATTAAGGTCTCTCTATTCTAAAGGACCAGGAAAGGTCCCCCTGATCCTGGATCTTCACTGTAGGAAACACCCTCTCGACATCCACTGTGTCATCTGGTCCTAGACTTCCCCCACTATAGGAAAAATTCTCTGCACATCCACTCTATCCGTGTTCTCGGGTCCTAAACTCCCCCACTATAGGAAACATCCTCTCCACATCCATTCTTTGTCCTCTGGTGCTAGACTCCCCCTCTCTAGAAACCAGCCTCTGCACATCCAATTTATCTCGGCTTTGCAGTATTCGAGAACAACACCCACCCACCCCGCATAATCAATCTAAACTCCGGCGGGAATAGGCCCAGAGACACCCTGCCGAAATACTATTCTGCCTAGTCCCACTGACCTGCACCTGGCCCATATCCCTCCATACACCTTTCATTCAAGTTTTGCTTAAATGCTAAAGTGAGCCTGCATTTACCACTTCATCTGGCAGCTCATTCCACACTCCCACCACTCTCTGTGTGAAAAAGCCCCCCCACCCTAATGTTCCCTTTAAGCTTTTCCCCCTTCACCCTTAACCCATGTCCTCTGTTTTTTTTTCTCCCCGAGCCTCAGTGGAAAAAGACCCATCATAATTTTATATACCTCTATCAGGTCTCCCCTCATTCTTCTACGCTCCAGGGAATAAAGTCCTAACCTATTCAACCTTTCTCGGTAACTCAGTTTCTCAAGTCCCGGCAACATCCTTGTAAACCTTCTCTGCACTCTTTCAACCTTATTAATATCCTTCCTGTAATTCTGTGACCAGAACTGCACACAATGCTCCAAATTCGGCCTCGTCAATGCCTTACACAACCTCACCATAACATCCCAACTCTTATACTCAATACTTTGATTTATAAAGGCCAATTTACCAAAAGCTGTCTTTACTACCCTATCTACCTGTGACGCCACTTTTAGGGAATTTTGTATCTGTATTCCTAGATCCCTCTGTTCTAATGCACTCCTCAGTGCCCTACCATTAACCTTGTATGTTCTACCTTGTTCTGTCCTTCCAAAGTACAATACCTCACACTTATCAGTATTAAACTCCATCTGCCATTTTTCAGCCCATTTTCCCAACTGGTTTAGATCCCTCTGCAAGCTTTGAAAACCTTCCTCACTATCCACTACACCTCCAATCTTTGTATAATCAGCAAATTTGCTGATCCAATTTACCACATTATCATCCAGATCATTGATATAGATGACAAATAACAATGGACCCAGCACTGATCCCCGTGGCATATCACTAGTCACAGGCCTCCACTCAGAGAAGCAATCCTCCACTACCACTCTCTGGCTTCTCCCACTGACCCAATGTCTAATCCAATTTACCACTTCACCATGTATACCTGGTGACTGAATATTCCTAACTAACCTCCCATGCGGGACGTTGTCAGAGGCCTTACCGAAGTCCATGTAGACAACATCCACTGCCTTCCCTTCATCCACTTTCCTTGTAACCTCCTCGAAAAATAGTAAAAGATTTGTTAAACTTGACCTACCACGCACAAAGCCGTGTTGACTTTCCCTAATAAGTCCTTGTCTATCTAAATACTAGTATATCCTATCCAATAATTTACCCACTACGAACGTCAAATTTACCGGCCTATAATTTCCTGGATTACTTTTAGAGCCTCTTTTAAACAACGGGACAACATGAGCTATCCTCCAATCCTTTGGCACCCGTAGATACCGACATTTTAAAAATTCCTGCCAGGGCCCCTGCAATTTCAACACTAGTCTCCTTCAAGGTCTGAGGGAATACCCCGTCAGGTTCTGGGGATTTATATACACTGAATTTGCCTCAAGATAGCAAGCACCTCCTATCTCTATATATTGATCTAGAAAACTGTCCTGAACACATTTTAACAGTATGGGAGTCCCAATCAATATGTGGAAAATTAAAATCCCCTAATATCACAACTTTTAATATTACTGGATAAACAACAGGAACAACTCCCTCAATCGATAAAACCATTCCCAACACACGTTCCTTGACCAGTGGAGCACCTCACCACAGGCATTGTTTGTGTCCTCAGTCAGACAACCGAAATATTTCCTCTATCAATCAGCTTCCAAATGTTGCTAATCTGTCATTCGTTGCCACGCCCCGCTGTTGATTCCCTTCTCCTCATCATACGTTCTTACCCCGATCATCCTCCAGAGCCCCAAACTCTGCTCTGTGCAGACCTGCCTCTAGTTTCTGACCCTGCTCGAACATTCAACTAATGGTTTCCCATTCCGCTTTCAGTCTTTAAAGGACCGTGGTGCTTTCAGCAATCCTTTAGAAGCAGGGAAAATGACCCATAATGTAGAAATAAGTCATGAATCAGGATGTTAACTCCCAATATTATTTTTTCCTCAGCCCAGAGATTAGAGGGGCAAAGAACATCTCAGACAAAACTACAGGCAGCTCAACATCTTCACTCTGCAGAAAATTCAAGGGAAACCTCTTCAACCACAGATTGGTGACTGCTTGGAACTCATCACCACAGGGAGAACAAGAGATGAACAACAAGGGAGGATTTAAAAGGGCTGTCGTGGAATTGAACCACTGGCATGGTTCAGCTGAGTTGACTCTCCACTGTATACACTGTGTTATAAATTCATTAAGTACCAGAGACAAAGTTCAAAATAGAACTGATTTATTTGTCTCAGATGCAGAATACTAAACTCCAGTCCCATTAAAGGTGAATATACAGCAGAAGAGACTCCTCCCATGCCCAGTGACCAGGGTGCAGAACTGGATGTGGTGAGCAGCAGCGATAATTGCAGAGTTCAGCACCAACAGTCACTCTAAAAATTGCATTCAGCAATGGTGATGGATCCACCATGCAGCTCATTGAAACTTTCTCACCAGTGTCAACCCTGTAGTGTGTCATAAGTATAATATGTAAGGTTTCACTGCTAATGTAATGGCCTCTCTATAATGTTTCACTGCTGAGGCAATGTAGCAGCAATGTTCAGGTTACAACTAGAGATAACAGGGTTTTGGAATGCTGATCTATCCAATGACAGAAATGCTTTTCTTTCTTGTGAGTCTAGACTAGAGATTTTGCCCGGGAGAGATGAGAAGACACGAATGGAGAGAGTGAGCCCTTTTTCTTTGTTTTCTTTAATAACCCTATATTCAAAGTAAGAAGTATAAATCTGAATCGTTTAATCACATATTGTGTACTGTTTGTTTTTTCAGGGTACACATCGCGCAGCATCCACACAACTGACATTACTTAAAACACAAAAATACAACTGCAGATACTGTGGATCAAAGGATACGTACTCAACTCTGGAAGAACTCAGCAGGTCCAGCAGCATCCGTGAGACAAGAGTAGCCAACGTTTCAGGCCGAGACCCTTCATCAGGAATTGGACCACATTGCTGTTAACACTGCTGTGTTGAGTGTGTAACTTTTATTTGGCTTAAATTGTTCTTAGTAAGATTCACCTTGGACCCCCCCCCCCTTTTCTAGTCAGGACTGCCCCCACTTGGCCCATTTAACCTGTCTCAGTGCGGGTGGACCTTAGGACCTGGGGCAGCTTAGGACCCACTGCCCGCAGCCGCTTCTGAAACTGCAGTGTTTCTGTTCCATTGATGGATGTGGTAAACAAGTTAAAATTATGGATCAGTAATTCCCATTTCGTGTTTATTTCACTCTCCACACAATTACATTTACAGGGACTTTACCGTGTGTGTAACCATGCCTCCAAAGCATAAATACGATGCAAGAGCTGGTGATGCATCAAGGAAAAGGAAAATTATCATAATTGAAAAGAAAGTGGAAATAATAAAGCAATCAGAAAGAGGTGAAACACCATCGGTCTTTGGAAAAAAATAAAGCTACAGCCCTGCCCCGATGAAAGCTATAATTATGAGTACACAATGCAGGGGTTTAATTATTGAAATGGAAAGGCTATTGATAATTTGGCTAGATGATCAAAATCAGCGTAATTTGCCTATTAGACTTACTTTAGTACAAGAAAAGGCTGGAATCCTTTTCAATGATTTAAAAGCTGCACGTGCACTAAGTGAAGGTGATTGTGATGAAGAACTTGTTACGAATAGGGGTTGGTTCAATCGTTTCAAGGTGAGGGAAAATTTACATGATATTAAAGTACAAGGTGAAGCAGCGAGTTCTGATGTAAGTGCTGCTAGTAATTTTCCTAAAACGTTGAAAAAAATTATTGAGGAGGGAGATTATTTGCCAGACCAAATATTTAATGTAGATGAGACTGACTAATGCCTGAAAGGAACCACATTTCGAAAGAGGAGAAAAGTGCACCAGGGCAAAAGGCATCAAAGGATAGGCCAACCTGTTCCAACTTACATACAATTCTGACTTAAAGACAGACTTAGTAACAGATCTTGTTCGTAACCCAGGGGGGTTACTGCCTGTATTAAGCTGCAAGTCGAAGTGAGAGTTACATAAGGTTAGATGACTGAGTGAATTGCTTCCCACATTCACAGCAGG
Source organism: Hemitrygon akajei (assembly GCF_048418815.1). Lineage (NCBI taxonomy): Eukaryota > Metazoa > Chordata > Chondrichthyes > Myliobatiformes > Dasyatidae > Hemitrygon > Hemitrygon akajei. Next base: position 3,564,885 of record NW_027331949.1, read on the forward strand.
TGAACGGCCTCTCCCCAGTGTGAACTCAATGATGGTTGATTTGGCAGAGAGAATCTCTTCCCATTGTCTGAGCAGGAGCTTGGCTTCTACCCAGTGTGAACTCGCTGATGTCTCTGTAGGGTGGATGACCGAGTGAATCCCTTCCCACAGCCTGAGCAGGTGAAAGGCCTCTCTCCAGTGTGAACTGACTGGTGTACCTTCAGTTGAGATGACGAAGGGAATCCCTTCCCACAGTCTGAGCAGGTGAATGGCCTCTCTCCAGTGTGAACTCGCTGATGCACCTTCAGATGAGATGACTGAGTGAATCCTTTCCCACAGTCTGAGCAGGTAAATGGCCTCTCACCAGTGTGATTGCATTGATGTACCTTCAGTTGAGATGACGAAGTAAATCCCTTCCCACAATCTGAGCAGGTGAACGGTCTCTCTCCAGTGTGAACCCGCTGATGTTCCTTCAGATGAGATGACAGAATGAATCTGTTCCCACAGTCTGAGCAGGTGAATGGCCTCTCTCCAGTGTGAACTCGCTGATGTACCTTCAGCTTAGATGAGCAAGCGAATCCCTTCCCACAGTCTGAGCAGGTGAATGGCCTCTCCCCAGTGTGATCTCGCTTATGTATATCCAGTTGAGATGATGAAGTGAATCCCTTCCCACAGTCTGAGCAGGTGAATGGCCTCTCTCCAGTGTGAAATCTCTGATGTGTCTTCAGTTGAGATGACCGAGAGAATCCCTTCCCACAGACTGAGCAGGTGAATGGCCACTCTCCGGTGTGAACTGACTGGTGTCTCAGTAGGTGATATGACAAAGTGAATCCCTTTCCACAGTCAGAGCAGGTGAATGGCCTCTCTCCAGTGTGAACTGACTGGTGTACCTTCAGTTGAGATGATGAAGGGAATCCCTTCCCACAGTCTGAGCAAGTGAATGGCCTCTGTCCAGTGTGAACTGACTGATGTAACTTCAGTTGAGATGACGAAGGGAATCCCTTCCCACAATCTGAGCAGGTGAATGGCCTCTCTCCAGTGTGAACTCGCTGATGTATCTTCAGATGAGATGACTGAGTGAATCCTTTCCCACACTCTGAGCAGGTGAACAGCATCTCTCCAGTGTGAGGTACCTTCAGTTGAGATGACGAAGTAAATCCATTCCCACAGTCTGAGCAAGCGAATGGCCACTCTCTGGTGTGAACCCGCTGATGTACCTTCAATTGAGATGACTGAGTGAATCCTTTCCCACAGTCTGAGCAGATGAACGGCTTCTCTCCAGTGTGAACTCGCTGATGTTCCTTCAGATGAGATGACAGAGTGAATCCCTTCCCACAGTCTGAACAGGTGAATGGCCTCTCTCTAGTGTGAACTCGCTGATGTTGCTTCAGATGAGATGACTGAGTGAATCCCTTCCCACAGTCAGAGCAGGTAAACGGTCTCTCTCCAGTGTGATCTCGCTGATGTACCTTCAGTTGAGATGATGAAGTAAATCCCTTCCCACAGTCTGAGCAGGTGAATGGCCTCTCTCCGGTGTGAACTCGCTGATGTACCTTCAGTTGAGATGAGGAAGCGAATCCCTTCCCACAGTATGAGCAGGTGAATGGCCTCTCCCCAGTGTGAACTCGCTGATGTACCTTCAGTTGAGACGATGAAATGCATCCCTTCCCACAGTCTGAGCAGGTGAACGGCCACTCTCTGGTGTGAACCCGCTGATGTACCTTCAGTTGAGATGATGAAATGAATCCCTTCCCACAGTCTGAGCAGGTGAACGGCCTCTCTCCAGTGTGAAATCTCTGATGTACCTTCAGTTGAGATGACCTAGAGAATCCCTTCCCACAGACTGAGCAGGTGAATGGCCACTCTCCGGTGTGAACTGACTGGTGTCTCAGTAGCTGATATGACAAAGTGAATCCCTTTCCACAGTATGAGCACGTGAATGGCCTCTTTCCAGTGTGAACTGACTGATGTACCTTCAGTCGGGATGAGCAAGTGAATCCCTTCCCACAGTCCGAGCAGGTGAACAGCTTCTCCCCATTGTGAATTTGCTGGTGTGCCATTTGGGTGGATGACCAAGTGAATCCCTTCCCGGAGTCTGAGCAGGTGAGCAGCCTCTGTCCTGTGTAGAATGACGGGCGTGCCAGTCGGTCAGATGATAGAGTGAATCCCTCGCCACAGTCTGAGCCGGAAGGATGGTCGAATGTATCCCTTGCTCCGCTTGTTAAATACTTGGATACAGACAGCAAAACTGGCGTTTTGCGTTCCAGATTCCCGTGCACAAATTCCTTGTCGTTTCTAACCTGTAAAAAGATTTACAAGATCCATCAATGCATGTAGGGCAACATTTCAGATGAGATCACTTGAGTTTTCAAGGTGCGATCTGGCATCACACTGTTACAGTGAAGTTTCACCCAAGTTGGAGAGAGAAATCATCTTCTAACTGGGCACAGTACTAGAATCTGGAATGACCATCAAATTCTCGGATGCTCTCTATAAGAATGGTGCATTTCTGTCATCCCCAATCTGTGACCTGGCTCAGTTTGACTGTCTCCATTGGTATTATTCCCTGTTCCCACTGAGCTGCCCTGGGTTTCTGGCCCCACAGTAACTGAAACACTCTCACAGAAATAGCCAGCAGTACATTTCATGGGCCCCCTCATCTTAGCCACTTCAGCCCTGGGAAAATCCTGTGGCTATCCACATAATCAATGCCCCTCATCATCTTATATACCTAAAAAGGCTTTAAACATAAACAAGGGAATTATACATTCCCTTTGAGGATTTGTTAGGATGATACAAAATTATAAGGGTATAGATAGGGTAAATGCAAGCAGCTTTAGCCACTGAGGTTAGGTGGGATGACAACCAGAGTTCATGGGTAAGTGGGGAAGGTGAACATTTAATGGGATCATTTGGAAAAGCTCTTTACCGAAATGGTCTTGAGAGCGTGGAATGAGATGTCAGCACAAGTGGTGAAAATGAGCTCAATTTCACCATTTAAAAGAAGTTTGGATGGGAGCCTGGATGGTAGGGGTATGGAGGGCGATGGTCCCGGTGCAGGTAGTTGCATTAGACAGCTTAAGTGTTTTTTCAGCATTGACTAGATGGGCCAAATAGCCCAGATCATCAGTCTAGATTGGAGGCAGCATCTCCAGCACCATCACATTGAGCACGGGGCCCCCCAGGGCTGTGTGCTCAGTCCATTGCTATTCACTCTGCTGACCCACGACTGTGCTGCAACTCACAGCTCAAACCACATCATCAAATTCGCCGATGACACGACTGTGGTGGGTCTCATCAGCAAGCACGACGAGTCAGCTTATAGAGAGGAAGTGCAGCGGCTAACGGACTGGTGCAGAGCCAACAACCTGTCTCTGAATGTGAACAGAACAAAAGAGATGGATAACACGAGGAAATCTGCAGATGCTGGAAATTCAAGCAATACACAGAAAATGCTGGTGAAACACAGCAGATCAGGCAGCATCTATAGGGACGAAGAGTCTCGGCCCAAAACGTTGACAACGCTTCTCCCTATAGATGCTGCCCAACCTGCTGCGTTCCACCAACATTTTGTGTGTGTTGCTTAAAAGAGACGGTTGACAACTTCAGGAGGGCACAGAGTGACCACTCCCCACTGGTAGAGATCGTTAAGTACACCAAATTTCTTCGTGTTCACCTGGCGAAGAATCTCACCTGGTCCCTCAACACCAGCGCCATAACAAAGAAAGCCCATCTCCCAGCCCCCATCCTCATCACAGTCTACAGTGGTTGTATTGAGAGTATCCTGAGCAGCTGTATCACTGTCTGGTTTGGAAATTGCACCATCTTAAATTGCAAGACCCTGCAGTGGATAGTGCAGTCAGCTGAGAAGATCATCGGGGTCTCTCTTCCTGCCATTATGGACATTTACACTACACACTGCATCCACAACGCAAACAGCATTATGAAGGACCCCATGCACCCCTCATACAAAGTCTTCTCCCTCCTGTAGTCTGGGAAAAGCATTCAGGCTCTCACGACCTGACTATGTAACAGTTTCTTACCCCAAGCTATCAGACTCCTCAATACCCAGAGCCTGGACTGACACCTTACTACACTATTGTCTTTTTTATTATATATTATAATGCCTACACTATTTGCAGTCCTGGGTAGGTCTGTAGTATAGTGTAGCTTTTTTTTCTGTGTTGTTTTTTGCGTAGTCCAGTCTAGTTTCTGTGCTGTTTCATGTAACACCATGTTCCTGAAAAACGTTCTCATTTTTACTGTGTACTGTACCAGCAGCTATAGTCGAAATGACAATACAATGACTTGACTTGACTTTTTCTGTACTGAACTTCTCCATGTTTCTATGACAGAGAAGCTGGACAAATTTGTTTGGAAGTGACAATGGAGCAGCAATGGCTGGAGTTTCTGTGAGCAATTCGGGAGCTGAGTGATCGATACATCCCAATGAAGTGGAAGCATTGGAAAGGCAGGAGAACACAACCATGGCTAAAATGAGAAGCTAAAGCCAACATAAAAGCCAAAGAGAGGGCAAACAAAAACTATTGGGAAGCTTTTAGAAATGAACAGAAGACTCAAAAAAAGTCAGATAAGCTCAGGGCGTGGAATGATGATTAATTGTTCAGTGAGTCTTGGCAGCACCCACCAGTCTGAGGCATTTAGAGGAACAAAATATCCAGGGCTTCAATATTTCTTGAAAACCAAGGTTCCCTGAACCAGTTACCTTTCAACCTTTATTTTGACAAGCACATACAAACTCTACACCCTCAAAATTTCACTTCTGAAGACCTCCCACTTAAAAGTTGTGTGCTACATCTACTGATGGTTCTGGACACATCATCAGTGATGTTCCTGGAATCGTCAGGTGTTTCGGGTCTTTCAGCATCATACACCCTTCTCCAGGTGACCCAACTGGGGCTGATCAGACCCCAGCTTGTGTCCAGATGGCTAGCTACACCTTTGCCAGAAAACAGCCTGTCCCAAACCACACGTCAGATCCTTTCTGATAACATCAAAATTGACCTTTCTCCAATTTAGAATCTCAACCCATGGTCCAAACCTCTCTTTTTCCATATTTACTTTGAATCTCATGGCATTATGATCACTAATTTCTGTCACCAGCCCTGGATCATTTCCTAACAGTCCTGGATCACTTCTACGTCAGGAATCCTACGTACTGTTTAAGGGTACATTTGACAAACTCTACTCCATCTATTCCTTTTACAGTATGGGAGTCCTAGTTAATATATGGAAAGTTAAAATTGCTTACTGAATCAACCTTTGTTTTTTGCATGGTCTGCAATCTCTGTATAAATTTGTTCTTCAAAATCCCTCAGACTGTTGGGTGCAACCAAGTCCCAGTGATGGCTACAATATCCTATTTCCATCCTGAGCTCATCTGGCTTTCCTATGATGCTTCTTGCATTGTGATATACACAGCTCAGCACATTCATCGCACCATGCTCAGCCATTTGATTGCTGACTCTATCTGAGGTCTGAACAACATCTGACTGGTATCAAGAAAACAAACTCTCCCTCATCACAAAAATAAAGGAGCTGATTGTGGATGACAGGAAGAATGGAGACAGGCTAACCTCTATTGACATCAATGGATCTGTGGTTGAGAGGGTGAACAGCTTTAAATTCATTGGCATAAACATCACCAAGAATCTCACATTGTCTGTACATACCGGCTGTGTTGTGAAAGAGCACAGCAGCACCTCTTTCACCTCAGATGGTTGAAGATGTTCAGGATGGGGCCCCAAATCCTGAGGTCTTCTACAGGGACACAATTGAGAGCATCCTGACTGGCTGTATCGCAGCCTGGTATGGGAACTGTACTTCCCTTAATCGCAGGAAACTGCAGAGAGTGGTGCGGACAGCCCAGTGCATCTGTAGATGTGAACTTTCCATTATTCATTACGTTTACACAGACAGGTGTGTAAAAAGAGCCCAAAAGATATCGGGGACCTAATTCACCACTTCACAAACTGTTCCTGCTGCTACCATCCAGGAAATGGTACCACAGCAAAAGGACCAACAGAATCCGGAACATCATCTTTGTCCTATATACAAACTATCTATTATAAATTACTATAAATTGGGGAGACTCGGCCTACTGTCTAATGGAGTGACACACAGATTTGTGTCGCTGCAATTAATTCTTCCTTTTCCCCAGTTTAAACTTGGAATTTTTAACTTTTACTTGTCGGATCTTAGTGGGGAATAGTTGCTACTATGTCACAATCTTTAAGAAGTGGAAAGCAGCTTCCTGAATCCAGCAATGGAAAGGGGAAAAAAAATCAGAGGAAACACCGACTTGGGTCGAGCAGCTAGAATATTCACTGATGGGCCTCGACAAGAAAATAGACAACATGGTAAAACTTGATGCTACATCTTCTGAAATGAAGTCGTTACAAGAGTTTTCATTTTGTGCGGGAAAATATTACTCCCCTGAATTCTGAACTTAAAGAAGTGAAGCGCAAAATAACGGATATTTCAGCTCACTTGGAAAAATCTCAACATAAGGTTATCGATTTGGAAGCAAGATCCCGACGGAATAATATTCATATTGTTGGATTGAAGGAAGGATCTGAGAGTGGAGATTTATTAGACTATTTTGCTAACTTGTTTCAATCTCTGTTTCCGGATATTTTACCTCAACCTCCCAACATCGAAAGAGCACAGAGCATTTTCAATTCAAAATCTCAGGACCCGAATAAACCAAGGTCAGTTTTGGTTTGCTTCCTTCATTTTAAAGTTAAAGACCAAATCATAAAATATGCAAGGAAACAAAGGTTCCGAGATTCGTTTATATGAAGATTAACCAAGGGAAGTTACGGACCTCCGGTCTAAATTTGTTCCAACCATGAAGATAGCCTATGATAAGGGAATATTCCCATCACTTCAATATCCAGCCTGATTAAAATTATTTCCCAAAGCTTCAACTCCGCGTGTTTAGCTGGACTCCAAAAAGGCATTGGATTATGTTAACTCTATTCTGGTTGTAGCCGAGGTTTGAATGGTTTTAGGTCTGCTGAATAATTATTATTTCAGAAAGAAGATGTAATAGTGGCCAAAGGAACTAGGGAAATGGATGAACTGAAGGAAATTTATATTAGGCAAGAAACAGTGTTTGTTAGACTGGTGGGTCTGGAGGCTGATAAGTCCCCAGGACCTGATGGTCTGCATCACAGGGTACTTAAGGAGGTGGCTCTGGAAATCGTGGATGCATTGGTAATCATTTTCCGATGTTCTATAGATTCAGGATTAGTTCCTGTGGATTGGAGGGTGGCTAATGTTGTCCCACTTTTCAAGAAAGGAGGGAAAGAGAAAATAGGGAATTATAGACCGGTTAGCCTGACGTCAGTGGTGGGAAAGATGCTGGAGTCAATTATAAAAGAGGAAATTACGACACATTTGGATAGCAGTAGAAAGATCAGTCCAAGTCAGCATGGATTTACGAAGGGAAAATCATGCTTGACTAATCTTCTGGAGTTTTTTTGAGGATGTAACTATGAAAATGGACAAGGGAGAGCCAGTGGATGTAGTGTAACTGGACTTCCAGAAAGCCTTTGATGAAGTCCCACATAGGAGATTAGTTGGCAAAATTTGGGCACGTGGTATTGCGAGCAGAGTACTGACATGGATTGAAAATTGGCTGGCTGACAGGAAACAAAAAGTAGTGATTAACAGGTCCCTTTCGGAATGGCAGGCAGTGACCAGTGGGGTACCGCAAGGTTCGGTGCTGGGAGCACAGCTGTTTACAATATACATTAATGATTTAGATGAAGAGATTAAAAGTAACATTAGCAAATTTGCCAATGACACAAAGCTGGGTGGCAGTGTGAAATGTCAGGAGGATTTTATGAGAATGCAGGGTGACTTGGACAGGCTAAGTGAGTGGGCGAATATATGGCAGATGCAGTTTAATGTGGATAAATGTGAGGTTATCCACTTTGGTGGCAAGAACAGGAAGGCAGATTACTATCTAAATGGAGTCAAGTTAGGAAAAGGGGAAGTACACCGAGATCTAGGTGTTCTTGTACATCAGTCAATGAAAGCAAGCATGCAGGTACTGCAGGCAGTGAAGAAAGTTAATGGCATGCTGGCCTTTATAACAAGGGGAGTTGAGTATAGGAGCAAAGAGGTCCTTCTGCAGCTGTACAGGTCCCTGGTGAGACCCCACTTGGAGTATTGTGTGCAGTTTTGGTCTCCAAATTTGAGGGAGTGCAGCATAGGTTCACAAGGTTAATTCCCGGAATGGCGGGACTGTCATATGTTGAAAGATCGGAGCAACTGGGCTTGTCTACACCGGAATTTAGAAGGATGAGGGGTGATCTGATTGAAACATATAAGATTATTAAGGGATTGGACACGCTGGAGGCAGGAAGCATGTTCCCGCTGATGGGTGAGTCCAGAACTAGAGGCCACAGTTTAATAATAAGGGGTAGGCCATTTAGAACAGAGATGCGGAAAAACTTTTTCACCCAGAGAGTGGTGGATATGTGGAATGCTCTGTCCCAGAAGGCAGTGGAGGCCAAGTCTCTGGATGCTTTCAAGAGAGAGTTAGATAGAGCTCTTAAAGATAGCGGGGTCAAGGGATATGGGGAGAGGGCAGGAACGGGGTACTGATTGTGTATGATTAGCCATGATCACAGTGAATGTGCTGGCTACTCCTGCACCTACTGTCTACTGTCTATAAGATTAGCTTTGAAGATTTCTGATTTGCTTAAGATGTCCTTTGATCGATCGACCATTTAAAGAAGATATGAACTTTTTGATGTGAATGATGAATGAGTTTCCTGAAATCTGTTTGGTCTACTGAGCGAATTAACACAATGGACAGATTGTTTGATTATTTGTTTTTATCCTCCTATTTATCATTAATTAAGTGATAGTTTCCATAGCTCACAAGGACCTTTTCTGATATATACATAGTTGGGAGTGCTTAGTAGAGTGATAATTAGTTTTGTCTAAAAACAGTTTTTCATTGGGCGTGTCAGTTAAATGGAAAATGGTGCTGATTTTTCTTCACTAGAGATTACATAGGCATTTTTCTCTTTGTTTAATGTTATTGTTTTGGTGTCTTTGGAGATTGTTTCTGCATTCCCCAGCATGTTTTTAAGGATTAAGTGCAAACATTTTTTTTTCTCTGAACTTTCATGCTGGATATGGGGAGCCAGATGTTGTGGAGAAATACTGCACAGTGCAGGTCCTTTGGCCCATGATGCTCTGCTTACCTTTCAATCTACTTCATGATTAATCTAATGCTTCCGTCCTGAAGAGAATTCCATTCGTCTTTCAGTATGAGTAGGAGTCTCTTAAATGACCTTATTGTGTTTGCCTCTATGACTACCCATGGCAGATCTTTCCACACACCCACTAGTCTATGAAAAAAAAATCTCTGAGATCCCTATACTTTCCTCTGATCACAGTAAAATTATGCCCTCTTGTATTAGCCATTTCAGCTGGGAATCTGTTCCATGTTTTAATGATTACTCAGCCTCACCCAGTGTCCAATTTCCCAGCACAATAATACACTGTAAAGCAATGGAAGGCATCAAAGTAAATTGATATTTAAATTGCAGATATATCAGTTAGAAGCAAGGGCTGTAAGTGGGTAACATGTAAGTGGGAACTAGTTAACATGACTTGATAGGGTGGTGTGTTGCTTTGAAGTGTTTGGCTTTTTATATATTTTTTTGTAATGGGGAGGAGTTAAGGAAAGTTTTTTTAAACTATTATTATAAAATGGGCAGCTCACGGAGTCTCTCTCTTTTTTCATCTATGGGATGCATTTCGGCTTTTTTTGTCAAATTTCGGGCTTTTTGGGGTGGTGGGAGGATTGGGGTTAGTTTTGATTTATACAATTAACTGTAAGATTACCGTAGATTCCGGATTTTAAGCCGCTACTTTTTTCCCACATTTTGAACAGCTTTGAACTTTGCGGCCTTTAATCCGGAGCGGCTAATACATGATTTTTTTCATGCCGCCTCGTAAACATTTTGCCTCATAACAGTAGACCAATAAAATTGATGAGTAGTTCACAGAGGTCCAATGAAATTGTACGATAAATCAAGCGCACTTTCACAATTAAATTATTGTAAATCAGTCATTTGTACTCACCCTCATCAACATGGAAAACACTCGAAGCATTGTGCTGCCTTATGGCAGTTATTTAGTTTATAATATTTTCACTTAGTAATTCATTTTCTAGTTAAAGTTAGAAGAGTTTTAACTATATTTGTTTTCTGTACTACATCGCGGGATGCTATGACGTCACACCCGGTTTCGCGGTGTCTTGTGGGAAAACGCCGGTTTGCGATAAACGGAAAGGAGGGGGGAGCGCATTACGCGAGCGGCTTTGGATCTGAGCAAACGCTGCTTTTAAGTTAAAGGTGATCAATAACTTTTCCTGGTAGGCTGCAGTATATATATTTTTTACCAGTCGTTAGGAGATATTGGAATGTTGTTCAGTAAAGAAGTATACGCAACGTATATTTAAAAGTAGCCGCGTTACGGGCACGGTTCGAAAAAAAGCATTTGCAATATGTATTTGTTTATGTTACCATATGGATTTAATTAAAAGTTAAAAAATCCTCACGTGTAATATCTTTCTGTGTAAATATCTCATATTACAACGTGGGACACCTGCGGCCTAAAATACGGTGCGGCCTTTACAATTAAAAAATTGATTTTATTTCTAAAATTAGAGCCAGCGGCTTTTAATCAGGTGCGCTCTGTAGTCCGGAATCTACGGTAATTTTAGTTTTCTTTTTTGTATTTTTTCCCATTACGGAGTTCCGGAGCATGCATGATTTGTATATGGTTATACTTATCGCAGCCAGTTCTGATTTGCTGGTATGCGTGTATTTATTTGTTAAATACAATATTTTTTTATATGGTAACTAAACAGATAAACATTATAAGTTAGAATTATCCTATTAAGCAAAAGGAGACTTTTAAAATCATTAATCGATTCCAACCCAATAAAATTTTTGCTCAAAAAACACATATCAAAACGGGCGATCAAATTAGATGTTTTAAAATGTGGAAGGGGGGACTTCCAGTAAGATGGCGATTGTTTAGTCGCTTCAAACTTCTGCTCCGTTACATTTCTTACCTTCGCACTATGTGTCTCCCTTTTTAAACTGTAGTTTGTTAATCTATCTGTGTTTTCTTATCTGCCAGCGAATACGTCTATCTTACAATGGCTACAAAGATTTCTAAATCCGTGAAAAAAGAAGCTTCCACGTCTCTGTCTGCCGAGATTCTCTCTATCTTGGAACAGAATCGACAAGACATTCTAACAGATATCAAGACTGAATTTAGAGCCGCTATCAGTCAGCTGGAGTCAAAATTGGATCAGATTAACGCCAGAGTGGATGATCAAGCCGAACATTTATCTCGCATCGACCTAACCTCTGAAGATTTAAACCACCACATACAGCATCTGGAAACTCTCTGCTCCAGCTTAATGGAGCAAAACAGCAAACTTATTTCCAAAATGGCGGATCTCAAAAATCGGAGCAGGCGCTGCAATCTGTGAATTCTTGGTTTGCCAGAGGACACAGAAATGGGTTCTTCCGTTGAATTTTTCTCTTCTCTTCTCTGTGAGATTTTCTGGAAAGAATTTCTCCTGACTCCACCTGAGCTAGAAAGAGTTTATGTCCCTCGAGCTGTTTTGGGTTCTAGAGCACGGCCAGTTATCCTGTGTTTTCATCGATATCAGGTGAAAAACCATTTGATTATGGAGGTATGCTGAAGAGGAACTCTTGACTTTCTGAAATAATACCATTCGTATCGTGGTAGACTATGGTCCCCAGGTTATGAAGATGTGTGCCGAGTTCAAAGGCATTATGAAAGAGCTCTATATTCGTGGATTCAAACTTTCCCTTCGCAATCCTGCTGATCTTCAAATTACACTTACTACTGGAGATTATAAGTGGTTTAAGTCAGTTAGGGAGGCTGAGATGTTTGTTGAAAATCTCCCAGCCATCTTGACTTCTTCGGACCTGGTTTGACTTTCTAAAATGGCTGATAAGTACTTCTTGAATTAAAGTCTTTTTGCGAACTCAGATTCTATTTGAGTAATTTAGTCCTTAACTACTGAGAACCTAAGGGTTTTAGTTGGTCTCTCCTTGGACTTGGTGTGATTTTCTTAAATAGATGATTTAAATTAAATGTTTTCTTGTGGACTTAGATTTCATTTGTGTAATTTAGTTTACTTTTGAGTAACTTTAACTATAGAGAACTACAATTGGTCTTAATTTATTTGGGAGGCTTAGAGTTTTTTTATTGAAGGTGTCCCTGTCAATTTACTGTATAAGACCTGCCTTTTTTTTTAAACGGCTGATATGTACTCTCTTTATATATAAAATTTCCCCCTTTTCCTCCCTTTACCTTTTTTTTAAATTTTTCGTAGTTTCTCACGGGTAGATTAGTTCTTGATTATTATTTTGTATTAAGGTTTATATTCTTTCTGAGGAAGTTGTTCCTATTTGTAATATTGATTTGTAATGCATAAATTAGTGTTTGCTATATTATTTACATGGAGCTTATGTTAATGTTACGGAACTAGAAGTTGGTTTTTGGGGTGTCCTATTTTTTATAGAGCTAGCTGCTTTTTTGGGTAGCCATCTAGTTTTGGGTTGTGAGGGTGGGGTGGATTCTCCAGTACCAACACTATCTACTGTTTTTTTGTTGTTTTTCCTTGTTATTCAGGACTTGTCTGTGTCCTGATTTTATTGATTTATGTTTATATTCTTGCTTCCAAACTGTTATTGCAATGTTTGACCTTATATATGCCTACTACCTTTTACATTTTAACAATTCATAATGGTTAGTCCATTGAAATTTGTGAGCTGGAATGTAAAGGGATTGAATCATCCTGTTAAAAGAAGAAAGGTCTTCTCCCATATTAAGCAACTTAAAGCGGACATTGCCTTCCTCCAAGAAACTCATATTCGTTGTTTCAACAATTCTCAGCTTATGTCAAAGTGGGTGGGTCAGCATTTTCATTCATCCTTCCCGGCCAGAGCTAGGGGGGGTTTCCATTCTTATCAACTCAAATGTTCCTTTTGAACTCCATAGTAAGATATCTGACACAAATGGCCATTTTATTATTGTTTCTGGCAAATTATATAATACTAAGGTAGTACTAGCTAATCTGTATGCTCCCAATTTTGACTATGTTAACTTTTTTGAACGCTTTTTTTCCTCATTACCAGATCTGAATCTATATTCTCTTATAACTGAGTGGCAACTTTAATTGCTGGTTAGACCCTGCTTTGGATCGATCGTCCTCTGTTCCTAGATTACCTAGTAAATCTGCTTTAGCTATTCACTCTTTTCTTTCTAACTAAGGTATCTCCAATATATGGCGTTTCCTTCATCCTACTGAGAGAGATTATTCCTTTTATTCACGTTCATCATACCTTTACTAGAATTGACTATTTCTTAATTGATAATCAACTTACTTCATTTGTTCATTCTTGTGACTATCAGAGTATACTGATTTCCGATCATGCCCCAGTCACTTTGTCTCTAAATTTTCCTGGTCTCCCTCAGAGGAAAAAACATTGGCGTTTTAACACTACTTTATTATCGGATGATGATTCTGTAAAATTTATTAAGGATCAGAATACTTTTTTCCTAAACACTAATACGTCATCTGAAATTTCATCCCAGATTGTTTGGGATGCTATGAAAACATAGTTGAGGGGTCAAATAATTTCATACACAGCGAATCTTAATAGAAAGTCCCATTCAGAGTGAATAGATTTGATTAATCAGATTAAAGAATTAGATCAATTATATGCTCAGACTAAAAACCCTGAATTATATAAGAAGCTTGTAGAACTCCAAACTAAATTTGACCTTCTCTCTACTCAACCAGTTGAACGTCAACTTCTTGAAAGGAAGAGTCACCTTTATATTCACGGTGACAAATCTGGCAAGTTTCTAGTTAATCAGTTGAGACATTCTAAAGCTAAACAACATATTACAAAGATTCGGAAGGAGAACGGGGATATTACATCGAATCACTCAGAAATTAATAACTTATTTAAGAATTTTTATTCTCGGCTTTATTCCTCCGAATCCCTGAATGAGAATATTTCTGTTGACCTTTTTTTAAATAGCTTGAATATCCCTTCACTTTCATCTGATTCTAAAGCAAAACTTAATGAGCCTATATCATTAGAAGAAGTATCTTTTGCAATCTCTCTACTGTCGTCAGCAAATCTCCTGGACCTAATGTGTTCCCCATAGAATTTTATAAACAATTCTCTTCACTTCTTTCATCTGAGTTACTCTCAGTACTATCTGATTTGTTTAACTATGGTAAATTGCCACCCTCATTTAATGAGGCATGTATTATTCTTTTATTCAAAAAGTGCAAAGATCCAACAGAGTGCTCCTCTTACAGGCCGATTTCTTTGCTTAATGTTGACGTTAAAATTTTGGCCAAAGTTTTGGCTCATAGATTAGAAACTGTTATAACCTCTATTATTTCTGATGATCAAACTGGTTTTATTAAAAATCATCTTCCCTTTTTCAATATACAGCGTTTATTTAATATTTTATACTCACCTTCAACTGGGCCTCCTGAATGCGTTATTTCTCTCGATGCAGAGAAAGCGTTTGATCATATAGAGTGGAACTACCTCTTTGCGGTTTTAGAAAAATTTGACCTCGGTCAAAGTTTTATCTCTTGGATCAAATTGCTATATTTATGTCCTATTGCCTCTGTTTTGACTAATTCTCAGAAATCCTGGTTGTTCAACCTTAAACGTGGCACCCATCAAGGATGCCCCTTAAGTCCTTTCTTTTTGATTTGGCTGTAGAGCCTCTGGCGATTGCATTTCAAAGCTGTCCTGAATTGACGGGGATCTGGGGGGGGGGGGGTGTTGTTGAGCATAAAGTTTCCCTTTACACTGATGATCTATTACTTTTTCTTTCAAATCTGTCCACATCCCCACATCCTTACCTCCAATGTTTTCACTTCTTGATCAATTTAGCCAGTTCTCTAGCTATAAACTTAATCTACATAAGAGTGAACTTTTTTCCAATTAATAAAGAAGCACAAGTATTAGTATTTCACGACCTCCCCTTTAAAGTAGTTGATAATCAATTTACCTATCTTGGTATTACAGTTACAAGGAATTTTAAGGATCTTTTTCGTGAAAAATTTGCCAATCTTTTGTACTCTACAAAACAGAGTTTGTCACAATGGTCACCTTTATCTATGTCCTTGGTAGGTCGTGTTAATGTTATTAAAATGTATGTTCTCCCTAAATTTTTATACTTATTTCAATCTATTCCAATTTTTATTTCTAAACCCTTTTTTGACTCTTTAGACTCTATTATTTTGTCCTATCTGTGGAAGGGTAGGCGTTCCAGAATTAACAAAGCTTACCTTCAAAAATCTAAAATAGAGGGTGGCATGGCCTTACCTAATTTTCGTCTATACTACTGGGCAGCTAACATTCATTGTCTTATCTTCTGGTCTTTTTTTCATAGTCAGTCTGACTGCTCTAAATGGGTAACAATGGAGCTATATTCTACTAAGGATCTCTCTATTTCTGCACTTCTTGTTTGCTTAGACTAATTGTCAATCCTCTTGTTAGACATACTCTGCGAATATGGGCCCAGTTTAGGAAATTTAATGGTTTCTATGGTTTTCCTTTTCTAGTCCTATTTTACATAATCATCTTTTTCTACCTTCTATGAATGATTTGACATTCTATGATTGGTATAGAAAGGGCATTAGGTATTTTGAAGATCTTTTCATTGATAATCGCTTAGCTTCTTTTCAACAACTCTCTGCTAAGTTTAATCTACATAATGCCCATTTCTTTAGATATCTCCAAATTAGACACTTCATTAATCCTTTACTACCCAACTTTCCTGAGATGCCCAAGAAAAATGCTATGGACTTGTTTCTTTCTATTAATCCATTGGGTAAAGGCTTAATATCTTTTATTTGTGATAAATTAGTATCCCTTTGGATAAAATCAGAACGGCTTGGGAGCATGACTTAAATATCCCTTTATCTGATGAGGTTTGGTACTCAATTCTCAAGTTGGTTAACTCAACTTCTCTTTATGCTCACCACTGTCTTTTACAGTTTAAGATTGTTAATAGGGCTCATATGTCCAAATCTAAATTATCTCGATTTTACCTTAATATTAGTCCTCTTTGTGATAAATGCAAAAGTGAGGATTATGAGGCTTCTCTCATTCATATGTATTGGACTTGCCCTAGTCTAGAGAAATTTTGGAGAGATGTTTTCTTAACTTTATCATATATTCTGAATTGCCACTTAGAACCTAACCCTTTAATTGCTCTTTTTGGCTTCTTGGGTGAGACAGATATACATTTGAGTTCGACTAAATGTCGAACACTATCCTTTGCTTCTCTCCTGGCTAGATGTCTAATTCTTCTTAGATGGAGAGATGTTTCCCCACCCACGCACACTCAGTGATATTATGTCCTGTTTAGACCTTGAAAAAATTCATTAGTCAATTCTTAATTTGGACATAAAGTTTCATAAGGTCTGGGGACCTTTTCTTGAATATTTTCATAACTTTCCTTTTGATTAAGTTTCTTTTTCAGTCCCTTACTTTCAGCTTTTTTTTTGGTAGTAGGCATTATTATCTTCTGTTTTTAATTGTATTTACAGTTTTGGGGGTTTGAATGTTCTGTTTTTTTTTGTAATGTATTTTTTTATTGAAGTTCATCATCAATCAAACATTTCCATAAGATGTATTTCAGACATTGTACATATATATCATATAATCATATATATCACAAAATCTCCACAAAGTATTTATCTGAGGTATACACTTATAGAAAAGAGTGGAAAGAAAAAAACAAACAAAAGGAAAGAACTATGTACAAGTAGGGAGTGATCTTTTTTTTTACAACAGATTCATTGATCTGTGAGAATAAAATCAGGCATATGAGGCATTATGTAGTTAAACCATTTTACCCAGTATGAATCAAATTGTTCCAGCCTATGATTAACAGATGATGTTACCTTCTTCATTTTGTAAATGTCCATTGAAATGAAATGAATGTTCTGATTTATATTTCCTACATTTTGCTGTGGTTGGTCCGGAGTTTTTTTTTCTTGCGGGGTGGGGGTGGACACTAACTTTACACAACTTTAATATGGATGCTTTTTCAATTATTATATTCTGTATTATATTGTATGTTTATCTTGCACTGTATTAATTTCCTATTTCGTTCTTGGGTTTTTTTTGTACTGTTGTAGAAAATGCATAATAAAATCAATAGAAAAATAAAAAAAAAATGTGGAAGGGCCCTCAATTTCATTTTACTTGTCATAATAAAACAAACGGAGTATCTATTTTTATTAAATCTACTATTTTATTTCTCCAAGAAGACATTGTGTCAGATATTAATGGTAGATTTTTAATTGTTAAAGGAACAATTTGTAATAGAAAAATTGCTCTGATTAAACTTTATGGACCTAATGTAGATGATCCTTCTTTTTAAAAAAAATGTATTTGCTTTACTGCCGGATTTAAATGAATATATGTTGTTAATGGTGATATGTTGGTGGTGATTTCAACTGTTGTTTAAATCCTTTGATTGACAAGAGTTCAACCAATCAGTGGCTTCTGATTGGTTGCATCACTTTTCTGCATCACTTAATAACTCTTTTTTTTATTGATTTTGGCCTGGTTGAAATTTGGAGACATTTACACCCTATCGATAGAGATTATTTTTTTTTTCACATGTTCACAAAAAAAAATCCAGAATCAATTACTTTATAGCTGATCCCCGATTTTTGTCCAAAGTCCAGAAATGTGAATATGATGCTACAGCTCTCTCAGATCATACACCTTTAAGCTTAGCATTTGAATTGAATGATGTCGTTATTGCAAATTTGCCTTAGCGTTTTCCAGAAAATTTATTAAGACTCAGATAAAAGATTTTTCTTTTTAATAATATGGGAGATGTGTTGAAATTGATTATATGGGACACATTTAAAGCATATTTGTGTGGTCAGATATTCTCCTATTCAGCTAAGCTTGAGAAACAGACAAAACAGAATTGAACTCCAATCACAATATAATTCATTATTAACTTAGCCTATTTGCTTAAATTGTAAAAATATTTATGTGTTTGGAGATTAAAATAGTAAGCTATTAACATCTAAATTGAAAGCAGCTAGAGCTAAAAGACAAATTTTAAAAATTTGTAAGGAAGATAGTAGTTTAACATGTAATTATGATATTAATAAAATTGTATGATTTTTATGCTGAATATAAATCTTAGTTTCCAGTTGATTCTTCTAAAATAAATGCCTTTTCACAAAAGATCGATTTTCCTCGAATTTCTGTTGAAGATCAACAAACTCTTGATGCTCCTATTACTGAAAGCGAAATTCAGAAAGCTATTTTTTCCAATGCAATCCGGTAAAGCTCCTGGACTGGATGGTTATTCTGTAGGATTTTATAAATTGAAAAATTTATAAATTGCTCTCTTCATATATGTTGGAAATGCTTAAAGATTCTTTTTTTCATAGGAGAGATACCTCCTGTATTTTAAGAAGCTTCTATTTCTTTATTCTTAAGAAAGATAAAGACTCTACTGACTGTGCTTCATATAGACCTATTGCATTATTAAATGTGGATGCTAAAATTCTCTCAAAAATAATGGCTAGAAAAAATCTCAAGACCAAACAGGTTTTGTAAAAGGCTGTTATTCCTTCTCTAATGTTTGGAGACTGTTAAATGTTATATATTCATCCTTTTCTAAGACTCCCCAATGTGTTGTCTCTCTTGATGCTGAAAAGGCATTTGACAGAGTTGAATGGAAATACTTATTTAATGTTTTAGAGAAATTCGACTTTAGTACTAATTTTAATAAGTGGAATAGAATGATATATTAAAGCTCTGCTGCTACTGTTATTACTAATAATTGCAGATCTTTTTTCCGACTCCCGCGGGGTATGAGACAAGGATGTCTGTTAAGTCCTTTGTTATTTAATCTGGAGCTGGAAGCCTTGGTTATTGCACTTCATGAAGCTAAAGATATTCATGGAATTCTCTTAAATGGAACTGTTCATAAGATCTCCCTTTATGCTGACGATCTCTTAGTTTATATTTTGAATCCTGAAGAATCCATTCCTAGTTTATCTAAACTATTAAATGATTTTGTAAAGTTTTCGAGATATAAACTAAATTTTCATAAAAGTGAATTATTTCCTGTAAATGATTCTCTGCTATATATGATGACATTCCTTTTAGAGTTACAGACTCATTTAAATATTCAGGTATTATTATTACTAAAAATCATAAAGACCTTTATAAAGCTAATTTGGTTACTTTAGCGGATTTTATGAAGCAATTATTTTGCAGTTGGAATCCACTTCCATTTTCATTAGCCAGCCAAATTCATGTAGTTAAAATGATGATTTTACCAAAATTTTTATATGTATTTCAAAATATCCCTATTTTTTTAACTAAAAAGTTTTTTGATCAGGTTGACTCTATTATTTCATCTTTTGTTTGGAATAATAACAGACCAAGAATTGGTAACTATCATTTACAAGAATTAAAAGAAGATGGAGGTCTTGCTTTGCCTAACTTAAGAATGTATTATTGGGCTGTTAATATATGTTATATGTGTTTTTGGTTATATTTTCTTTAATCTCAAAAAAATTAAACTTTTTCATTTAATTTATCAAAATTATTTACTTAAACCTTCATTAAGTGATCCTACCTTTCTTGTTTGGGGAATAAAGGAGTTTATTCTTTCACAGATCTGTTCCAAGATGGCTGATTGATGTCCTTTGAGAAATTAGTAACTAAATACTCTCTCTCATATTCACACTTCCTGCAATAACTTCATGTCAGGCACTTCTTACAAAAATAATTAAGTAATTTTCCATATATATAGGATTATGACCAGTTAGATATTATTTTAAAAATGAATCCTTTAGTGTAGAGTTTTATTGGAAAAAATTATAATTTATTGTTACAACAGCACAATTGCCCTTCACTTAAGATTAAGCAAGATTGGGAGAGAGAGTTTAACATGACCTTTATAACAGAAGATTGGTTGTGGATTTTGAAGTTGGTTAACTCTTCTTCGATTTGTGCCAGTTACTCTTTAATTCAATTTAAAATTGCACATCATTACTATTTGACAAAGGAGAGACTGTCAAATGTTTGCTAACGCTTATAGTCAGTATGATAAATGTAAAACTGACACAGCCACATTGACACATATGTTTTGGTCGTGTTCTGTATTGAAACATTTTTGGAAGTCTATTTTCTCTACAAATTCTAAAGTTTTAAAAAATAATTCACAATGTAATAAATTGACAGTTTCATTTGGTATAATCCCTCAATATATTCATGGTATTTCTCCATCAGACCAATATGTAACTGCATTTGTTACATTATTGGCCAGAAGGGCTATTTTGTTGAAATGGAAAAATGCTTCTGCTCCAACTTTGATATAATGGTTTTCTCAGGTGTTGCTATGTCTTAGTTTGGAGAAAATCAGGTCGAACTTTTGATCCTTCGATTTGATTTTGATAAAGCTGAGGTTCATTTGTCCACTACTATCATCTGATTTGAGTTAATTAAAATGGTTTCCTTCTGATTTTTCTTTAAATGGACTTGAGTTGGCGGATTGCTGTTTTTTTATTATGGAAGCTTGTATGATGGAAAGCTCCGGGGTTGTGCTCCCAATGGGTTTTTCCTGTGTTTTTTTTGGTTTTTTTCAGTTAGTTAGTTGGTAGGGGTTCCTTTTATTTCCTTCTTTTTTCTTTCAAAAAATATTCTTCACATTTTATTTTTTCTTTTCGTTATTGATATATTGCTTAGCTTTGTTAATCAGTCATTTGCTAATTTAATTCTTTATTGTACATAATGACATATTGCCTTAATTAATCTTTTTTTGTTGATCTTCAAAAATAATTAATAAAAAAGATTTTTGAATGAAATTAAATTACAAACATCACTCCACTTTTAATTGAGCAGGAGGCTTTGTGCCGGGTAAATTACATAGAGACATGGGTCAATTGCAGTCGATTGATACAAGTGGGCCAGGAGCAGCCCTACACAATATGTGTGAGAGTTTTCCAGACAAGGAAAAAGAATTGCGAATGTTGCAGAGAATAAGAAATTGGGGAACAAAATGTAGCCACTGGGGGGTGTGGGGGGAAACTGGGATATTACCTCATGAGAGCAAACAATAAATTAGATATGTAAAATGAACTGTGGATAGAAGAAAGTTGGAGGAATAATGCATGTGACAAAAGGATAGAGGTATGTACTGCAGAAGGAATGCCAAAGGTTGGGAGACACTAAAAGCATGAAAGCATGATAGTGTGAATGACTGGATGGGTGCCGAAAATGAGAGCAGGAAAAACAACGTAAGCAAACCAAGGCCAGCCTAGATAGAAGAGAAGGGCAGGAACATCAGTCTGAAGTTTGAACTGATAGGGAAACAAGGGATCCCGAACCCATGTCTGGCATACCGACCCTGTTTGAGGACAGTGACAATGATGAGGAGTGGGCACCTACCGTACTCCCCCCACCTTACCAGGAGCCAAGTGCACCCAGTGCTCCTGAACCACAATCCTCCCAGTGCTCAGATACGGTGGCTGCTCGGGTGAAACAGTGGCACAGGGAGTGGGATGTCCCTATACACTGAGATCCAGAAAGGGAATACCGAGAATTATTCTGAGACAGGTAGGGAAGAATCCAATAAAACCTCAGAGTTAATGGCTCCACAAAGACAATTGCCCTCCTGAATGCTGCCCAATCTATGAGCAGGAGAAGGGTCAGTCCACAGTGATTACTGTGTATGCACCCTGGAAGCTTCAAGAGTTGATAGTGATTGTGAATCAGACCACGGATATAAAAGAAAAACCAGCACAGTTTGCTCAGTATGTCTGCAGTACTACACAAATGTTTAATGCAACCCTGCAAGATTTATTTGGTCTCTGCTGCTTGATTCTCTCAGCTGATGAGGGGCGGAAATGGAAGGCAGAATTGAGATACCAAACCTGTCTGGAGTTACAGGCGGGAAACCATAATGAGAATGAACAGACAGACCAGGTCATTCAAGCCTTGGAAAGGGCTCACCAGCAACCTGTAAACATCACTAGAGTGCTTGAATGCAAACCTAAGCCTGGGGAAATAGGGACCAGACTACTAGCAGTGATTTGTGGCCTGCTACGGAACTTCTACAGGAGACCAAGCCCTTAATGATGGGAATCCGTCCCCCCAGTTTAATGCCTTACTGCTCCAATGCTTACCAACTAAGTTAGCCAACACTATTAAAACAAATAATATAGATTGGCCTGACAATGACCAAAATCGAATGCAATGAGCTTTGACAAATTATTGGGACCCGACCTTCGAATCTTGATCAACTCCAAAGGGAACTAATATTAAAGGTGAATATGTTCAGCGAAAAAGAAGAACGCGAGCGGGCTATAACTGGGGATCAGAAATGGGAACAAAAGCCTACCAAGGGACAGGTGGGGACAACAACCCATTTAGAAATTGACAAACAAGGATGCTTCCTACCGTGAGTACCTCCCGTCAGGAAGAGCCCAATGTAACATTGCAAGTTGCTGGAATTACAATTTCGTTTATGATTGATATGGGGGCAACCACAACCATTCTCGATCAGGAAATAGTACCCAGCCACTACTGGTGGAATTCCAGGGGAAACAGTGAGAGGTTTCATTTACAGTCACCACCAGTCGGGGTGTAATCTACCTGGGAGAGACTTGCTCTGTCCGTTAGAAGTCGAGATTCTCTGTGTGGACAAGGATATCACCCTGGGACCAGTGAACAACCGACATCTTCCCCAGTTACTGACCACCCCCCCCCCCCCCCCCCCCCCCAGTGTTGGGCACTTAATCTGGACTCCACTGAGTTTTAACCCCTTCTGCCAGCAGCCGAATCTCATGTGACTCTGTGCTATGAGAGATGTATAGAGGGATATGGGCCAGTTGCAGGTCAGTGGGACTAGGCAGAAAAATGGTTCATCGCAGCCACGAAGGGCCAAAAGGCCTGATTCTGAGCTGTAAATGTTCTATGGTTCTATGGTTCTTTGACCCTACGGGGTGCTCAACTGAGGAAAGCCAATATTTTGCACTACTCAATGGACAGATGTGCCCAGTTACGGTGTTTGGAGAGGTTAACGGAAGAGAGGGCAGTGCATTACTGGCCGAAATTCCGGATTTCCTTTGGTGACAGACAGGACTGGTGATTCCCGATGGAGACTGGCAAGAGCCAACTCCGACATTGGAAGGAGTCTGAGGTGAAGACAGGACATCTGGTAAGAAACTCTTTTAATAGTGACCGAACCCAAGACGTTGTACTCTATCTCTGTGCAATTTCAGGCCATGAAGTCGGCTGCACCAACTGCCCCCCTGTCTGTATCACTGTGAAAGAAGGACAGACTCTCCCATCCATTCCGCAATACCCCCTCAAGCCCAAGGCAACATTTTATGAGGATGGAAGCTCTTTTGTGGATCCAGCAGGGAAACAATATTCTGTCTATGTGATAATGACAGACTGAAGTAATTGAGCAGGTCTCTTTTGAAGCGGCTGTCTCCGCCCAGAAGGCAGAGCTGTTTGCTCTGACTCGTGCCTGTATCCTAGCAACAGACTAAAGTGCGAACGTTTACACGCACTCCCGTTATGGTTTTGGAATTGACTACGGGGCTCTCTGGGAACATGGGGATTCCTGACTTCCTCTGGCCACCCCATTAGTAATGCTACCTTTGTAAACAACTTACTCACCGCTCTACAGCTACCTCGAGTTTTGGCTATTATTCTATGTGTGGCCCACACCCACATGTCCAACTGGGTCACTAAAGGCAATGCTTTAGCAGATAAGACAGCGAAAAATGCGGCACAATCCCAGTAGTTTTAGTCCCCTCAGGCACCTGTCAAGCAACCTTCCGTGACTTAAGCAGAACAGATTTGCCAGACATGTGGGAAGTACGTATGTCAGTGGGACGCCTCTGAAGAGGAGCACAAATTGTTATCCCAGATGGGGTGCCAGAAAGACCCCAATCTAGGTTTTTGGATCACCCCAGCGGGACAGGTTTGTGTTCCTACACAGTTTTTACCAATATTGGTCAATTATATACATAATTATACACAACTGGGAAAGGAGGGAATGGGTGGTAACCTGTACCTTGCACACTAGGTACGACTCCCTTGACAGGTGGACCTTTTTCCTGTCTACAAGTTTATTTTATTGAATTGCCTGGAGTACATTGCTATAGATACTGCTCAGTTATTTTAGACGTGTTTAGTAGATGGTTTGAAGCTATTCCAATGACCACTAATACGGCTATGACTGTTGTGAAGGTATTATTACAGGAAATAATTCCCAGGTACAGCCTGCCAGAGATGCTGAGCTCTGACAATGGCCCACACTGGTGGTGAAAGTGAACAAAGAGGTATGTAACAAACTAGCTATCAGGCAATAATTCCACTGTGTACACCACAGTATGGCTGCTGGCATAGTGGAAAGAGCCAATGGCACTCTGAAGATTAAATTGGCCAAACGAACAGTGGAGACAGGACTCACCTGGCAAGCACAATTCCAGGGTTGTCACCAGCTGAAATCATTTATGGACAGCCCATGAGAACACCCTGGGGACCTAAAACTTGTGCACCATTGCTCCCAGAAAGTCTACCAGCAAAATCGGATATGCATACCCTAGGGGAAGGGATGGGGAAATATATATGCCAACTAACCAAAATTTTTGAAGCATTACATTCACAGGTATGACAGGCTTACAAGTAAGAGAATTACCCTGCAGAGAGGAGTGACTATCCCCTCAAAGAACCTGGGAATTTTGTCCTGACCAAGAACTGAGATTGAGGGAAACTCGGACCTCGGTGGAGAGGATCATATCAGGTGTTACTGACCACTCTCACGGCCATGAAACTGAAGGGGCAATTTCGTTGGATATATTGAACAGACTGCAGAAGTGTTACTGAAGGAACTGAGTAGAAGGACTCTCTCTGACTAAAGGAAAATGTTTTGGTTGATAGTGGTATTCGTGTTTATGTCTTTGAGAGGGCTCACACCAGCATCCGGGGGCCCCCATGTTAACACCTTTCTGTCTCTCTGTCACACCGATGCCAAACAGGTAGAACTAGGGGCCTGCTGGGTTTGTGTCAAAATTCTGCAGCATGGTAAAACTACGATTCCAATGTCAGTAATCCCGCTCAACCAGAGTGAGGAACTCTCAGCCTGGGCTTTCTCAAATAACATCCGGGGAAGAGAGATAAAGAACTGTGGTTCAGTCAGGGTATACTGGGAAAAATGAATCCTGGCCATACTTGCAGGTGCCCAGCAGTGGAGAGGAATAACTGTGACTGAATGATTTTGGATGATCACTTTTCTCTCCTATGGAGTAGCCAGGAATTCATGAAAGATAATCAATTTGGCTACAGCACTTGAGGAGCTGGCCACAATACTGCAGGGGCCCTGACAGAAACACAGGCCCAAGTAACAGAAATATCCACTGAAATGATTGCAATCCGGCAAACAGTCATACAGAATTGTATGGCTTTAGATTTTATCCTAGCTGAGAAAGGGGGAACCTTTGCTATTAGTGACACAGAATACTGCACCTATATCCCTGATGAGTCTACTAACATTACATCCCTCTCCGAGCACACTGCCAAGGAGATTGACAGCATCAAGAAAGTAGGGCAGGATTTACATGGGTTCACTGAAGGGTCGAAATGGTGGGATTTGAAGGCCTGTTTGTTAATATGTGAGGCATGATATTGCATTATGGTCTAATAATTGTACATATCATTGTAACAATAACTGTTGTACACTGTTTCTTCCTACTGATAAGTCAATGCTGTACTGGGTTGCTTTCTCTATAAAAAACTACAGCTTTGTTGATCACGCAGTGGTCAAAAGTAGGGAATGATAAAGTATGTAAAAGGATTAACACTTTGTTAAACAATAGCAGCCTGTTTTTCTGAAAGAAACTGCCGATGAGCAACAGATGTGCTAAGTCATACTGAGCCATATTTCTTGAGGGTAGCTAGCTAGGGTTTCAGTATGCTTATCTCCTTGTACACTCATGTGTAGAGATAGGACAGCTTCAGTCTGTTCCTTTATGAATATTTTGTAATTTGTCTTTAGGGGCTGTCATGTAGTAATAACTTTGGCTCCAGCCTGTCTTGTGTGGTGGGTATCTGGACAGATATATCTGTGGTGTAAGGGGAATTGTTAGTCAGTTAGTAGGTTAGTAGTTAGTAGGGAACAGTCATAGACTCTTCCTGTTTGAGCGACTAACTGAGTAAGCCCCGGGTGCTTGGATTAAAGAGTTTGTATTTATATGGTCTCTGAGTGACTTTTTCCAGATTCAACTTCCATAGAATGGGAGAGGTTTTAAAGGGCTGGGCTGCTGGAAGCACATTACCAGACCTGGAGTGATTGCAACTGGATCTGACAGACGCATAACTGGTTATTCTGGGCACATTCAGTCTCACTCCAACTATTTCCTACCTTCCTTTGTACAGGTATGTAATATCTTGTATCAGATATGTGTTTGAGTAAATGAAACTCACCAAACTTTCTCCTGACTGAATCACTGGAATCTCCGAGTCAGATGGGTTCTCTCCAGTTAATGCTCACAATTCTCGGGCTGGTTCACTTGTTGATGTTCCCCTGTCTTCAGTCGTGGTTTGCTTCCAGTTGGGTTTTTTCTTCCAATAAATCTCTCACCTCAGGTCTAACTTTAATATGAAAGATAATGAAGCACATTAACAATAGAAAGGAGAACCAAACATTTCTGCTTAATGTTACTAAGAACAAAACTCATTGAAATATAAACACTGAAGGCAAATATAATGATCTCAATGAACAATCTTTTATTGTCCCTCACATGTCACAAAACGATATGGGATAAGAAGGAGCCATCATTCAGTCATGGTAAGACATACGACACCGGAACAGAATTAGGTGATTCGATCCATCTGGTCTGCCCCACCACTCAACCATGGCTGGTTTTTATTCCAACACCATATTCCTGCCTTCCTCCTGTAACCCTGAAGCTACTTAGCAATCAGCAATATATTAATCTCTGTCATAAACGTACCCAACTGGCAGCCTCAACCAACCTCCGTGACAACAAATTCCACAGATCAGACATCTTTTGGCCAAAAAGTTTTTCTCATCTCAGTTTTAAAGGGAAGCATCTTTATTCTGAGACTGTGCTGTCAGATCACAGACTCTCCGCCTAATGGAAACATCCTCTCCATGTCCACTGTATCCAGGCTTTTCAGCATTCGTAAGGTTTACTTAACCATGCATCCCTCCACCACCCCCACCGTCCCTCTGAACTCCATTGAGCACAGGACCAGAACCATCAAATGCTCCTCATACATAAAGCCGATCATTCCTGAGATTATTCTTGTAAACATTGTTAGCAACACACCACGTGATCTTGCGACACAAAGCGGGGGGCGGGGCAGATCTGCGGCACACAGTCTCACGTGACCTGTTGGCGGGACTCCCCTTTCAGTTCTGCGGAAATAGACAGCCTGGGTTCCTAGTTTGGATCGTTCAATGCAGATTCAGTGAAGTCAGCACATTTCTGACGAGCCCAGGTAACTGGGTACTAAATGAGTAATTGGCCCTCTGTTCGGGGCTCACAGCCAACATCGGATCTCCCTGCTCGGGATCGCTCTCAATACTCACCGATGAGAAAGTGATATCTTCGGCCCGCAGACAGTCGTCCCGAATCCGCAGAACACCGCCCGCCTGGAGACTGTGAGCATGCGCAACGTGATTGGTGCATCATCCGGAGGGCGGGGCCTCGGAAGCGACGCACAGATGCTGCCCATCTGCAGTTAAATGGGAGGGGCAAATGTGATCACGTGACCCCAGCCCCCGGCTGTGACTCCAGCTATCCATTACTCTGTGGAAAGAAGCAAACTTGCCACTCACATCTCCTCTCACCCTAAATGCATTAGACATTTCACCCCCAGGAAAAATATATCGTCTGTCCACTCCATCTATTCCTCTCGTAATCTTATAAACGTCCATCCAGTCTCACCCTAGCCTGCGCCTCTCTGGAGTAAACAACACAAGTCTGTACAACTTCTCGTTATATCTCATGCCTCTAATCCAGGCAGTATCCTGGTAAACCGCTTCTGCGCCCTCTCCAAAGCCCCGACATCCTTCCGAGAATGGGTGCGACCAGAACTGTATGAAATACTCCGGATGTAGCCTAACTAGTTTTATAAAACTATGTTACGAACTGTAACGTTTTAGAAACGAACCAGCAGCAATAGAGTTCACACTGGAGTCTGGTTTTGATGTTAAAACCACTTCTTTATTAGGATCTACTTATAATAACTTAACGAAATAAAGGAAAGTTAACAGTGTTATGTGTGTATATGTGTAAATATAACTCCCAAACTATCGAGCCTGAGGGAACAAAGCTTAGAGTCTTGAGATGGTAAAGTAGGAAAATTCAGTAATCCGCGGAATAAATGATGGGAGAGAGATATTTGTAATCCCGGGTGAAACGTAGAGAAAAGGCCGTTACTTCAAAATAACCGTCGACGAAGTTCTTATCCGTTGAATACGTCCATATACGAGTTATCAGCGAAAGTGACCTGTCACAGGAATACCGTCTTCCAGGGGTTACCGTACAACATACCCAGGCAAGGGTTACCACAAGATATTCCACAATCCATTCCTACGGATTATACGAAGTGACAGCCACACACATTTGTTGTGGTTTCCTATACCGATGATCAACCCACTCTTGTGAGAGTTCCAAGCCTCAGCTGCGACAAACTGAAGCTATCAGCTTTTCCAGTCTCTCTCTCTCTCTCTTCAGACTGGCCAACTGCCTGTCTGCAGATCGCTCTCTCTCTCTCTCATGGTTAATCCACAGTTAGCGCTGTCAGCCTGTGACTGACGTCATAGTCCCGCCTCCTCACGCCGGCGCTCTTAAAGAAACAGTCACAGTACGACCGCAGGCTCGTATCAGCAGCAACAAAACTTCCCGACTTTTGAACTCACTGCTTCGACTAATAAAGACAACCATGCCATTTGCCTTCTTAACCACCCGATCAATCTGTGCAGTCTCTTTCAGGGAGCGATGAACTTGGAGTCTCCGATCCCTCTGATCATCAACACTGTTCAGGGTTTTGCATTTAACAGTGGACTGTCTTATACATTCGACCTACCGAGCTGCAAAGATGATCATCACTGATCAAAACTCACTGAGATTTCTCAGGTGCTGTTGAATTTAATGCCAAGTGCACAAGTCCGGGAAGGTACAGGTACAGAGAAACGCTGACTTGTGGCAGCATCGCTGATGCACCATCAATAACTCACGCTGAGATTTAGGAAGTGAGATATCGGCTTTTATTGACTGAAGAACAACACTACATCCTGGGAAAATGAGGGAGAGCAGCAGGCCACAGTCGCCTTTATACAGGGGTCTGTGGGAGGAGCCACAGGGGCAGTCAGCAGGGTCTGTGGGAGGAGCCACAGGAGCAGTCAGACAGGTATATCTAGTTCACCACAATCGCAGACAAGTACATTCAGATAACACACAGAACACAAATTATACGTTTCTCTGTCAGTAACAATCTGGAGTCCATAAATACGTCATTAACCGCATATAAAATATAAAATGACCGCATTCTGTCATGATCAATATTAAAATGTGCAATAACAGACTTGGAAATGTTGAATTTGGTCCCTGTCTCCATTCCTCCTGTAATCCACAACCAGCTCCTTTGTTTTTGACACAATGAGGGAGAGGTTGTTTTCTTGACACCACTGTGTCGGGGTGATGACTGATTAGGCCAGTTAGTGTAGTGTCGTCAGAAAATTTAATTAGCAGATTGGAGCTGTAGGTGGCGACATAAGTCATGGGTGCACAGAGAGTAAAGGAGGAGGCCAAGCAGACAACCCTATGGGGTATGTGTGCTGAGGGTCAGAGAGACAGAGGTGAAGGAACCCACTCTTACCACCTGCTGGCGATCTGACAGGAAGTCCAGGATCCAGCTACACAAGGCAGGGTGAAGGCCGAGGTCTCTGATCTTCTTGTCGATACTTCACGCCTTCGTATGGCTACTGCTTTGCCCATGACAGCAAGGAACTGCAGAGAACTTTGGGGAACAGAGAACATCAGAGAAACAAGCCTCCCCTCCATGGACTCTTCCTACACTTCCCCTGCCTCGGAAAAGCAGGATATGAACTCAAAGATCCTCACAACCTGGATATTCTTGCTGCAAACTGACTCCCCCAGCGGGGAAGAGATACAAAAGCCTTAAAGCGCGTACCACCAGGTTCAAGGACGGTTTTCTGTCTGTGGTTATAAGGCAAATGAATGATAAAATGAACTCGACCTCACCATGTAACTCGACGTGACCCTGCACCATACGTCAATCTGCACTGCACTTGCTCTGCAGCCATAATGCTTTGTTACCGTCATTGTTTTGTCGTATATCAGCTCAATGTACTGTCGTAATGTATAGATCTGTGTGGATGGTACGTCATGCAAGCTATTCACTGTAGCTCAGTACGTGATAAGAATAAACAAATTCCCCATTTTAATAGTTTGGAAACATTAGACAGACTGAGCTTCTGCTCTGGAACCTCATAAGGAAACTTAACTGAACTGTTGTCATTTCTGAGGAATGCAAATAAATGGAAAAGGCTTCGATCTCGCATTACGATCTGCGGTAACTGGGATCAGGTGATCTCCCATATCAATATCAGAATCTGGTTTAATAGCACCGGCATATGTCATGAAATCTGTTGTCTCTGCGACAGAGACATTCATAAAACAATAGATTTTAACAACTACGAATTCCAATAATATACAGATTAAATAGTTAAGTTATATAAGTAGTGCAACATAAAAAATTAAACTGTACTAAACTCTTTTAATTGTGTGGAAATTCTGGAGCAAAGCTTAACTAAACTGCACACATTGATGAGAAGCTCAGAAAAATAGAAAAAACTATATTCTCATATGAATGGGTCATATACCCAGAAATATTGGCTGCACTTTGGCAGGGAGAAACGGTGGAATAGACCATAAGACCATAAAATATTGGAGCTGAAGTTGGCCATTCGGCCCACAGAGTCTGCTTCGTCATTCAATAATGGGCTGTTCCAATTCTTCCAGTCATCTCCACTTCCCTGACTTCACCCCATACCCTTTGATGCGCTGGCTAATCAAGAACATATCTATCTCTGTCTTAAATACACCCAATGACTTGGCTCCACAGTCACTCATGGCAACAAATTCCACAGATTTACCACCCACTGACTTAAGTAATTTATCCGCATCTCTATTCCAAATGGACGTCCTTCAATTCTGAAGACATGCCCTCTTCTCCTAGTATGCCCTACCATTTTAAATTTACTTTGCCATATCTAATCTGTAAAGGCCTTTTAACATTCAGAATGTTTCTATGAGATCCCTATTATTCTCCTGAACTCCAGGGGACACAGCCCAAGAGCTGTCAGACCCTCCTCATATGGTAAACCTTTCATTGCTGGAATAATTCTAGTTAATCTTCTCTAAACCCTCTACAATGCCAGTAAATCATTTCTAAAATAAGGATCCCAAAACTGCACACAATGGTCTGTGTGATCTCACGAGTGCCTTACAGAGCCGCACCATCGCATCCCTGTTCTTAATTCAACCCATAGAGACTCTACACCTTCCAATCATATGTCATCTCCTTCCAATGATTTAATATTGTACACAGGGCCACACCACTTCCTGTGCCTACTCACCTCTCTTTCAGGTACGCCATACATCGTTGGACTTTCAGCTCCCAATGGCCGCCATTCTTTAGGCAAGTTTCACAGATAGCTACAGCGTCATGTTTGCCAATCTGTAGCTGGATTTCAAGAGTGTCCATTTTATTCCTGATGCTGCGTGCATTCAAATACAACACTCTCAGTCCAGTATTTGCTGCTTTCTGTTTTAATTGAACCATGATTCTATTGACCTGTAACTCATGCCACTGGCTTTGATTAAGCTTTATCTCCTGCCTGTTCTTTCTATAATCTCTGTTGCACGCCATCTTTGATTTATTTCTGTTTTCCCCTTCCTCAGCCCAATTACTCCGGTTCCCATCCCTTGGCCAAATTCGTTTGAACCCTCACTAACAGCTTTATTCAATATGGCTGCTAGGATATTGCGCCCCTTTGTATTCAGGTGTAACCCGTCCTTTTTGTACAGGTCGTACCTCCCCTGGAAGAGGCTCTAATGATCCAGGAATCTGAAGCCCTACACAAGTCTCTCAGCCATACATTAATACGCCTGATCATGATATTCTTTCATCGCTAGCACGTGGTGTAGGCAGCAATCCTAAGATTACAACCCCAGAGGCCCACAGGGCCTGAGTTGGCAACGTTTCTGTTTACGTTCTATGTCAATGCATTGGATGACAGTATTGATGGGCCTGTGGCCAAATTTACAAATTAAGTCGAATATTGAAAGGCCTGGATAGAGAGGTCGTGGAGGGCTATAGTATCTGGTTATCACAATGCCATAAATACAACTTAAATATACAAACGATAGGCTTGCTCCGCGGCTTGAGATTCTAAATTGGAGAATGGTGCTTTATTCACAAAATCCTCATTGCCCACAGTGACTGTGCACTGATCCCAGCAATGGAACCAGCCACTGCAGCACCACAGTACACTATGTACTGATTGCAAAGCTACAAAATTGCATGTGAATAGCCTCCCCTACCCCAACTCCACTCTTTCTGCGTCACCAGCAGACTGGGATAACTCACATCTCGCTGCCTCCGCCAGGACATTAAACTGTGAACAACTGTGGTTAGGGACTGATCTCTGGGTACTTCAGACGCTACCTCCTTCCAATCTGAAAACGAGCCACTCATCCAGACACACACTACCGGCAGTTTATCGATCTCCAATGAAAAAGCCTAATCACCTACTCCTGAGGATCAATATCATTGCTGACTCTGAGTTTACCACCGTCAAATGCCAGGAGGGACACAATAATCAGTAAGTCTTTAGTCGCAGCCGTGTAAATAAAATGTGAACAACAACACATACAAAGTGCTGGTAGAACACAGCAGACCAGGCAGCATCAATAGGGAGAAGCTCTGTCGACGTTTCGGGCCGAGACCGTTCGTCAGGACTAACCGAAAGGAAAGATAGTAAGAGATTTGAAAGTATTGGGGGGAGGGGGAAATGCGAAATGATAGGAGAAGACCGGAGGGGGTGGGATGAAGCTAAGAGCTGGAAAGGTGATTGGCGAAAGTGATACAGAGCTGGAGAAGGGAAAGGATCATGGGACGGGAGGCCTAAGGAGAAAGAAAGGAGGGGGGGGGGGGACACCAGAGGGAGATGGAGAACAGGAAAACAACTAAATATGTCAGGGATGGGGTAAGAAGGGGAGGAGGGGCATTAACGGAAGTTGGAGAAGTCAATGTTCATGCCATCAGGTTGGAGGCTACCCAGCCGGTATATAAGGTGTTGTTCCTCCAACCTGAGTTTGGATTCATTTTGACAGTAGAGGAGGCCATGGATAGACATATCAGAATGGGAATGGGACGTGGAATTAAAATTTGTGGCCACTGGGTGATCCTGCTTTTTCTGGCGGACCGAGCGTAGGTGTTCAGAGAAACGGTCTCCCAGTCTGCGTCGGGTCTCACCAATATATAAAAGGCCACACCGGGAGCACCGGACGCAGTATACCACACCGGCGGACTCACAGGTGAAGTGTCGCCTCACTGTCGACACTGTCTGGGGCCCTGAATTGTGGTGAGGGAGGAAGTGTAAGGGCAGGAGGAGGAGGAATCAGATCAGCAGGATGTGGCTAAAAATGAAAGATTAGAAACATTTGGAAACCGGTTGATCGAAAAAACCTGGTTAATTTCTGCAAAATACTGGTGGAAATCTACAGATCAGGCAGCAAATGTGGAGAGGAATAAATAGACAACGTTTCGGCCGACTCCCTTCAGCATGGCCAGACTGTGCTTAGTTGCTGCCTGAACTGCAGAGCTCCTCCAGCATTTTGTGTGTGTGCGTCTCTGTATTTCCAGCAACTGCAGAATCTCTTGTCTGCATTTCTGCATTTGTAAGAGGATTGTACTTTGCCATTAGGTACATGTTGATATTGATTATATTCTTATGGGAGCCGCTTTCTGCATTATAACAACTGCTGAGTTTTCTATACACACAGAAAAAACTGAGGTATGGACATTGAACCAGTACATGCAGAAACTTTTAACTGCAGCGTGATTACCAGTGAAGCACCGATCAAAATGCGCAGGCGTCAGGGCTGTTGCGGTCCCCGAATATCACGCATGCGCGCAGTACACAAAAAGCCCAGGAAAATGTCGGAAGCAGGTAAGAGCGATTCTCCGTGAGACATCTTAAGCTCCGACCTCGGGACAATTGCTCTGAGTTCCCAACATTGCACCCCGCAATCCCGGGACAGTCCTGCCCTCTTCCATCTCTCCAGCCCCACGACCCGTACACCAGCCCCGGGGAGCTTCCGTCTGATGAGGGAATGGGAGCCGATGGATCTCTCAGACAGAGCTGAGCTCCAGCTATCTGAATGCAAGGATTGGGAACTCGGAGAAAGGGAACAAAATCGTTTCCCTCACCAGTTGAGAAAATCACCTTTGTTCTACCTCCAATTACAAACACTTATCCACTTGGCGCGTGGCTAAGTGATCTGAAGGTCACTAGTTCGAGCCTTAGCTGAGGCAGCCCGTTGTGTCCTTGAGCAATGCACTTAACAACACATCACTCTGCGACGACACCGGTGCCAAGCTGTATGGGTCCTAGTGCCCTTCCCTTGGACAACATCGGGGGCGTGGAGAGGGAAGTCTTGCAGCATGGGCAACTGCCGGCCTCCCATACAACCCTGCCCAGGCCTGCGCCCTTGAAACCTTCCAAGGCGCAAATCCATAGTCTCACGAGACTAGCGGATGTCTATATACTCACAAACAAGAGGAAATCTGCAGATACTGGAAATCCAAGCAACGCACACAAAATGCTGGAGGAACTCAGCATTAGTACTCTTTTCCATAGATGCTGCCTGGCCTGCTGAGTTCCTCTAGCATTTTGTGTTTGTTGCTTGTTCTACCTCCTCTTGCTCTGGACCTTGAGTACATGTTTTGTCCCATTTTCTCTTGGTACATAATGATATCAAACGCCTTTGCCCTGGGCATCAAGTAGCTTTCACATCACAAATGTGCCAGACTCCAGTGAGACAGACTACTGCCCTTCCCTTCATATTCATTGGCATTGCTGTCAATGAATTCAGCACTGTCTGTCAGCTGGGGGAGGGTTCAGAGGGAATATTTACGTACAGTGCAAAAACTGGTGTTACCTGCGTGTATTGTAGTGATGTCGAAGTTGCTGGAGAATTTGCAAGTGAGAAGAAGTGGAGTGATATTTGGAAATTTGACTTTTTAAAGCGTTGATCAGCAAGCAAATCACATATGGATGGTGTCCAAATGCTCTGATGAGAAAATCCTTAATTATCCACTATAGGCCTGCTACATAGGTTGTGTGAGAGTGCAGATGAACTCGATCAAACCCAGAGGAGATAAAAGTTCTTATTGACATTGATTTGCTAGCTGTTAAAATGAATATCTCTCTATATAAAATTCAGTGTTCACATGTTGCTGTCACTGGGTCAAAATTGCACAGCATAAGATTTTTGCACATACTGGTCTTCACAAATCAGAAGGGACTGGTGGGAAGGTGAAGAGACCTCCAGTGTCCCTGACACCCTCACCTACAAGATGTGCTTCCAGCTGCAGCTTGTAATCGTGCACTTTAAGGAGTTGGAACTGGAAATGGATGAATTCCAGATCATCCGGGAGTCAGAGGGGGTGATAGATATGACATGAAGAGAGGTGTTACACCCAAGGTTGCAGGACACAGGAAACTGGGTGAAAGTTAGGAAGGGGAACGATGTTAAATAGGCATCATAGAGTACTTATGTGGCCATCCCCCACAATAATAGGTGGTCCACTTTAGAAAGTGTTGGAGGGAATTAGCTGGCAGTGGAATGTCAAAGTTGTGATACAGGATTTGTTAGTTAGGGGAATAGAACTAGAAGGGGACTAATATCCTAGGGGCGAGGCTTGCTACTGCTAGTTGGGTGTGGGGTTGGAGGTTAAACTAAAGTTTCAAGGGGTATGGGCCAGAATGCCAGAACAGATACTGGAGAGGGTGAATTGAATTGATTTTCTTACTTATACCTTCATATACATGAGGAGTAAAAATCTTTATGTTACATCTCCATTAAATGTGCAATGTTTAATTCATTTCAGCATTGAATTAATCAGTCTGATGGACTGGTGGAAGAAGCTGTCCCAGAGAGTTTGTTTTGACATCGGACAGATGTTCAGACCTCAGACAAAGTCATCAATCAAGAGGTTGAGCATGGTGTGAAGACTGTCCTGAGCTGTGTATCTCACAATGCAAGAATTATCATAGGAAAGCCTGATGAGCTCAGGACAGGGAATTATGATATTGTAGCCATTACCGGGACTTGGTTGCACCCAACAGTCTGAGGGATTGAGAGGAACTAATTTGTCGAGTGATCACGGACTATGCCAAGAAACAAAAGTTGACATAGTAGGTGATTTTAACTTTCCATGTATTGACTGGGACTTCCATAGTGTAAGAGGACTAGATGGGGTAGAGTTTCTCAAATATGCCCTTAATCAGTTCATAGAATTCCAGACATAGAAGTGTGCAAAAAGCTATTAGGAACTGATCCAGGGCTAGTGACAGAAATTAGTGTATGGGAACACTTTGTGTCTAGTGATCATAAGGCCATGAGTTTCCAAGTAAAGATGAAAGGAGAGAGGTCTGGACCATGGGTTGAGATTCTAAGTTGGAGAAAGGTCAATATTGATGGTATCAGAAAGGATCTAAGAAATGTGGCTTGGGTAAGGCCATTTTCTGGCAAAGGAGTACTTGGTAAGTGGCAGTTGTTCAGGTGAAGTTTTGAGAATGTAGAGTGTGCATGTGCTTGTCAAAATAAATGTTGAAGTGTAACTGGTGCAGGCAACATTGGTTTTCAAGAGATATTGTGTTCCTCCAAATGCCACAGACTGTTGGGTGCTACCAAGACTCATTAATGACTACAATATCATAATTTCATGCCCTGAGCTCATTTGACTTATTTTTTGGTTGTCTTCTGTTGGTTTCTAAAAGCTTCCCAATAGTTTTTGCTCTTTTGTTTGCCTTCTCATTGGCTTTTATGTTGGCTTTGGCTTCTCATTTCAGCCATGGTTGTGTCCTCCTGCACTTCCAATGCTTTCACTTCTTTGGGATGTATCGATCACTCAGTTCCTGAATTGCTCCCAGAATCTCCAGACATTGCTGCTCCATTGTC
Source organism: Hemitrygon akajei (assembly GCF_048418815.1). NCBI lineage: Eukaryota > Metazoa > Chordata > Chondrichthyes > Myliobatiformes > Dasyatidae > Hemitrygon > Hemitrygon akajei. The sequence continues at coordinate 3,602,314 of NW_027331949.1, forward strand.
AGTCCTAACTTTTCCCTTCCAAACAAGTTTGGCCAGCTTCTCTGTCATAGAATCATGGAGAAGTTCAGTTTGGAAACAGGCTATTTGGCCCATCCTGCCAATGCTGAAAAAAAGATTTAAGCTGCCTTATGCAACTACCTGCACTGGGACCATCACCCTCCATATCCCTACCATCCAGGCTCCCATCCAAACATCTTTTAAATGGTGAATTTGAGCTCATTTTCACCACTTGTGCTGGCATCTCATTCCACTCTCTCATGACCATTTCAGTAAAGAGCTTTTCCAAATGTTTCCGTTAAATTTTCACCTTCCCTCTTACCCATGATCCTCTGGTTCTCATCCCACCCAACCTCTGTGGAAAACCTGCTTGCATTTACCTTATCTATACCCTCATAATATTGTATACTTACAACAAATCCTCAAAACGATGTATAATTTTCTTGTTTATGTTTAGAGCTTTTTTAGGTGTATAAGATGATGAGCGGCATTGATCGCATGGATAACCAGAGTATTATTCCCAGAGTGTTTCAGTTACTGTGGGGCCAGGCTCCCATGCAGCTCAGTGGGAACAGGGAATAATACCAATGGACAGAGACAAACTGAGCCAGGTCACATATTGGGGATGGCAGAAATGCCCCATTCTTACAGAGAGAGGTAGAGCATCAGAGAATTTGATGGTCATTCCAGATACCAGCACTGTGCCAAGTTAGAAGATGACTTCTCACTCCAACTTGGGTTGAAACTCATTGTAACAGAGTGATGCCAGATCACACCTTAGGAAATCAAGTGATCTTATCTGAAATGTTGTCCTACACCCATTGATGGATTTAATAAATCTTTTTACAGGTTAAAAATGAAAAGGAATTTGTCTGCAGGAATCTCGAACACAACACACCAGTTTTGCTGTCTCTGTCCAGATATTTAAGAAGTGGAGCAAGGGATTCAATCGATCATCCTTCCTGCTCAGACTACGTGGAGCGATTTACTCCATCATCTGACCGACTGACAGACCAGTCATTTTACACGGGGGAACCCATTCATCTGCTCAGACAGTGGGGAGTGATTCACTCGGTCATCTCAACTGAAGGTACATCAGCGAGTTCACACTGGAAAAGGCCATTTGCCTATTCTGTGTGTGAGAAGGGATTCAGTCGGTCATCCCACCTGTGGACACACCAGTCAGTTCACACTGGGCAGAGGCTGGTCATCTGCTGTATTTGTGGGGAAGGATTCACTCGGTCATCTGACTAATGGCTCACCAGCGAGTTCACACAGGGGAGCGGCCGTACACCTGCTCAGAATGTGGGAAGGGATTCATTCGGTCATCTAAACTGAAGGTACATCAGCGAGTTCACACTGGCGAGAGGCCATTCACCTGCTCAGACTGTGGGAAGGAATTCAATGAATCATCTCAACTGAAGGTGCATCAGAGAGTTCACACTGGAGAGAGGCCGTTCACCTGCTCAGACTGTGGGAAGGGATTCACTTGCTCATCTAAACTGAAGGTACATCGACGAGTTCACACTGGAGAGAGGCCGTTCACCTGCTCGGACTGTGGGAAGACATTCACTTGCTCATCCCAACTGAAGGTACATCAGAGAGTTCACACTGGAGAGAGGCCATTCACCTGCTCAGACTGTGGGAAGGGATTCACTTGCTCATCTAAACTGAAGTTACATCAGCGAGTTCACACTGGAGAGAGGCCGTTCACCTGCTCGGACTGTGGGAAGGGATTCACTTGCTCATCTAAACTGAAGGTACATCAACGAGTTCACACTGGAGAGAGGCCGTTCACCTGCTCGGACTGTGGGAAGGGATTCACTTGCTCATCCCAACTGAAGGTACATCAGAGAGGTCACACTGGGGAGTGGCCGTTCACCTGCTCAGACTGTGGGAAGGGATTCACTTTCTCATCCCAACTCAAAGTACATCAGACAGTTCACACCGGGGAGTGGCCTTTCACCTGCTTGGACTGTGGGAAGGGATTCACTTGCTCATCCCAACTGAAGGTACATCAGAGAGTTCACACAGGGGAGAGGCCGTTCTCCTGCTCCGTCTGTGGGAAAGGATTCACTCGGTCATCCGACCTACTGGTACACCAGCGAGTTCACATTGGGGAGCAGCCGTTCAACTGCTCGGACTGTGGGAAGGGATTCACTTGCTCATTTAAACTGATGGTACATCAGCGAGTTCACACTGGAGAGAGGCCGTTCATCTGCTCAGACTGTGGGAAGGGATTCACTTGCTCATCCCAACTGAAGGTACATCAGAGAGTTCACACTGGGGAGAGGCCGTTCACCTGCTCAGACTGTGGGAAGGGATTCACTTTGTCATCTCAGCTGCTGAGACACCAGTCAGTTCACACTGGGGAGAGGCCGTTCATCTGCTCAGTCTGTGGGAAGGGATTCACTCAGTCATACACACTAAAGGCACACCAGTTAGTTCACACTGGGGAGAGGCCGTTCACCTGCTCAGACTGTGGGAAGGGATTCACTTGCTCATCTAAACTGAAGTTACATCAGCGAGTTCACACTGGAGAGAGGCCATTCACCTGCTCAGACTGTGGGAAGGGATTCACTTGCTCATCTAAGCTGAAAGTACATCAGCGAGTTCACACTGGGGAGAGGCCGTTCACTTGCTGAGACTGTGGGAATGGATTCACTTGGTCATCTCAACTACGGAGACAACAGTAATTTCACACTGGGTAGAGGCCAATTACCTGCTCAGACTTTCGGAAGAGATTCTTTCAGTCAAATCAACCAAATGTGCATCATTGAGTTCACACTGGGAAGAGGCCATTCACCTGCTGTGAATGTGGGAAGCAATTTACTCAGTCATTAAACTTCATGTAACTCTCACTTTGGCTAGCAGCTTAATATAGGGGGTGATAGCCCAGTGGCCCAGCCAAATGTAAGGAATCTCGTTTGGGTGGATGCTGCATGGTGTCCCCTGTTACAAATCAGTACCCTGAAATAACAAATGGTACACAATATACGATTAAACAATTGAGCTTTATAATTATTACTTTGACTATATAGTTAGTGAAATAAACAAAAAAAAGAGAAAGGGCTCACTCTCACCATTCGAGTTTTCTCATCTCTCCCCATCAAAAGACCACGAAAATCTCTCTTCCAGACTCACAAGAAAGAACATTGCTGCCATTGGATAGCCCCGCACTCCAAACACTTTTATCCCTCGTTTTAACCTAAACATTGCTGCTACAGAGAAACCTTTACCTCAGCAGTGAAAAATTACATAGAGGCCATTACATTAGCAGTGAAACCTTGCAGCATGTTACACTTATGACACACTACCGGGTTCACACTGGGGAGAAAGTTTCAATGAGCTGCATGTTGGATATTTGTCTATCACTGTTGCTGAATGTAATTTTGAGAGTGACTGTCGGTGCTGAACTCTGCAATTATTGCTGCTGCTCACCACACCCAGTTCTGCACCCTGGTCACTGGGCATGGGAGGAGTTCCTTCTGCTGCATATTCACCTTTAATGGGACTGGAGTTTAATATTCTGGATCGGAGACAAATAAATCTATTCTATTTTGAACTCTGTCTCCGGTACTTAGTGAATTTATAACTCACCTAGTGTGAGTCAACTCAGGCTGGCTGGACACTGCCAGGGATTCTGTTCCACAACAGTCCTTTTAAATCCTCCCCTGTTGTTCCCCTCTCGCTCTCTGTCATGATGGGTTCCAAACAGTGGGTGAAGAGGTTTCCCTTGAATTTTCTGCAGACTGAAGAAGTCGAGCTGACTGCAGTTCTGTCTGAGATGTCCTTCGGCCCTCTAATGTCTGAGCTGAGGAAGAATGCCATTCGTAGTTAATCTCCTTATTCAGGGCTCATTTCCACATTCTGGGTAATTTTCCCTGCTTAAGAAAACACCACTGTCCTCTAAAGACTGAAAGCAGAATGGGAAACGAAGCAGGGTCAGAAACCAGAGGCGGGTCTGCACAGGGCAGAGTTTGGGGCTCTGGACGACGGTTGGTGTAAGAATGTATGATCAGGAGAAGGGAATCAGCAGGGCGTGGCAACATTTGACAGATTAGCAATATTTGGAAGCTGATTGACAGAGAAAATCTTTTGGTTGTCTGATAATGCAAACAATAGCTGTGGTGAGGTGCTTCGCTGGTCAAGGAACATTTGTGTGTTGGGAATGGTTTTATCTATTGAGGGAGTTGTTCCTGCTTATTTATCCTGTAATATTATATCTGGATAATTATTATGGATTGTCCTATCTGACATAATACAAAAATACAACTGCAGATGCTGTGTATCAAAGAATACGTACACAATGCTGGAAGAACGCAGCAGGTCAGGAAGCATCCGTGAGAAAAGAGCAGCCAACGTATCGGGCCAAGACCCTTCATCAGGAATTCCTATGTATTCTCTATCTGACATAATGTATTGATTATCATATAATTTGTTAGATTTTATCTCTAAAACTGGATCAGGCTTGAATTTATGGTGCCTTGATGAAGGTCATTCATGAGTTTGTATTTTAAAGTAAGATGTTGGTGAATGATATTTACCACTTGATTGTACCTGCACAAGTGATCAGATTGAGTTCAACTGCTGCAGAATCCTGGAATGTGTTGGACTGTGTCTAGTTTCTCTTGGCATTTTCTGCACTTACTGCTTTGTTTTTTTTTGTATTTTATGTATTTTCGATTTTTTTTCATGTTGTTAACCACCTTGTCCTGTATTTCTACAAGGAACCCCTCTGTTTCTGGGAATAGGTCTCCAACTCTCAGTGGAGTGCTCGATGCTTCCTTGTCAGCATCTCATCTGCTCAGATTGTTGGGATGTCTCCCATGGAGGGTCATACTCATTATTCCACTGGTTAATGCTTTCTTCCATAGTGGTGATTCATTTTTCTGAGTTGGCCTTTCATTTAAGTCTTCTGGTCTGTATTTCTTATCACGATTGCATATACACACATGGAGTGCTGAATCCTGTTCATTTTTGATCAAAATATATACTTAGTTTTATCTGACTGTTGTGTGATTTTTTTTCATGTGTGTTATTTCTCTTCCTCCTTCTGTCCAAGCTAGTGTTAATCTAAGTGGGTTTGGGTGTAAATAGTCTTTTCTAAAGTTTTCTAAAGTTCTTATCTATCTTTGCAAATTCTACTGATTGAAATGGGACCAAGATATTTTTATAACAAATAATTCAATGTCAGTGTTGATGGACGTGTTTATTGCCTTTGTTGTGTTTGTTAACTATTGAGCTCTGGCAGGTTTTTTTTAAGCCTTGAACTAAATTTTGTGAAAGGTTTTCCCTATTTTGCGCTACTTCCTATTTTCTTTGCTTCTTGATATTCCAGATACGTGGGTATCAAGAGTCTCGATGCAGGGTCTTGGCCCAAAATGTTGATTCCCATCCATAGATGCTTCCTGACATGCTGAGCCCCTCCAGCACTTTCTGTGTATTTCTCTAGATTTCTAGCATCTTCAGGTCCTCTTGTTTCCCAGATACTTACATGTTTCTTGAAAGAACAAGCCAAGAACAAGCTGGTTGTGGGGTTGTGTGGCCCTGTTGTTAAAATATTCAATAAAATCATTAGAAAGAGATGGCATAGTGTTGGGAGTTGTAGAAACTGTGGGTAGAATTAAGTAACAGCAAATGTAAAAAAAAAAATCCCTGATGGGAATTGTATAGAAACCTCCAAACAGTAGTAAGTATGTGGTCCACAAATCAGAATGGGAGATAGAAAATGCGTGTCAAAAGGGCAATGTTATGGGGGATTGTCATGTAGGTGATTAGGAAAATTAGGATGGTGTTGGTCTCAGGAGGAAGAACTCCTAGAATGCCTACGAGATGCATTTTGGAGCAGCTCGTGGTTGAGGCCACTTGGGGATCAGCTATTCTGGATTGGGTGTTGTAATGAACTGGAATTAATTAGGTCACTCAGGTTCAAAGAACCCTTAGGGGCAAATGATCTTAATGTGATCAAATTCACCCCGACATTAGAGAAGGAGAGGCTAAAGTCAGATGGGGAATACAGAGAATTAGAGAGGCATGAGAGAAAAATCGGTCAAAATTGATTTGAAAAGAACACAGGCAGGGTTGAAAACAGAGCAGCAATGGCTGGAATTTCTGGAAGCAATTCGGAAGGCACAGGATATACACATTACAAAGAGGAAGTAGTATTCTAAAGGTAAGGTGACAAAACCGTGGCTGATAAGAGAAACCAAAGACAATAATAAAAACCAAAGAGATGGTTTGGAGCAAAAATTACGAGGAAGCTAGATGATTGGGAAGCTTTTAAAAACAAACAGAATGCAACTAAAATAATTAAGAAGGAAAAGATGGAATACATAGATGAGCTAGCCAGCAATATTAAAGAGGATACCATTTTTTTCTTCAGGTACATATAGTGTAAACGAGAGGCTGAAGTGGATATCAGACCTCTGAAAAATGATGCTGGAGAGGTAGTAATGGGGTGGGGGTGGAAGGTGATGGCAGATGAACTGAATAAGTATTCTGCATCACTCTTATCTGTCGAAGACAATTGCAGGAATGTTAGTGGTCAGAATGTTTAAAGTTATGTTACCCGGGAGATCTGCCGGACGATGCTGAGGATGTTCTACGAGGCTGTGGTAGCCAGTGCTATCGTGTTTGCTGCTGTGTGCTGGGGCAGCAGGCTGAGGGTAGCAGACACCAACAGAATCAACAAGCTCATTCGTAAAGCCAGTGATGTTGTGGGGGTGGAACTGGACTCTCTGATAGTTGTGTCTGAAAAGAGGATGCTGTCCAAGTTGCATGCCATCTTGAACAATGTCTCCCATCCACTCCATAATGTACTTGTTAGGCACAGGAGTACATTCAGCCAGAGACTCATTCCACTGAGATGCAACACTGAGTGTCATAGGAAGTCATTCCTGCCTGTGGCCATCAAACTTTACAACTCCTCCCTCGGAAGGTCAGACACCCTGAGCCAATAGGCTGGTCCTGGACTAATTTCCACTTGGCATAATTTACATTATTATTTAATTATCTATGGTTTTATATTGCTATATTTCTACGCTATTCTTGGTTGGTGCGACTGTAACAAAACCCAATTTCCCTTGGGATCAATAAAGTATGTCTATCTGTCTGTCATTATATCCCAAGAAGTTTCTTCCTTCACTACTCCCCCTCTCTCAGTTTTTGCCCATTCTTCAAATTTGTCTGTCCTGCTGCAGTCGCATTGCTTTCCCAGCACTAATAACGCCTCCATCTATCTTTGAATCATCCGCAAACCTTGCCACAAAGCCAGCAATTCCATTATCCAAATCATTGACAAATAATGTGAAAAGCAGCGGACTTCCTCGAAAAACTCTTAACAGATTTGTCAGGCAAGATTTCCCTGTACAGAAGCTATGCTGACTTTGACTTATTTTTATCATTAGAAAGAGATGGCATAGGGTTTATCATTAGTCTCAGAGTACCCCAAAACCTCATCTGTTATAATAGACTCAAACACTTCCCCAGCATGAGGTTAGGCTAAATGGACTATAATTTGCTTTCCTTTGCCTTCCTTCTCAAAGAGTCGATTGACATTTGCAATCTTCATGTCCTCCGGGACCATGCCAGAAGCAAATGATTCTTGGCAGGTCATGAGCAGTGCTGGGTAAATCTCATCTGCACCCTTTCTATCATATTCACATCCTTCCTGTAGTGAGGCAACCAGAATTTAGCAAATTGCTCCAAGTGGGGTCTGGCCAGGGTCCTGTATACCTGCAACATTACCAATCGGCTCTTAAACTAAATCCCACGGAAGGCCAATGCACCTTATTCCTTCTAAACCACAGAGTCAACCTGTATAGCAGCTTTGAGTGTCCAATGGACTCGGACCCCAAGATTCCTCTGATCCTCCACACTGCCATTATTGCAGTGTCTTACCATTATTGCTATATTCTGCCATCAGATTTGACCTACCATAATGAACCACCTTACACTTTTCTGGGCTGAACTCCATTTGCTTCTTCTCAGCCCAGTTTTGCATCCTATCAATATCCCCATCCACACTATCCAGAACATCCTCAACTTTTGTGTTACCAGCAAATTTACTAACCTATCCCTCCACTTCCTCATCCATGTTATTTATAAACATCACGTCACGAAGAGTTGGGGTCTCAGAGCAGATCCCTGAGGCGCTCCACTGGTGACCGACCTCCATGCAGAATATGACCCAACTACAACCACTGAAACAATGTTCTCTTGGATCCCATGCCTGCTTACATTCTCAATAAGCCTTGCATGGCGTTAAAGATCATCTGAAAATCCAAGCGAGAAACATCCGTTGCTTCTGCTTTATCTATCTTGCCTGTTGTTTGCTCAAAGTATTCCAAGTGATTTGTCAGACACTATTTTCTCTAAAGGTATCCTGCTCACTTTGGCCTATTTCATCATGCATCCCCAAATACAGTACCCAAAAACACTCACCCTTAATACACTCTAACATCTTCCTGACCACTGAGGTCAGACTAACTGTCTTATAACTTTCTTTCTTCTGCCCTCCCTCACTTCTTAAAGAGTGGAATGATATTTGCAACTTTCCAGTCTGCCAGAACCGTTCCAAAATCTAGTGATTGGTGATAGATCAGTACTCATTACTTTAAGAGAAAATTTAGGGGGAAGTTCTTCATTCAGAGTCGGAGCGTGTGCAACGAGCTGCCAGAATAAGTGGCAGGGACGATTTCAACCTTTAAGAGAAGTTTGCTTATGTTCATGGATGAGAAGTATATGGAGGGCTATGGTCCAGTTGGAAGTTGTTGGAACTCGGCAGATTAATGCTTCAGGACGGACAAGATTTTCCTGTGCTGTAGTATTCTATGACTCTAATGCCTTCACAATCTCTTCAACTACCTCTTTCTGAACTTTGGTGTGTTCACTTTCAGGCTTTTCAGCTTCCAAAACACGTTCTCTCCTTTGTAAAAGCAGTGGGTGGCTTCAATCTGCAGGAGAATTGGGAAAGTCAGATTGGTGTGAGGTCACAAGAGAGGGAATGTATTGAATGCTTACGAAATAGATTTGTAGAGCAGCTGATTGATGAGCCTACTCGGGAAACCGCTATCTTAGATTGGGCGTTGTGTAATAACTCAGATCTTATCAGGGAGGTTAATGTAAAGGAACAATCAGAAGGCAGTAATCATAATGATTGAATTCCTACAGCAGTTTGTGAGGGAGAAACATAGGTCACATGCATAATATCACGATCGAATAAAGGGAATTACAGAGGCATGAGAGACGTGATTCCCCAGGTGGATTTGAGAAGGATACTGGTGGGGATGACATCAAAGCAGAAGTGGCTGACGTTTCTGGGAGTAGTTCATAATGTACAGAATAGGTCATAATGTCCCGCATTAGTAGTTCGCAAACAGCGGTGCTAGGCTACCGTGGCTGACAAAGGAAGTTATGGACTTCAGGTACCAAAAGCGAGTAGGAAGTTAGATAAATGGGTAGCTTTGAAAATACAACAACAGGCAACTGAAAAAAAAAGCTGTACGAAGGTGAAATATCAGAGCAAACTAGACAATAATATACACCGCTATAAAAATGCGAAAGGGAGGCGATAGTTTATTTCGGACCTCTGGAAAATGATGCTCATGGGGTAGAAATGGGGAAGAGATGGTAGATGAACTTGATAGGTACTTCGCATCAGTCTTCACTGTGGAAGACACAGCAGTGTGCCAGAGATCCGTGAGTGTCAGGGAGCAGGAGTGAATGCCATTGTTATTACAAAGGAAAACGTGCTAGGCAAACTCAGGTTCTTAGAGTGGATAAGACACCTGGACCAGATGGAGCACATCCCAGAGTCCTGTGTAACGTTTTAGAAACAAACCAGCAGCAATACAGTTCACACCGGAGTCTGGTTTTGATCTTTATTAGTAACTACTTATAATATTTTAAGTTAAACAAATTAAACAAAACTTAACAGTGTTATGCGTATAAATATGGGTAAATATAACTCCTAAACTATCGAGCCTGGGGTTCAAGGCTTACAGTCTTGAGATGGTAACGTAGGAAAGTTCAGTAATCCGAGGAATAAATGATCAGAGAGAGATATTTGTAGTCCAGGGTAAATGTAGAGAGAAGGCAATTATGTCGAATTCCACAGGTAGACGCAAACCGTCGTCGAAGATCTTGTCTGTTGAATCGATCTAAAATCCACTTCGATATATCACCTGTCAGACGAATGTCGTCTTCAAGTGACTACCACATAACATATCCAGGCAAGGGTTAACTTCAAGTGGTCCCACATTACATTCCTAAATCCACTCCTTTGGTTTATACGAAGTGACAGACACACATTTTGGAGCAAACCTTGCCACAATTCTTAAATAAAAGTCTTACTCAGACTACAAGAGTAGATATTTTGTCTCCCTCGTGGGTGTGTGCGTGTGTGTGTGTGTGTGTCTCGTATAGATGGTGGTGGACTTTAGGAGATCTAGGCCTCATATGGAGCCAGTGATCATTAATGGAGAATGTGTGGAGCAGGTTAAGACCTACAAGTATCTGGGAGTACAGTTAGACGAGAAGCTAGACTGGACTGCCAACACAGATGCCTTGTGCAGGAAGGCACAGAGTCGACTGTACTTCCTAAGAAGGTTGGCGTCATTCAATGTCTGTAGTGAGATGCTGAAGATGTTCTATAGGTCAGTTGTGGAGAGCGCCCTCTTCTTTGTGGTGGCGTGTTGGGGAGGAAGCATTAAGAAGAGGGACGCCTCACGTCTTAATAAGCTGGTAAGAAAGGCGGGCTCTGTCGTGGGCAAAGTACTGGAGAGTTTAACATCGGTAGCTGAGCGAAGGGCGCTGAGTAGGCTACGGTCAATTATGGATAACTCTGAACATCCTCTACATAGCACCATCCAGAGACAGAGAAGCAGTTTCAGCGACAGTTACTATCGATGCAATGCTCCTCAGACAGGATGAAGAGGTCAATAATCCCCAATGCCATTAGGCTTTACAATTCTACCGCCAGGACTTAAGAACTTTTTAAAAGCTATTATTAATGCTTTTTGAGATAGTGATTTAGATGCATATCATATTTTTTACTGAGTTAAGTATTGTATGTAATTAGTTTTGCTACAACAAGTGTATGGGACATTGGAAAAAAAGTTGAATTTCCCCATGGGGATGAATAAAGTATCTATCTATGTATCTATCTATCTATTTCGATCTCTCTTTCTCTCTCTTTGAGCTGAGAAAGCTGCCGGCTGACGTCACTGTTAGTCCCGCCTCACTCAGGAACTTTCTTAAAGTGACAGTCCACAGCAAACGAAACCGAGGGATTCGTAACACCTGAGAGAGGTTGCTGAAGAGATAACAGATGCAATGGTCATGACCTGTCAAAAATCACTTGACAAGGGGTTCCTTGCAGAAATACACATCAATGTGGTTAACAAAAGGAAAGAAAAATCGAAAGTACATGAAATACAAATAATAAGGCAGTAATTTCTACACTATTCTTGGTTGGTGTGACTGTAACGAAACCCAATTTCCCTCGGGATCAATAAATTATGTCTGTCTGTGCAAAAAATGCCAAGAGAAATCAGACACAATCCAACACATTTCAGGACCCTACAGCAGGTTAATTCAATCTGATTACTTACAAAGGTACAATCAGTGGCAAATATGATTCACCAAAATCTTGCTTTAAAATACAAACGCATGAATGCCCACTATCACTTCATCGAGGCACCGTAAGTTCAAGCCTAATCCACTTTTTGAGTCAAAATCTTACAAATTATATGATAATCAACACATTATATCAGACAGGATATCTATAATAACCATCTGGATATAATATTACAGGATAATCAAGCAGGAACAACTCCCTCAATAGACAAAACCATTCCCAACACACACACGTTCCTCGGCCAGTGCAGCACCTCACAACAGGAATTGTTTGTGTCATCAGTCAGATAACTGAATTATTTTCTCTGTCAATCAGCTTCCAAATGTTGCTACTCTGTCATTCGTTGCCACATCCTGTTGCTGATTCCCTTCTCCTCATCATACGTTCTTATCCCGACCATTGTCCAGAGCCTCAAACACTGCTCTGTGTGGACCCACCTCGGGTTTCTGACCCTGCTTTGTTGAACATCAAACTAATGGTTTAGAGGACAGTGGTGTTTTCTAACAACCCTTTAGAAGCAGGAAAAATGACCCACAATGTGGAAATGAGCCCTGAATAGGGAGGTTAACAACCAATGTCATTCTTCCTCAGCCCAGACATTAGAGGGGCGAAGAACATCTCAGACAGAACTGCAGTCAGCTCGACTTCTTCATTCTGCAGAAAATTCAAGGAAACCTCTTCACCCACAGAGTGGTGACTGGAACCCCTCCCACAGGGAGAGTGAGAGATGATCAACAGGGGAGGATTTAAAAGGACTGTTGCAAACAGTATCAAGGGCAGGGTCCAACCGGCATGAGTTAACTCTCTACTGTACACTAGGTATGTTATAAATTCACTAAGTACCGGAGACAGTTTAAAATAGAACTGATTTATTTGTCACAGATCCAGTCCCATTAAAGGTGAATATGCAGCAGAAGAAACTCCTCCCATGCCCAGTGACCAGGGTGCAGAACTGGGTGTGGTGAGCAGCAGCAATAGTTGCAGAGTTCAGCACCGACAGTCACTGTCGAAATTGCATTCAGCAACGGTGATGGACAAATATCCAGCATGCAGCTCATTGAAACTTTCTCCCCAGTGTGAACCCGGTAGTGTGTCACAAGTGTAACATGCTGCAAGGTTTCACTGCTCATGTAATGGCCTCTATGTAATGTTTCACTGCTGAGGTAATGGTTTCTCTGTAGCAGAGATAACAGGGTTTTGGAGTGCGGTGCTATCCAATGAGAGAAATGTTCTTTCTTTGAGTCTGGAAGAGAGATTTTCACGGTCGCTTGCCGGGACAGATGAGAAAACACAAATGGAGAAAGTGGACCCTTAGTTTTTCTTTACTAACCCTATAGTCAAAGTAAGAATTATAGAACTCAGTCCTTTAATGACATATTGTGTACTGTTTGTTATTTCGGGGTAAAAATCAGGGGACACATTACGCAGCATCCACCCAAATGAGATTTCTTATGTTTGGCCGGGCTGGGTGGCTATCACCCCCTATATTAAGCTGCTAGGCGAAGTGAGAGTTACATAAGGTTAGATGACTGAGTGAATCCCTCTCTACATACACGGAGCAGGTGAATGGCCTCTCCCCTGTGTGAACTGACTAGTGTGCTTGTAGGTTGGATGAATGACTGAATCCTTTCCCACACTCTGAGCAGGTGAATGGCCTCTCCCCGGAGTGAACTCGCTGATGTACCTTCAGTTGAGATGACGAAGTGAATCCCTTCCCACAGTCTGAGCAGGTGAACAGCCACTCCCTATTGTGAACTCTCTGGTGAGCATTAGGGTGGACGACTGAGTGAATCCCTTCCCACAGTCTGAGCAGGTGAACAGCCACTCCCTATTGTGAACTCTCTGGTGAGCATTAGGGTGGACGACTGAGTGAATCCCTTCCCACAGTCTGAGCAGGTGAACGGCCTCTCTCCAGTGTGAACTCGCTGATGTACCTTCAGTTTAGATGCTTTAGTGAATCCCTTCCCACAGTCTGAGCAGCTGAACGGCCGTTCCCTGGTGTGAATTCGCTGGTGAACCATTAGGTCAGATGACCAAGTGAATCATTCCCCACAAATTCGGCAGGCGACCAGTCTCTTCCCAATGTGAACTGACCGGTGAGTCCACAGGTGGGAAGACCGTCTGAATTCCTTCTCACACACAGAACAGATGAATGGCCTTGTCCCAGTGTGAACTTGCTGATGAACCTTCAGTTGTGATGACCAAGTGAATCCATTCCCACTGTCTGAGCTGATGAATGGGTTCTCCCCTGTGTAAGATGATGGGCATGCCAGTCAGTCAGATGATTGAGCAAATCCCTCCCCACAGTCTGAGCAGGAAGAATGATCGAGTGAATCCCTTGCTCCACTTCTTAAATATCTGGACAGAGACAACAAAACTGGTGTATTGTGTTCGAGATTCCCGTAGGCAAGTTCCTTGTCATTTTTAACCTGTAAAAAAAAAATTACAAAATCCATCAGTGGGTGTAGGGCATCATTTTAGATGAGAACACTTGGAATATCAAGGTGTCATCTGGCATTACGCTGTTACAATGAAGTTCAACCCAAGCTGGAGAGAGAAGTCATCTACTAACTGGGCACAGTGCCGGTATCTGGAATGACCCTCAAATTCTCTGATGCTCTTCCTATCTGTATAAGAATGGGGCATTTCTGCCATATACAATCTGTGACCTGGCTCAATTTGGCTCCATTCCCTGTTCCCACTGAGCTGCATGGATTCCTGGAAGTGGAAGCATTGGACAGGCAGGAGGACAAAACTGTAGCTAAACTGAGAAGCCAAAGTCAACATAAAAGCCAAAGAGAGGGCAAAATATAGAGCAAAAACTATATGGAAGCTTTTAGAAACCAACAGAAAATGACTAAAAAAAAGCCAGATGAGCTCAGGGCATGGGATTATGATATGGTAGTCATTAATGAGTCTTGGTAGCACCCAAAAGTCTGTGGCATTTAGAGGACCAAAATATCCCGGGCCTCAATATCTCTTGAAAACCAAGCTTCCCTGCACCAGTTACCTTTCAACATTTATTTTGGCAGGCACGTACAAACTTTACACCCTCAAAATTTCACTTCTGAAGGCCTCCCACTGACCAAGTACTCCTTTGCCAGAAAACAGCCTGTCCCATACCACACTTGTCAAATCCCTTCTGATACCATCAAAATTGACCTTTCTCCAATTTAGAATCTCAACCCGTGGTCCAGATCTCTCTTTTTCCACCTTTACTTTGAATTTCATGGATTATGATCACTAATTTCTGTCACCAGCCCTGGATCCCTTCCTAACGGATTATTGCACACTTCTACATCGGGAATTCTACGTACTGATTAAGGGCACATTTGACAAACTCTGCTGTATCTAGTCTTTTACAGTATGGGAGTCCCTGTCAATATATGGAAAGTTAAAATCATTTGCTGAATCAACCTTTGTTTCTTGGCATGGTCTGCAATCTCTCTACAAATTTGTTTCTCTAAATCCCTCAGACTGTTGGGTGTAAGCAAGTCCCAGTAATGGCTACAATATCATAATTCCCTGTCCTGAGCTCATCTGGCTTTCCTATGATGCTTCTTGCATTGTGATATACACAGCTCAGCACATTCATCGCACCATGCTCAGCCACTTGATTGCTGACTCTGTCTGCGGTCTGAACAACATCTGACTGGTGTCAAGAAAACAACCTCTCCCTCATTGTCATAAAAACAAAGGAGCTGATTGTGGAAGACAGGAGGACTGGAGACAGGCTAACCCATATTGACATCAAGATATCAATGGATCTGTGGTTGAGAGGGTGAACAGCTTTAAGTTCCTTGGCAGAAACATCACCAAGGATATCACATGGTTTGTACATACCGCTGTGTTGTGAAATAAAGCACACCAGCAAGACTTTCACCTGAGATGGTTGAAGAATTTTGGGATGCAGCCCCAAATCCTCAGAACTTTCTACAGGGAGACATCCTGACTGGCTGCATCACTGCCTGGTATGGGAACTGTACTTCCCTTAATCACAGGAACCTACAGAGAGTGGTGCGGATAGCCCAGCGCATCTGTAGATGTGAACTTCCCACTATTCTGGATATTTACAGAAACAGGTGTGTAAAAAGGGCCCAAAGGATATTGGGGAGCCAACTAACCACAACCTCAAACTGTTCCTGCTGCTACCATCCAGGAAACGGTAGCACAGCAAAAGGACCCACAGGCTCCGTGACTTCATCTTCTACCAGGCCATCAGACTGATTAATTGATCTGTATGTTATATCGACAGTCCTAAGTACAAGCTATTTATTATAAATTACACATTGCGCATTGAGACAGAGACGTAACGTAAAGATTTCTACTCCTTATCCATATGAAGGATGTATGTAATACAGCAAATTCAATTCAAATCACCCTCTCCACTGTCTGTCCTGTCATTCTGGCTCACATTCCCCCTACAACTTATTTTAACCACATCACCCCCCCCCCCCCACACACACACACACACACACACACTAGCTGTAGCAAGCCTTACCACTAGGATATTAGTCCCCACTTGCACTGTTCCCGTAACTAACGAATCCCCTATCAGCCCTTTGACTTTCCTCTGCCAGGTAGTACACCACCCCCCCCCCCCCAACCGTTTCTAAAGTGGTCCACCTGCTGTTGTGTTTGATGGCCACAAGAGTACTCTGCAATGGCTAATTCACCTCTATCCCCTTCCTGACTCTCACCTAGTTTCCTGTGTCCTGCACCTTGGGTGTAACTTATGTCATATCTATCACCCCCTCCAACTTCTGGATGATCTGGAATTCATCCATTTCAAGTTCCAACTTCTTGAAGTGCAGGGTTACAAGCTGCAGTTGGATGCACATCTTGTAGGTGAGGGCATCAGGGACACTGGAGGTCTCCCCACCTACCCACCAATGTCTCCTCTAATTTGTAGTGACCAGTGTGCACATAAATCTTGTACTGTCCATTTTTTACCCAGTGACAACATGTGCACAGTGAATTTTATATAGAGAGGAATTCATTTTAACAGCTAGCAAATCACTGTCGATAGGAACTTTGATCTCCTCCGGGTTCGATCGAGTTCATCTGCATTCTAACAAAACCTATGTAACAGACTTGTAACGGGATTAATGAAGGTAATGAAGGATTTTCTCACCAGAGCTTTTGCACATTGTTCATATGTGATTTGCTTGCTAAATTACACTTTAAAAAGTCAGAGTTCCAAATATCACTCTGCTTACTCCTACCTGCAAATTCTCCAGCAAATTTTATACACACAGGTAACACCACTTTCAATGTAGTACATAAATATTTCCCCTGAACTCTCCCCCAAATGACTGATGGTGGTTAACTCAGTGATGGCAATGCCAATGAATATGAAGGGAAGGGCAGTAGTCTGTCTCACTAGAGTCTAGCACATATGTGATGTGAAAGCTACTTGTTGCCCAGGACCAAGGTGTTTGATATCATTATGTACCCAGAGAGAATGGGTCAAAACATGTCCTCATCGGTAGAAAATTCCAGAGCAAAAGGAGGTAGAACAAGCAACACACACAAAATCCTGGAGGAACACAGCAGGCCAGCCAGCATCTATGGAAGGGTACCAATGCTGAGTTCCTCCGGCATTTTGTGTGTGTTGCTTGGATTTCCAGCATCTGCAGATTTTTTCTTGTTTGTGATTGGAGGTAGAACAAAGGTGATTTTTTCAACAGCTGATGGAAACGATCTTGTTCCCTTTCTCTGAGTTCCCAGTCCTCGCATTTAGATAGCTGGAGCTCAGTTCTGCCTGAGAGATCCATTCCCTCATCAGCCGGAAGCCCCCCGGGGTTCGTGTACGGAACGCGGGGCTGTGAGAGAGGGAAGAGAGCGGGACTGTCCCGTGATTGCGGGTCAGGATGTGCTGAGTTCACAGCAATAGCCCCTCAGTCGTTAGTGAAAAGGCTAACCCGGCGAAATACTTACCTTTTGTGTACTGCGCGCATCCGCGATATTCGGGAACATCTTGAACCCTGACGCCTGCGCATTCGATCGGTGCATCAGCGACAGTGAGAATTGTTCCGCAGAGCTTTCAGGGTAATCACGGTGCCATTAAAAGTCTCTGCAAGCACCAGTTGTCAATCCAGACCTCAGTATTGTTTTTGTGTAGAAAACTCAGCAGCTCTTTTAACGCAGAAAACAGCTTTTATAAAACATTGCACTTAATATCAGCAAACGTTCCGCATTTCTAATGCCGAAGTAGAACCTTCTTACAAATGCAGATATAAAACACAAGAGATTATGCTGTTGCTAGAAATGTAGACACATACACACAAAACTGCAGTTCACGTGGCAACTAAGCAGAGGAGTGCACAGTCTAGGCATGCTGAACGGGCTCGGACTAAACGTTGTCTATTTGTTCCTCTCCACATTTGCTGCCTGATCTGTTGATTGCTACCAGTATTTTGCAGAAATTAACCACTTTTTTTTCGATCAAACAGTTTCCAAATGTTGCTGATCTTTCATTTGTAGCCACATTCTACTGGTCTGATTCCTCTTCCTCCTCCTCGTAAACTCTAGACCCCATCCCTTTCCGGAGCCCCAAAGCCCTGACTCAGGCTGGCAACTCTTTGGTTTCTGACTCTGCACCATCGAAGATTTACTCGCTAGTCTGCTGTCAGACATTAGAGGTGCATTGCAGCAACTCAGCTGTCTGTGGCACAGTCCTTTGAAATGAGTGAAAATGACCCAAAAAGTTGAAAAGAGCAGGGAAGAAGGAGTTTAACCACTTTCGGAGCCCTGGAGAATTTCGAAACCATAGTGTGTTTATTGTCTTATTCATCCTGAAGAAAATCATGCGGGAAATTCATGCTGGTGTATAAGATGAGGAGAAGCATGGTTGTGTGGATACCCAGAGGCTTTTCCAAAAACTGAAACGGATAACACGAAGGGGCAAAGGTTTAATCTGCTTATAAATAGGTACAGGGGAGATGTCAGAGCTACGTTTATTGAACAATGTGTGTGGAATGCTCTGCCAGCGACGGTGGTAGAGGCGGATACAATAGGGTCTTTTAAGAGACTCTTAGATAGGTACATGGAGCTTAGGAAAATAGAGGGCAATTGAAAGATCGAGGGAAATAATAGAGGAAAGAATAGAGGGACATTGACAGAGTATTGTGTGCAGTTTTGAGATCCTTATTTTAGAAATGATATACTGATATTGGAGAGGGTTTAGAGAAGATTCAGAGAATGATTCCAGGAATGAAAGGTTTACCGTATGAGGATCGTCTGACATCTCTTGGGCTGTATTCCATGGAGTTCAGGAGAATGAGGGAGATTGCATGGAAATATTTTGAATTGTAAAAGGCCAGAACAGATTAGATACGGCAAAGTTAATTTCCCATGGTAGGCAATTCTATGACAAGGTGGCACGACTTCGGACTTGAAGGACGTCCATTTAGAACTCAGATGCAGGGAAATCACTGTAGTCAGAGGGTGGTAAATCTGTGTAATTTGTTGGTACGAGCATCCGTGGAGGCCAAGTTATTTTGTGTATTTAAGACCGAGATAGATAGGTTCTTGATTGGGCAGGGCATCAAAGGGTATGGGGTGAAAGCAGGGGAGTGCAGATGACTGGAAAAATTAGATCAGTCCATGATTCATTGGCGGAGCAGACTCGTTGGGACTAATGGCCTACATCTGCTCCTATATCTGATGGTCTTATGGATTCACTTCTCCGTGCGTCTACATCCGTCTGAAATTTTCAAAAAATATGTACATTTCTGCTGCCACTACGGCTGCTGGCGAACTGGCATCAGCGCTGGACTTCTAGACGAGAGGTCCTGAGTTCGAATCCAGCCTGATGCTGAATTCCGGATGCGACATACCTGAAAAAAAATGTTCATTTCCATTTGTTAAACAAGTGGATTTCAGCAGATGCTGTAAACCCAAAGCAACACACACAAAGTACTGAAGGAACTCAGCAGGTCGTGTAGCATTTATGAAGATGAATCAACAGTGGAGCAATAGCGACAGAGTTCCTCTTGTCCTGCCCTACCACACACTGCCCCTCTGCAATCAACATTTTCTGCTCATGCAAGCGGGAAGTTCGCTCCACCTTGTCCATGGAGTTTCACAGCATCGATGTGTGTAGTGAGGTCGACGATGTCGACGCCGATCTCTTTAAGTTTCAGTTAAAGCAAAAAAATTACCTGCGATGGGGACATATCTCTCCCTATCTGCGCTTCTGTCCATTGATCTATTTTTCTGTCTTCCATCTATTTTTCTGTTAATTTCTCCCTCACAAAAATGCACACATTCACAGGATAATACACACACACACACACACACACACACACACACACACACACACACACACACACACACACACACACACACACACACACACACACACACAAAATGGAAGTTCATTTTTTTCGGTCTTTTTCACTTTTTCATATATTCAGCGCTTATCTTTTCACTGTTCACTGCACCTAAGGTATTCGGGAGTATTTATTGAAATTCATGAAGAAGCGCCAAATGGATTTCAGTGAGAATTTTAACAACGTTCCCGAAATTAGGCCGGATCAGGGTGGCAGGAAGCATCGATCCAGGGTAACTTGGCTTTGTGGATACTGAAATGACTTGACCACAGGAGGCAGAGGGTGCTGGTAGAGTGAGAAGCGTATTCTCGCTGGAAGCCGGTACCCAGGAATGTTCTGAACCGATCTGTTCCGACAACCCTGTTCGTTGTGATTTTTACTTCAATGCTGCAGGTTCAATTGCAGCATTGAAGAGAAGTTTGTGTGGGTACATGGATGAGGGAAGTATTGACATCTAGAGTCTAGGTGCACGTTGATGGGCCCAGGCAGAAAATAGCACAGGCTACATGGGCCGAAAGCCCCGTATCTGTACTGTAAGAGAATGAATTACACTGTACGTTCGACTCAAGTCCATTTCCCAGGAGACTTAAATCATTCCGACGAAATATTCTAAAAAAAAACTGCAAATGCAAGAAACACTTAACAGACAAAGAGTATCTGTGGA
Source organism: Hemitrygon akajei (assembly GCF_048418815.1). Classification (NCBI taxonomy): domain Eukaryota; kingdom Metazoa; phylum Chordata; class Chondrichthyes; order Myliobatiformes; family Dasyatidae; genus Hemitrygon; species Hemitrygon akajei. The sequence continues at coordinate 3,622,952 of NW_027331949.1, forward strand.
GAGGAACAAAGTTAATGCTTCACCCTGTGTCGGAATGGCTTCAAACAATTTCTGATGTGATTTCAGGTCTACAGCATCTTGAGTGTTTCTTTAATTTCCAGCTGCTCACAGACAGACGACAGTAAGTGGGAATTCCCAAGCACAGTGAGAATACTGAACCCGAGGTAGATAACCGACGATGCAAACACTGAACAGCTCATTCCAGGTACTCACTGCCTCTGTGTATTGAGATTACCTCGCAGGTCTATTCCATCTGTCTGCTCTTTTCTATCATTCAGCCCCTCTAACCATCAACAAGATGGTGGCTGCTCTCCCACCTCAACATGTGGGAGAGCACATTTCCTCATTTCCTCATTCCGATCCTCATTTCCTCGATCTCTTCGGTCTCCACACATCTGCCGGCCTCTATTTTATGTGAGGACGATCACTGAGTATTCACCGCCCTCTGTGGTGGGGATTTACAGACATTCACCACCCTCGGAGTGGGCACATTTCCCCTCAGCTCAGTCCCGGTCAGTCTACCCCTTTTTCAGAGACTGGGATCCCTGGTTCAACCGGTAATGATGTTGTGCATTTCAATGTGTTCACCTCTCAGTCTTCGATTCCCTAAATCAAAGAGTTATTGCATTTTATCTTTCTTCATTTGATGACCCACCACTCCAGGGATCAGTCTGGTGAATCTTCATTGCACTCTCTGTAACAAATACTCTCTAACCTCTTTGTTAATCCTCTATGGAATTAATTTCCATCTTCAGCCCCGTGTTGCCCCAACCACTCAGCTCCCACCCTTGTCACTATTTCCACCTTCTCACCTCCCCCCTCACCTGGATCCACCTCTCACTCCCCAGCTCTTGCCCCATTCCCACCCTTCACCTCTTTTCTCTGACTATTTACCGTTCACTCTCAGTCCAGAGGGAAGGTCTCGGCCCGAAATGTTGACGGTCCATTTCCCTCCACAGATGCTGCCCGACCCACTAAGTTCCTCCAGCAGTTTGTTCTTTGGTCTGTATAACCCGTGTTAGTATGGGGAGTGGGATTTTACACCATATTCCAGGTACATTCTCAACGAAACCCAAATAATTGTCACATTGCCCGGACCATTGGCCCCGCTTGCAGGGCAAAAGTCTGCCAATGTGGTGAATCCCTCTGCTCGCCACCACCGTGGGCTCAGACATTTCCACAGATGAGCCCCTCCTGTCCCCACCGGGACAAACATCCTGTCCGCCCCTCTCACACCATCTTCATCCTTTCAATAAAATACCCCACCTCACCCTTCCCAGCCCGGGGAACCGCATCAAAACGACGGGCCGAGCGGTCTCCTCCTACCTCTCAGCGATACCTCAGACTCCGGCCGCAGGAGACGCTTCACAAACGCTCCCAACTTCCCTCGGAGGGGAATGGAAATAAATCAGAAAGCGGACATTTACTCGGAGGTTTTCTCTGCTCTGATGAGGCGGTCGGCGCTTGAGCGGGAGACGAACGACGCGGTGGTAACGCCCACTCCGCTTGTCCGCCTCCGAGACTGATTTTAGCCAGTGATTGAGATCGCTTCGCACCAATAGGAATAGCGCAGCTCCTGACTCCTCCGTTGACAGCGGTGGGGGAGCGAATGGTCACGTGGTTAGTAGCCCAGCCGTTAAACCGATAAAGCTCGAGCTCTCCAGCGCGTGGGTGACGTAAGACACCGCGCACGCGAGGGCAGTTCCAGGTGTGTGGAGCCCATGTGTGACGTCAGGCGCGTGGGGTGTGTGTCTGACGTCACCTGTGGGAGAGCGCTCACATATAAAAGCACTTTAATGGACGTTTCTGATGATTTCAGTGGGCCAACAACATTAATCACGGGTTTCATCACTGAATCCAGTGTTGTGAGATGTAAAGTCCCCGGTTATGTGTCCGGCCGTGCCGTGCTGTTGGTGGAGTGGGCAGCGTGGTGTTTGTCTCGATTTGCGTCTGTCTCCTGGTAAACTTAACACCCTGACAATGTGAACCATAGTTACCCCTTCCTCACCCGCCCCGTTTTTATTCCGATACGTTTCCCCGTCCTTCTCAGTCCTGAAGAAGGGTCTCAACGGGAAACGTCAACTGTTGACTCTTTTCGATAAATGCTGCCCGGCCTGCTGAGTTCCGCCAGCATTTTGTTTGTGTTGCTCTGGATTTCCAGCATCTGCAGACTTTATCGTGTTTGTGATTTACCTCTCCGTTGTCCCTCTGGCCTCCGGTACCTCTGTAGAGAACTCCGGTACCGTGACCCGGGTCAAATAAAGTTGTAAACAGGGGAGGATCTGCTCCGTTGTATCGGACGCTCGGGTATCCTTTTAGGAAGCAACAATACTCTCTTCAAATTAATTATTGTCTAATCTTGATGTTAACATTGTGTTTGTTACAAAGCCCCAGAGTCTGGGAACAGCTGTCACCGTCATGGGCTGCGAGTGCAGAATGGGAAAGGGGGAGGGGTGTCAGTGACCTTGCATCAGAGAAAGACACGGGTTTGTACAGCCTCTTGTGAGATGTAAATGTTCCTACAGTGGATTCGGATCTGCTGGCATATCTGGGGCTGAGGAAAGAGAGTTTTGTATCCAGCGAACCATCGTCTGGGGTGGAGGGGTACAGGAGCTGCCTGATAGATGGTTTTAGTTTTTTTTCATATATATAATCTCACAGATGGTGACTGAGGAAGAAGCTTGTTGATGGAGGATATCCAGAGGTGAGCAGGTCATGCTCAGTATCAGGAGAGTGACAGAGATGTGATTTCCTGTGTCACGGGTACAGACTGTCGTCTCAAGTGAGGAGTTTGTGTGGAGATGCAGCTTCCCTGGAGGTGGAGGAAAGAGGACACACCAACAAGTGGACCAGCTGTGGGAAGACATGGTTTGTCAGGTCTGACGACGGGCTGAAAGTACCTTCAGACTGAATCAGAAAACCATTCTGAGGGTGTTTGAAATGTCACTTGTGATCACATGTGCAGAGGGCAGAGGTTGGCTCTCCATTAGACCCTCAGCGAGATGGTTCTAGTTGCAATGTGCAGGAATGAAAGCATAGTGTTTGGGGCCTGAGTTAATCATTGATTCCGACACACTGTGAGGTACGTTTGCTCTAAGAAACAGCAATAATGGAAGAAGATACAGGAACTTCATCAATTGCCAATTGTTTTGCAAAGGGTTGCCGGTTGGGGAGGGGTGTGGAGTTTTGAAATCAATGCTTTGCGGTGCCACCATCGTTAATTTAGCATGTCCGGAGTGGCGGATCACACAGCACGGAAACAGGCTTTTGGCCGGCCATACCTGTTCTGACCATCCACTCACTGTCTACACTGGTCCCATTTATCAGCACTTGGTTCATAGCCGACTGTATCTCGGCAGTTTCAATGCTCATCCACTTCGTTAATGTTGTGAAGGGACCTGCCTCCACCACCACCTCAGGCAGTGTGTTCCAGATTTCAACTACCCTCTGAGTGAAAAATCTCTTCCTCAGATCCCTCTAAACCCCTTTGCCCTCTGCTTCAATCTCTGTCTTCTACTTGTAATATTTGACACTGTTCCACACTGGGAGATCCCACACTCCGCCATGTCCTGATAAACTGTGAGACCACACACACAACGAAGGTTCCTGAGACACAGTGAGACCCACATTCCCCTGGTAGTGTCCTGAGACACCGAGAGACCCCACGGAATCCTGGAAGGGGTCTAAAGCACTGTGAGACTTCAGACACCCCTTGAAGGATCCTGATACACTGTGAGACCACACACACCCTGGGAGGGTCCTGACACACTGAGACACCACAAACCCCAGGCACCGTCCTGAAACCTGTTTCAGTACTCACTACGGAAAAGGACCTTGGCGACTGGAGGGATGACTTACAGCGGACTGAAAAGCTTGAGCATATAGACGTTAAGAAAAAGGATGTGCTGGAGCTTTTCGAAAGCATCAAGTTAGTTAAGTCACTGGGACCTTATATTGGCAGCCCAGTAGTAAAACCTAAAATTAGGTAGGGCTAGTCCACCCATCTCCTTATATCTTTGTAAATAAACTTTACTTAAACGAGCTTGTTTATTATTCCAAATATAAGAGGTTAAAATTGAATCTAAAGAATCAAAGTACGTCTTAGGAATAAAAATAGGTAAGGCCTGAAAAAGATATAAAAATTTAGGAAGAATCTGCATTTTAATCGAATTAAATCGGCCAATTAGGGATAAAGAAAGAGGGACCATTTAGAAAGCGTCTTTTTCACATAATTCAATAAGGGGTTTAAGTTTTCTTTGAATAAATTCTTGAAGTTTTTAGTAATTGTTACACCTAAATATGTAAATTGACTTGTAACAACTTTGAACGGAAATTTTACTTCAGTGGTTGGTAAGTTGATGGAGAAGATCCTGTGAGGCAGGATTTAAGAACGTTTAGAGGGGTATAATATGATAATGAATAGTCACAATGGCTTTGTCAAAGGCAGGTCGTGCCTTACGAGCCTGATTGAATGTTTTGAGGATGTGACTAAACACACTGATGAAGGTAGAGCCGTAGATGTAGTGTATATGGATTTCAGAAAGTCGTTTGATAAGTTACCCCATGCAAGAATTACTGAGAAAATAAGGAGGCATGGGATCCAAGGGGACCTTGCTTTGTGGATCGAGAATTGGCTTGTCCACAGAGAGCAAAGTATTGTTGTAGATGGGTCATATTCTGAATGGAGGTTGGGGACCAGTAGTGTACCTCAGGGATCTGTTCTGGGATCCCTTCTCTTCATGATTTTTATAAAAGACCTGGATGAGGAAGGGGAGGGATGGGTTAGAAAGTTTGCTGATGACACAAAGGTTGGAGGTGTTGTGGATAGTGTGGAGGGCTGTCAGAGGTTACAGCAGGACATCAATAGGATGCAAAACTGGGCTGAAAAATGGCAGATGGAGTTCAACGAAGATAAGTGTGAGGTGGTTGACTTTCGTAGGTCAAATATGATGGCAGAATAAAGTATTAATAGTAACACTTTTGGCAGCGTGGAGGATCAGAGGGATCTTGGGGACGAGCAGTAGGGAAGAGCGATAGAATCTACATCTATATTCTGAGGAAAATGAGGGGAAACGTTTTCACTCACTGGATGGTGAGAATGTGGAACGAGCTACTCCCGCATTGGTGCATGTGAGCTCGTTTTCAACGTTTCAGAGAAGGTTGGATAAACACATGGATGGCAGGGGCATGGACGGCTGTGGTCCGGGGCAGGTCGATGCGCATAGGCAGTCCTTATTCACAGAATAGATGAGCCGAAGAACTGTTTCTGTGTTGTACGGCTCTATGACTCTGTGAACCTATGTCTCGTTATTGGAAATCAAACCCACATCCAATTTCCATTAGTTCCCACTCTCACCGCCCTCTGAGTGAAGAGATTTCCTCTGATGTTCACCTTAAATATTTCACCTTTAACGTCACACTTAACCCATGACCTCTAGGTCCAGTCACACCCAACCTAACCGGAAAAAACTTGCTTGCATTAACCCTATCTATACCCCTCAGAATTTTATGTACCTCTGCACTGTTCCCTACGCCACAACGGGGGTTTCCTACGCCCAGTACAGGTCTCCGTATCCCACGCTACGAACTCTTTCCTTCAAGCTAACTGTTTCGCAATCTCTTGCTCTCTCTCTCTCTCCCGCGTTCCCTCCCTCCCTCCCTCTCCCTTTCTATTTCATCTACCCCCTCTCTCGTTTTCTCTCACCTATTTCTGTGCCTAATCCGGGTGTTTCTCACTTTCCATCTGTATCTCAGACTTTCTTTCTGTCTCTCTGTCATTCCTTTCTGACTCTCTCCCTCTCACTCTTTCCCCTCTCCTTTCCACCGTCTCTATCTGCCTCACTCTCTCTCTCATCCTATCCCTCTTCCTCTCTGCCTCCACCTGTAACCACCCTCTCCCACTTTCACTAACCCTCATCCCCTTCAGCACTTTCCCTCTCACTCACTCACCGTTTATCTCCTCCTTCCCTCCACCCTCTCCCTCTTCCACTCACCAATTTCACTACCTTTTTTCTGTTTCCTCTCTTCCTTTCCAAATCTCTCTCCTCTCTCTTTCTCTCTCATCCCTTCATCTCTCCTTCCCCCACTTTCTCCATTCACCGCAGTCTCTGTCTTCTCCACTCACTCTCTCTGCTGTAGACCATAGCCTGGAGCCTATTTTCCACTTGTACGTCATTCTCTCACTGACAGCCGGGTTAACTGCGGTGAAGACTATCAGTTTCCCCGTCTCTCCCACCCCGACAGCCATTCCAATGACAGTGAGGACGCCCGTCACAAGTTCGTGCGTCATTCCCTCAATAGCGCCCATATCCAAACAAGCTCTCACACAATTGGCACAATTTCTGGCCATTTAGAATGGGAGTCTGTTAATAAAGATAAATTACTCAAATCTATCTGGCGCAGTGTGAATCAACAACCCGCTGGTTAACCGAGGGCGAATTCTTGTGGCAAGAATTTCCCGGATGGAAATACAATAATCAGTTAATTCTGGTGTCAATAAATGAATAATCATAAACTTTCCTGAATCGTACATGGGTGAAGAGGTTTGGTTTGTTTCCAGAAGAAGGGATGGAGTTGCGTGTTCCGGTACATAGATTCATATAAAACGACAGCACAGAAGCAGAAACAGGCCCTTCAGCCCATCTAGTCAATACCGAAACCAGTTAATCTGCCGACCCCCACTGACCTACACCGGGATAATAACCCTCCATATCCCTACTATCCAGGCATCGATACAAACTTCGACTGAACGTTGAGCTCTAGCTCGCCCGCACCACTTGTGTTGCAGGCTCATTCCATACTGTCACGGACCTTTGAGTGAAGACGAATTACTTAGAGGTAACCCTAGGTAATTTCTAAAGTAAGTACATGTTCGGCACAGCATTGTGGGCCGAAGGGCCTGTATTGTGATGTAGGTTGTCTATGTTTCTATGTTTCCCCTCACGTTCCCCATAAACTTCTCACATTTCACCCTGATTGTAGCCCTACCCAACCTAAGTAGAAAAAGCCTGCTTGCATTTACCCCATCTATGCCCCTTGCAATTGTGAATACCTCTATAAAACCTCTCCTCAATCTTCCACTTTCTGAGGAATCTAGTCTTACCCTGCTCAATCTTTCCCTATAACTGAGCTCCCGCAGAGCTTGCACCACCCTTGTATATTTTTCTATACTCCTCCAACCTTGTTAACACCTTTCCTTCAGTTTGATGACCAAAACTGCACATAATTCTCCAAAATAGACTTCACCACCGTATGACCGTGGTTGGTCTGAGAGAAGTGCAAAACCTTGCTCTTTTCTGCATTAAGTTCCATCGGCCATTTTTCAGCCCATCTTTACAGCTGATGCAGATTTTTCTGCAAGCCATGATGCCGTCCTCATTGTCCACTACAGCCCCAAACCTGGTGCTATCAGCAAATCTGCTCATCATTAAACCAGATTATCCTCCAAATCATTGAAAAAGATGACAAACAACAATCGACAAACACCGATCCCCGTGGCTCTCTATCCTGAGGCTGTGTCCTCTTGTCCTAGACTCTCCCACGTCCTTTCCACATTTACTCTGTCTAGGCCATTCAATATTCGAAGGGATTCAATGAGATTCCCCGCCCCCTCATCCTTCTGAATTCCAGCAAGTGCTGACCCAGAGTCATCAAACCGTCCTCGTGTGATAACCCTTTCATTCCTGTAATCGTCCTTGTGAACCTCCTCTTTTACCTCTCAAATACCAGTACATTCTTTCTAAGCTGAGGGACCGAAACTGTTCACAATACTCAAGGCGATGCCTCACCCGGGCCTTGTTAAGCCTCAACATCACATCCTTGCTCTTGTATTCTAGACCTCTTGAAATGAATGCAATCATGGCATTTGCCTTTTACTATCTACTTTGATATTATTTGCTAGCTTTCTTTCCTATTTCATTCTTTCCCTAATGATTTTTTTAGTTGCTCTCTGTAGCTTTTTAAAAAGTTCCCAATCCTCTACCTTCTCACTATTTTTTTTTACTTTGTTGTATGCCCTTTCTTTTGCTTTTACAATAGCTTTGACTTCCCCTATCAGCCACGGTTACACTATTTTGCCTTTTGCGTATTTCTTCATTTTTGGAATACTGTAAACATGTCCTGCAACTTCCTCATTTTTTTCCATAAACGCACTCCATTGCTCCTCTGCTGACATCCCTGCCAGCAACTCCTTCCAATTTACATCGGCCAATTCCTCTCTTATAACACTGTAATTTCCCTTACTCTATTGAAATACTGCTACCTCAGACTTTACCAGGTTATCATTCTGGTCTTCCAGAGGTCCAACTTTATCCAGTGCAATCCTTTTGCTTGGATCATGTTTGTGGAATCCTCAAAAATTCCGTTCAGCTTGTCTATTAGAGGAGCTTAATGCCTCTTTTAGCCTCCCGGATTTCCTTCTTGAGCGTTCTCTTGCACTTGTTACACTCCGTAAGGGCCTCATCTGATCCTACTTGCCATTCTCTGCTATGCACCTCCTTTCTTCTTTTAATCGGTGCCTCAATATCTCTTGGATATCAAGACTCCTACACTTGCTATTCTTACCTTTCATTCTGACAGGCATTTGAAAGCTTGTAGTCTCAAAATTTCGTTTTTGAAGGCCTTACATCTTTCAAGTACAGTTTTAAAGAAAGCAGCCTGTCTCAATCCACACTTACCAGATCAATTCTAGTACCATCAAAATGGTGCTTTCTCCAATTTAGAATCCCAACCCACGGGGCAGGCCTAAATTTCCGCATATTTACGTGGACATTATGGCATTGTGATCAGTGGATGCAAAGTGTCCTCATACACAAATTTCTGTCTCCTGCCCTGCCCCATTGATTGATTGCAGATTCAGTATTTCACACTCGCTCGTGGTGATTTCCGCTTACCGATGAAGAAAACTTGGAGTACTGGGCTCAGTTCTGGTCGCCTCACTACAGGAAGGATGTGGAAGCCATAGAACGTGTGCAGAGGAGATTTACAAGGATTTTGCCTGGATTGGAGAGCATAGCTCATGAGAATAGGTTGAGTGAACTCGGCCTTTTCTCCTTTGAGCGACGGAGGATGAGAGGTGACCTGATAGAGGTGAGTAAGATGTTGAGAGGCGTTGATCGTGTCGATTGTCAGAGGCTATTTCCCAGGGCTGAAATGGTTGAAATGGTAGAAAAATAGAGGGCTATAGGTAAGCCTAGTAATTTCTGAGGACGGGACATGTTCGGCACAACTTTATGGGCCGAAGGGCCTGTATTGTGCTGTAGGTTTTCTATGTTTCCACGTTCTACGCTTCTAAAACGTTTGACAAACTCTATCCCACCTAATCCATTTACAATCCTGGATTCCTAGTCATTATGTGGAAAGTTAAAATCACAAATGTGTTCCTCGAAATCTCTAGGACTGTTGGGCTGTCTTGAATATAGTCCCATTAACGGGGCCATACATTTCTTATTTCTCTTTTCCACACAGAACGCCTCACTAGTCGCGTTTACTATTTTTTCCTGACGGAGCACTACCGCAACATTTTCTCTGACTGGTAACGCTACTCCTTCTTCATTCATTCTCCCCGCTCTGTCACGCCTTAAATAATTTGACCCCGAAATAGTTGTGACGGGTGTGGAGTGCCTGAGCTGAAATTTGCCCTGCGCTGGACAGTCCCGTTCTCACACAGTCCCTCAATCCGGCTGGATCAAATTCACTGCCTTGGGACTGGCTGAATAAAACAGAAGCTCCGCCCGCTGGTTGCGTCGGGGGAATAAGGAGGAAAAGAGAGATGTACACGGAAGTCCAGACAGAAACTACTTGCGACAGCGAGTTCACACAGCCTCTGTAATTCTGTTTGTGTGGGTACATTTTTCCTAGCCCCCTCTCCTCCCGCTGACGGGCCTGTACCAGGCTGGGACCAGAACATTAACCCCAGCTCGTCGGGACCTGTCTATCTGTAATGAGTGACTGACACTCTAACCCAACAGCATCGGGAGCAGCAGCACAGACTGAAATCTCGGTGAATGGTCGGCACATTTGTCATCCGGGACAGCACTGAACACCGTCCGGTATCAACATCAGAGGTAAAAGTTATCTCCGATTCTGCAAATCAGTGGGCGCTTACAGCGGGGCTTGGTTTCTTGTGGGAATTTAGAGGAAATACAAGGGCAGAAGGGAGCTCTGACACGTTCATGTTAACGAATTAATTATTGACCAACTGTATTATAGGAAACGACGTCGTTCGCTTCAGTCATACATATTTTCTAGGGCGGTTTCTACTGAGTCATTGCAGATGAACCTTGCGCACGGATAATGATATTAAAAATGTCCCCCGGGACAGGGCAGGGTCCCTTCTAAGATTTTTTCTCTCTTTCTCTCAGTCACACAGAGACACACAAAAACGCACACAAAATAAAAAACTAACTACGCAGAATAACAGGGCGATCGTTCGGAATGTCACAGTGAAGAATGCCACAACGCAATTTATTTAATTAAATCGCAAAGAATGACATTAAAACTACAAATGAAAGGAGTGGGGTTAAAATTAAATACTGATCTGACTGGTTGCAATTGTAACAAGTAGTCATTCAGGTTGCAGACACTGGGGAGCTTTCTTTTCTGTATCGACGGGTGTTTATCGTTTTATTTTTCTGTAACAGAAATACTTAAATACAACATTAAGCCACCTTTGTGCACAGCTGAAGTAGAGTGTCGAACTGGTTTGTTCGGTTTCAGCAGAGAATCCGCCCTGTGGACAGGTAGTAGCTTGCACACGGAAAATCGCGCTGTGAGTCTCACAGAACAACAACACCGGCCCCTCCCCCGCAGCTACTATATATCTGTCGCTGGACTGGTTGGGATGAAGTTCGCAGAAAACGACTTGAAAATATATCGACACGGAAACAGAACATTCTTGGTGAACTGAGGTGAGACTAATTAAGCTTCCGAGATTTATTTCGAAACTTTATTTCCAATGAGCACGTTATCTGTGTTTTGGATCAGTGATCAAGAAGTCATCATTTCTATTGTAACCCGCCTCTGACGGTGGTGGGGTTAGTGATCCTGCAGTTTACCGTCTGCACGTGTGAGATTTTCCACAATTTATGTCCAGGTTAAAAACAGTTCTCGAACAAATGGTTACGATTTCAAAGCCAGCATGCGAAAAGCTGTTTTGCCAACAAGGGTCGCGTTTCCAAACTTGTCATTTCCGATGAATGCATGTTCTTTCCTCTATGTGACTGTGTTGATTGTGAATGCTTCGAGCTGATATCTTCAACGTCATGTAGAAGCAAAGACTTTGATTTTGCTTAAGGCCTCCATACATAGAAAACAGTTGGGCTGAGTGGTCAATTTCTGCGCGGTATGTTCAGCAGAAACGATCTGACTAGAATTAAAGTAAACCAATTTAATGCGAACGGGCCATCTCACATGTAAATTACCTGTCGCTGAACCGAAGCCAAACATTGCAGCAATTATATCATCCAGACCGTTAGCATTGATGATAAGCAACAATGGACCCAGCACCGATCCCTGGGGCATCCCACCACCCACTGTTCTCCAGTCAGAAGGTTAAACTATCTTTTACCATTTGCTGGCTTTTCTCGCGAAGCCGATGGCGAAGCCAATTTATCACCACATCCAGCATTTCTAAGCCCCTAAACCTCTGACCATTAGACCATAAGAGAGAGGAGAATCATTAGGCCATTCAGCCCATCGAGTCCACTCCGCTATTCCGTCATGGTTCCTCCCGGATCCCACTCAACCCCATACACCTACCATCTCGCCATATCCTTTAATGCCCAGACCGATCAGGAAACGAACAACCTCCCCCTTAAATATACGCACGAACTTGGCCTTCTCTGCAGTCCGTGGCAGAACATACCACAGATTCACTACTCTCTGCAAAATAAAAGCTTCCTTACCTCTGTTCTAAAGGGTTGTCCCTCAATTTTCAGGCTGTACCCTCTAGTTCAGAATACCACCACCATCGGAAACATACCCTCCACGTCCATCCTATCAGGTCCTTTCAGCATTCAGCAGGTTTCAATCAGATCCCCACGCATTCTTCTAAATTCCACCATACAAGCCCAAAGCTGCCAAACGCTCCTCATATGTTAACCCGTTCTCCAATGACAACACATCCATTCAGAGAGATGGAGTCCAAAACTGTTGGTAATACTTCAAGTGCGTCCTAACTAGTGTCCTATAAAGGCTCAGCATAATCATCTTGCTTTTATATTCTATTCCTCTTCAAATAAATGCCAAAATTGCATTTGTCTTTTCCCAAAGATACAACTAGTAAATTAACCTTCTGGGAGTCTGGCACGAGGACTCCCAAGTTCCTCTACACCTCTGATGTTTGAAACTTCTCCCCATTTAGATAATAGTATGCACCATTGTTCTTTTTAACAAAATGCTTTGTCATACATTTTCCAACAGTGTGTTCCATCTGCCACTTTTTGCCCATTCTTCCAATTTGCCTAAGCCCTGCTGCAATTGTATTGCTTCCTCAGCACCACCTGCTTCCTCAATCTACATTCGTATCTCCACAAACATTGCCAAAGAGCCATCTATTCCATTATCTAAATCATTGACAAACTATGTGAAATGCAACGGGCCCAATACTGAACCCTGAGAAACACCACTACTTACCGGCAGCAGCCAGAAAAGGCCCCTTTTATTCCCACACGTTGCCTCTTGCTTGTCAGGCATTCCAGTCTCCATGCCAGTATAGTTTCTGTAAGGCCATCGGATTTTATCTTGTTAACCTGCCTCATGTGTGGCACCCTATCATATGACTTCGGAAAATCCAAGTAAATGATATCCATTGTCTAAGTCCTTCTGGTATCCATAAGAAAACCTTAATATTGTTTTCTTTACTACTCCGAAAGCATCAAATCTGAGGCCAGCCTAATAGCGCTATGGAGATGTGACTGTAAGATGACTGGGTCCAGTTGCTCGTTATTACAGATTACACGGTGCTGTGAAAGAACAGCAGGTCAAAGGGGAAAAATCGGCGGGGATGTTAGCTAAGGAATCCGAATGTTCTTTAATTGAGATATACAGGTAGTAGTGATGCAGAATGTGTGATTTTAGGGAATAGCAGGAAAAAGGGAGCTACGGCGATGGTAAACACCAGAGATTCTGCAGATGCGGAAAAAGAGATTCACACGGGAAATGCAGGCCTGGCAACATCTATGGAGAGGACGCCTGTCTATTCCGCTTCATAGATGCTGCCTGGCCTATGATTTCGGCCAGCATTTTGTGGTTGTTGTGGTTACAGTGTCATAGAACACAAAATAAGATATGTCGATTGGTTGACGGTAAGTAGCTTTTGAATTTTTGCAGTCAATTGCCAAGGCTATCGCAATTTGTCACATTTCTTTTTAGAGTGTATGTTATAAACCTATGTGGGAAACAGTTATTTTGGGTTTACTCGTTTTGTGCAACAAATTCGGATTCATAAGAAACATTGTGAGTGGCTCCATAGTTTTGGACGCGGGATCAGACAGTATGGGGCTGAGTCACGAGGCCTCCGGTTATCAGTAGCCCGGTCATGGCATTGTGGATACAGGCAAATTGCAATGGGCCCAGGTCCTTGCTGAGAGTAGAGCCAATTCTAGCCATCGCAAACCTTTCACAGTAGTTGTGAGTACAATGGACTATGTCCCTTAATGCAGCGCATGCTGCTCTTATTGGGCACTGTTATTATTGTTATCCTTTTAAGGGATGTGAAAACTTCAAACTGCAGCAAAAATGACCCCATCTCCGAAGCATTCATAGAACACAACTCCTGTTATTTTCTGGAGTGGCTGAAATCCCTTCTAAATCTGTGTGACGACAGCACCCACCAACTCTTCACTCTTCCGAAATCGATGGAAACACAAATATTTTCCCACAATGTCATTAGTGCCCCTGTCATGGTCCGGATCGGTTCCCCTTTAAATTTAGTTAGGTTGCTTTATGATCCGGACCATTGACTCCTTGTTCCCTTTCACGTGTCCCTTGAGCTTGGCCATTATGATAATCTACTCTCGACCCGAACCGGCAGCTTTTCATCCCTTGGCTTTAGCCGTTCGGGGCAGGAGTGTTTAGAAGCCTTAGCAAATCGCCGTCGCTACCACAAGCCATAGTTATCTCGCCCGCATCGGAGTACCGGCAATTCGCCTTCCTTCGTCAGAGTGGGTCCGGGGAAGGTCAAACTGCCAGGGGTGATTTGAAGGCGGAGTCCTGGCTCGACGTTCATGCCCAGTGTCCGTGTCTATCCCTCGAAGAAGAGTCCCGGCTCGGTGCCTGAGTTGAAGGCGGAGTCCTGGCTCGACGTTCCTGTCCTGTGTTTGGTGTCCACGTTTCTGGCTGCGGCGAATCAAGGTCCTAGTCTCCAAGTCATGGCCGTAGTCTCCAGGTCCAAGGTCCGCAGCGATCCAAGTTCCCAGACTCCAGGTCCAGGGACCGCGGCGGTCCAAGTTCCCTGTCTCCAAGGTCAGCGGCAGTCCCAGTCCTCAGGGTCCCAGTCATGGCCGCGACGATCCAAGGTCCGCAGCGATCCAAGTTCCCAGACTCCAGGTCCAGGGACCGCGGCGGTCCAAGTTCCCTGTCTCCTAGGTCAGCGGCAGTCCCAGTCCTCAGGGTCCCAGTCATGGCCGCGACGATCCAAGGTCCGCAGCGATCCAAGTTCCCAGACTCCAGGTCCAGGGACCGCGGCGGTCCAAGTTCCCTGTCTCCTAGGTCAGCGGCAGTCCCAGTCCTCAGGGTCCCTCTCATGGCCGCGACGATCCAAGTTCCCAGTTTCCAAGTCCAAGGTCCACGGCAATCCAAGTCCCTAGTCTCCTAGTCCAAGGTTCGTGTTTCTCTTTGTCCTCCTTGATTTCCCAGATCTCTGTGTAGCGAGTAATAAACGCTATTTTATTGAACCTAAGAAAGGATGTGTTTATGTCCTGCTTGTGGGTCCTCTCCCAGTACCCTTGCTCTTACCTTGTAACAGCCCCAGGATTAGTCTCAGTAAGGGACACTAGTAATGCCTTCAATGTCCTAGGATGGGGCGTAGTAATGGTCTTCCTAGTTATCCTCCTGCTCTTGATGAATGTATAGAATGCCTTAGGATTCTCCTTAATCCAACTTGCCAAGAATTTTTCATGACCCCTCTTAGCTTTCGTATTTCCCTTTTTTAGTTATTTTCTGGTGTCTTTATACTCCTCATGTGCTTTGTCTTACCGTAACATCTGAAGATTTACTTAAGTTTCCTTTTCCTTCTTGCCCAAATTTAACGCGTCCCAGGCGAAACGTTCCAGTGTCTTTTCATCCCCGCCCTTTCGTTTAACAGGAAATATCAAAAGTTGAATGAGTCACACACCATTTCCCCAAGAATAGTCTAACAGCGTTTGACGTCATTGCATACTGTCGCACCCACTTTCCTCACAACTGCTGAATTCAAGTGGAACCGGTTCGACAAATTTTTCTCATTGAGGTGTGGACAAAGTCACTTTAATATTGTCTGTAACCATTTCTGCTGCAGTGTAGAGTGATAGAGCCTTTAACGTGATATAAAGAACATCACCTAGGGTCTCGAAGCCGTAACGTTACCAGTTACATTTGCTGCCCTGTTTGCTGTGAGTTTACAAAATTTTATTTTTACTTCAACTGTCATCATCTGCAGTTACTTTTCTTTGCTGATGACAAAAAGCTGGGTGGCAGTGTGAAATGTCAAGAGGATCTTATGAGAATGCAGGGTGACTTGGACAGGTTAGGCGAGTGGGCAAATGTATGTCAGATGCAGTTTAATGTGGATAAATGTGAGGTTATCCACTTTGGTGGCAAGAACAGGAAGGCAGATTACTAGCTAAATGGAGTCAAGTTAGGAAAAGGGGAAGTACAACGAGATCTAGGTGTTCTTGTACATCAGTCAATGAAAGCAAGCATGCAGGTACAGCAGGCAGTGGAGAAAGCTAATGGCATGCTGGACTTTATAACAAGAGGAATTGAGTATAGGAGTAAAGAGGTTCTTCTGCAGCTGTACAGGGACCTGGTGAGACCCCATCTGGAGTATTGTGTGCAGTTTTGGTCTCCAAATTTGAGGAAGGACATTCTTGCTATTGAGGGAGTGCAGCGTAGGTTCACAAGGTTAATTCCCGAAATGGCGGGACTGTCATATTTTGAAAGATTGGAGCGATTAGGCTCGTATACACTGGAATTTAGAAGGATGAGAGGGGATCTGATCGAAACATATAAGATTATTAAGGGATATGACACGCTGGAGGAAGGAAGCATGTTCCCGCTGATGGGTGAATCCAGAACTAGAGACCACAGTTTAAGAATAAGGGGTAGCCATTTAGAACAGAGATGCGGAAAAACTTTTTCACCCAGAGAGTGAAAATGTGAGTGGATATGTGGAATGCTCTGCCCCAGAAGGCAGTGGAGGCCAAGTCTCTGGATTCATTTAAGAGAGAGTTAGATAGAGCTCTTATAGATAGCGGGGTCAAGGGATATGGGGAGAGGGCAGAAACGGGGTACTGATAGTGTATGATCAGCCATGATCACAGTGAATGGTGGTGCTGGCTAGAAGGGCCGAATGGCCTACTCCTGCACCTACTGTCTATTGTCTATTTTTCAAGATACCTTCAAATAAACCAGTCCGTGCCTTTAAATTAAAGAATATTACCCTAGGGTTTGGAAACTTCAGCGTTCGTAGTCACAGTTCCCACGAAACTTGTAACTGCTATTAATGTAAGGGTGAGTGCAAGGCGGTGACTGTGAGGGGAAGGAGGAGAGTGATGCGAAGAGCAGGGTAAGGGAAGGGCAGGGTGAGTGTGTGGAAGATGGAGAGGGGGAAGATGAAATTGTGTGGGGGAAGTAGAAAGAGTGGGGAGAGAGAGGGGAAGTGAAAGATTGGGAATGAGGGGAGAAAGCAAGAGAGGGGGAGTAAGAGAGTGAGACGTGGAGCGTGAAAGAAGGGGGAGAGGGCCAAAGAGGGGGAGAGATATGGGGAGAGGGTAGGCAGGGTGAGAGAAGTCTAGAAAGATGGGTGAGAGGGACAGAGGGTGAGAAGTGCGGAGAGAGAAAGAAGGGGCAAAGAGTGGGAGGAACAAAGAGAAGAGAAAGTGTGGGGAGAGTGACTGAGAGGCTGAGAGAAGGAGTGAGAGGGATGGATGGATATTGAGTGGATACTGGGAGGCGTAGAGCGAGGGAAGTTGAATAGGAGGGGGGTGAAGGAAAGTGGCAGAGAGAGAGAGGAGCGTGAGCGCGGAAGGAGTAAAGGTGGGGAGAGTGAGGAGTGACAGAGTAGGAGATAGCATTAGGGAGAGTAGGAGGGGAAGATGGAATAAATGGTGTCGAGGAGAGTTTGAGTGAGTGGGATGTCGAAGGAGTGGTGTGCCAGCGGGGCAGCGAGTAGGAGGGATGTGACTAGGTTGGCAAGGAGGGAGGGATGAGTGAGATCAGCGGTGAGTAGGGAGAGGCGATGGGCTGTACATTGAGGAGGATGTGTGACCTAGTTGGGCGACGAGGAAAGACGGGCGAGTGAGAATGACATCAATAACAGAGCAATAAGGGAGATAAGATTGGGGCAGAAGGAGTGAAGGTGTGGGGTGCGGAGGGGTAGGACGGTGAGCACTAGAGGGGAGAACGAGAAAGGACGGCGAGGTTGATGGGCGGCGAGGAGAGTGGCGCGAGTTGGGAGGGGTGACGGACAGGAATGGAGAAGAGCCCAGGGTGAAGATCGGTGGAGAGGAGTCAAAGACGAGTGAGTGAGGCCAGAATTATTGGGTGTTCGTCATGGATGATCAGAAGTCACTGAACAAATCTACTGTGGGATTGTGGTTTCAGGTCTTGGTATTCCAGAGCGGAGGTGTTTACCTCGCAAGTTTCCCGGTCTCCAATCCCGGATAGGATTGAACATACGCTTCTGTAATGTGTTTCCTAGTAGTTACATATGTATTGCTTTACGTGTTGTAATCTACAGTTAAAAAATTTGCTCCTTGATCAAAATGTTCTCTTTTGGAGGGAGGTGTGACGGACATGAACTGTGCCTTTAACAGAGAGAGACAGAAGCTGGTTACAGTTCTGCTCCCTGCATCTGGGTTGCTATGTTGAGAGAGGTGGAGTTGTGTGATGGATAAGTTCGATGTTTACACAAGCTCTATAATATAGAAATATTATATATATCTCTACAATATATTTTAAATAATTAGAAAAATTATAAATTAATTATAAAATAATTATAAAATATATTATAATATTATATTTTAAGTAATTAAATATTATAGCTCTGGTATAGAAAGAAATAGATGCATAACAGGTGTAGGCAGGTAGGAAAATTGAGGTACTTATGGAGTCGAGGAAAGGCAAGATAACATTGAGGAAAGAACCCAGGAAGGCTCTCGGACAGCTGTGAGTCTGTACTCCCTAAACGTAGAAAAATGTGGAAGGATTTCATTGAAACTTACAGAATGTTGAAAGGTCTAGATGGGGTAGATGTGGACAGGATGTTTCTTATGTCGGGGGCATCCAGAACTAGAGTTCACAGCCTCAGAATTGAGGGGCAACCGTTTAGAACAGAGGTAAGGATGATTTTCTTTTTCTTCCATCCAGAGAGTAGTAAATCTGTGGATTGATCTTTCACAGACTAAGGCGGAGATGAAGTCCATGGGTATTTTTAAGGCAGAAGTTGATCGTTTCCTGATCAGTCAGGGCATCAAAGGATATGGCGAGAAGGCGGGTGTGTGGCGTTGAATGGGATCCGGAATCAGCTTTGGTGGAATGACAGAGCAGGCACGATGGGCTGAATGACCTAATTCTGTTCATATGATCATACGGTTTATATATTTGCTGAAGCTTCAATAGTGTGTTTCATTGCTCTTTAACCTGGGTTTTTATTTTGAAGGCAGCAAAACAACTGAAATGGGAGGAATATACACTAAGTTTCAGCGAGAAAACTTATCGCAAGGGGAAGTTAATCGTGCCATAAAATCAAAGCCCTCTAGAAGATTTGAACATGGAGGAGGTTAGTAGTTTGCAAATCATTTCAAATTAAACATTGATTAGTCACTCAAGTATTACTTAAGAACTCATGTTGATTCTGAAATTGGTGAAAACACAACATTCTGTGCGAACACATTTCTCAAAGGCAGGCACGTTTCAATACTCTGCGGGACATTTTTAGAAAATGTAGCTGTTTAAATAGATGAGCGGGAGTCAGTGGACATGGCAAGAAAATTATTTCTCCCTCCTTCTCTTCCTTTCCGGCATGACCCAACAAGTCCACGCCGCCAAATATACGCCAGTGACTAATTAAACTACCAGCACAAACATCTTCGTAATGTGGGAGCAAACCAGAAACGTGTGGTCACATACAGAAACATATAAACTCCTTAGACAACAGCGGGATTTGAACGCAGGTCACTGTGGCTGTAGAGCATTCTGCTAACCACACTGTTACCATATCACCCGAAACTAGATTCAAAACCAGTTCAACATCCTCTAACTCGAATCTTTAAATCCTTGCAACATCGTTGTAACTTTTCTCTGCACTCTTTCAATCATATTGATATCTGTCCTGTTGCTAGGTGACCAGAAGAGCACACAGTGCTCCAAATTAGAAATCATTAATTTTTCTATACAATTCAACATAACATGCCAACTCCTCTGTTCAATACATTGATCTATTAAGCCCAACGTGCCAAAATCTCTGGTTTCATACTATCTACCTGCGATACCACTTTCAAGGAATTATCCCAGATCTCCTCCCCACCCCCCCCCCGTCCTACCACACTCACAGTGCCCTATAGTTCACTGTGTAATTATTACCCTCATTTGTCCTTCCAACGTGCACATTTGTCTGCATTAAAACTCATGTGCCATTTTACAGTCTCTTTCCCGGTAAATCCCTCCTGCACACTGTCCAGACCAGTTGCATCCACCCGAAATGGAGGCAAGTTGAATTGTACAAACTCTCCCAGATATGGCGTAATTATCAATGTGTGAATTGTTTGACCTGAAGAAAGCGAGGTCCCGGGATTATGGAAGCACATGGCTGGGGAGGGTATGGGTCCTGAAGGATGATACAGTACGTGACATGGTGAAGGCAGGGTACCTGGAATGAGATATTGTGAGACACTGGGAGTGTGTGGGGTCTGCCAATGAGACGTTGGGCAACTCGTGTAGTATAGGGTCTTGCAAGTGAGATTATCAAATTAGACTCGGAAAGGTTAATGGAAGGTGGGTGAAAGGGACCGTGAGATGGAGGCAGACTGCTCTCGGATTGTAACCCTGGGGCGATGGAACAGCCTGTTCCTCAGGCAGGACAGTAGCTGAAATCTCCTGCAGTACAGACTGCTACCGGTGGTCATTGCAGCATACCTGCTGATGACCAATTTTGGAACAGGAACAGGACCGAGCAGTTCCCAACTTGAAGTCCAGAGACCCATTAGTTAATGCTAAGGGTCCATGAAGGGCGTGAAACTCTCATTTTGCGCAATAGGGAAAATGTTTCAAGAGGACTACAAGAAAAAATTTTCAGGCAGAGGGTTGTTGGAACCTGGAACACAAGACGGGATGAAATATGTGGGTCGTTACGAACACAACATTTGCAAATTAATTACATGATGACAGACACTGATGCGGTACATGGTAAGGCTCAGGAGACCTGTGCCAACAACCTGACGAGGGTGTTGAAATACATTTTCAATCTCTCATTTTCGCGTTCGGAGTTTCCCACCTGCTTCAAGAGGTCAACAATTCAACCAGTGCCCAAGAAGAGCAGGGTGAGCTGTCTTAACGACTGTTGCCCATTAGCACTCACATCTACGGTGATGAAGTTATTTTAGAGTTTGGTTATTGCTGGAATCAACTCCAGCTTCAGCAAGGAACTGAGGTTTGCCGTTCGCCATAATAGGTCTGCGGCGAATACGATCTCACTGCTCTCCACGTAATCTTGAGTCACCTGGACATATAAATAACTTTGTAAGGATGCTTTAATTGGCTACAGCTCAGCATTTAACACCATCGTTCCTAAACTTCTGAGTGAACCATCCAGAAACTGGACCTCTATCTCCCTCTGCAACTGGATCCTCGACTTCCTAACCGGAAAGCTAATACTTGTGCGTCTTTAGATTGCGAAAATAAAGCGGATTACCCAGAGAAAACCGTCATGCACACGAGTAAGATCGTACGAACACAGACAACCGGACCTGAACTCCAAACTATGATGAACTATGCAGCAATAGTGTTACACTCACCACTGCACAGTAACGTGGCTCATGATGCTGTTCCATTGTTTGAGATAGGCTCTAGAAATATTCTGAGGAAAGATTGGGTGGTGGACGTGCCATCAGTAATGGGAGATGTGTTTAATGGTGCTCGAAGTAATCGAAGTTTGATGGACAGTCTCGGATTATGGATATACAACATGGTTGTGTCATGACATGTCGTGTCCTTCTGAACTTGTAGAGATTTCTGAGGAAGGTACCAGGAAGGTTGATGAAGGAAAGGCAGTAGATAGAAACATAGGAACATAGAAAACATACAGCACAATACAGGCCATTCGGCTCACAAAGGTCCCTACCTTAGTAATTACTAGGGTTACCCATAGCCCTCTATTGCTCTAAGCTCCATGTATGTATCCAAAAGTCTCTTAGGAGACCCTTATCGTATCCGCCTCCACCACTGTTGCCGGCAGCCCATTCCACTCTCTCCATAAAACACTTACCCTTGACATCTCCTCTGTACCTACTCCCCAGCACCTTAAACCTGTGGCAACCATTTCAGCCCTGGGGAAAATGCCTCAGACTATCCACACGATCAAAGCCTCTCATCATTTTATCCACCTCTATCAGGTCACCTCTCATCCTCCGTCTGTCCAAGGAGAAAAGGCCGAATTCACTCAAACTATTCTCATAAGGTATGCTCCCCAATCCACTCAACATCCTTGTAAATCTCCTCTGCATCCTTTCTATGGTTTCTACATCCTTCCTGCAGTGAGGCCACAGGAACTAAGCACAGTACTCCAACTGGGGTCTTTCCAGGGTCCTATATAACTGCAACATTACCTCTTGGCTCCTAAATTCAATTATGATTGATGCAGGCCAATACACCGTATGCCTTCTTAACTACAGAGTTCAACTGTGTACATGTGTAAACACATGAATAGTCTAGACTGGAAGTAGAGTTCATGAGTTAAGGATGAAAGGCGAAATGTTTCAGGGGAACAAGAATTGGATCATCTTCATAGATTGTGGCGAGAATGTGTAACACGCTGCCTGCGGAAGTGGCGAGTTTGTGTACGATTTAAGAGAATTCTAGATAGGTACATGAATGGGAAGAACATGAAGCACTCTGTTCCGGGTGAATGTCAATGGGACAAGGCAGATTAATATTTCGACCGAAGGGTCTGTGTTTTAGTGCTGTTGCGTTCTATGAGTCGGAGGAATGAGGGAATGGATCGACTGAGTACTCGGGTGTGCATTAATGTACTGACTGGGAAGAGAGGTATGCTGAGAAATTGACCCAGGGAACAGGAGGTCACCCAGAGTGGAGTGATGGTGACGTGCAGGTCAGACTGTGTTGACGGACATAAGTTACGATTTGGTATCCATAATCATGGGAATTAGTGCAATGTTCTCCAGGGAAAGTTCAAAAATGGAGATGGCCACAGAGCATTATAGCAGTTTGGCCAATCTAGTCCGTGCCTCAGTAGATGAGCTGTCCAGTCTGCCCTGTCAGAGCGTTTCCAAGACACCTTCCTTGTATAGTAATGCCACACCTTCCACTTTATTTCCTCTTGCACTGCCATGTCTAAAACAACGGAAATCGGGGTTATTAAGCTGCCAGTCCTACTTCTTCAGCAAACAAATCTCACTAATGGTACCATTTAATAACTCCACATGATGATTCGTGCTCTGAGCTTATCTGCCTTGCGAACAATACTCATTGCACTAATTTATACGCAACTCCGAACAGTGTCCCCATTATGATTACTCTTACCATATCTGACTTTATACGTAGATCTGGCAACATTCTCCGCACAATCCCTCCACTATCTGCCCCAGTACAATGCTTCCCATCCACTGAAACTCTAGTTTAAAGCCACGGAGTAGACCATAAAGCCATAAGCCATAGGAGCAGAATTAGGCCATTCAGCTCATCGACTCTGCTCCGCCGTTCCTTCATAGCTCATCCAGGATCTAACTCAACCCCATACATCTGCCTTCTCGCCATATACTTCGATGCACCGACTGATCAGGAAACGATCACCTTTTTCCTCAGGTATATCGCGGACTTAGCCCCCGCTGCAGTCTGTGGCAGAGCATTCTACGGATTCAGTAATCTCTGGCTAACAAATTGCTCCTTATCTTTTTTTCTAAAAGGTCGCTTCAATTTTGAGGCTGTGCTCTCTAGTTCTGGATACCCCACCATAGGAAACATACTCTCCTCATCTACCCAATCTAGTCCTTTCGACACTCGATAGATTTCAATGAGATCCCGTAAGACCATAAGATATAGGAGTAGAACCAGCCATTCGGCCCATCGAGTCTGCTCTGCCATTCAATCATGGACTGATCGAATTCGTGCGGTCATTCCCGCTTTCCTGCCTTCTCCCCATACCCTTTGATTCCCTGGTTAATCAAGAACCCATCTATCTCTGCCTTAAACCCAATGACTTAGCCTCCATAGCCGCTCGTGGCAACAAATTCCACAGATGTACGACCCTCTAACTGAAGTAATTTTTCCGCATCTCTGTACTAACTGGACGTCCTTCAACCCTGAAGTCATGCCTTCTTGTCCTAGACTCCCCTACCATGGGAAATAACGTTATCATATCTAATCTGCTCAGGCATTTTAACATTCTAAGCCCCCACCACCACCCCAACCGGCATTGTTTTAAACTTTCAATGAGAACAGGTCCAAAGCTGCCAAAAGCTCTACAAATGTTAACATTTTCATACGTGGAATCATCCTCTTGGTATCTTTCCAATGACAATATATCCTTTCTGAGATATGGGATCCTAAAACTGACAATACTCCACGTGCGCTCTGATCATTGTCTTATGAATGCTCAGCATTATCTCCCTACTTTTATATTCTATTCTCCTCGAAACAAATAATAACATTGCATTTTCCTTCTTTACCACAGATTCAACTTATAGAGCAAACTTCTGGGAGTCTCGAGAGAGGACTCTTAAGTTACTAGAGATTTCTGATATTTGAAACTTCTCCCCATTTAGATAGTAGTCCGCACTATTTTCCTTTTACTGAAGTGCATCTCATGCAATTCCCAACACTGTGTTCCATCTGCTACTTTTTTACCCATTCTTCCAATTCGTCTAAGCACTACCCCTCCACCTATCTTCGTGTCAAAGGCAAACTTTGCCACAAAGCTATCAATATCATCATCTAAATCATTTACAAACAATGTGAATAGTAGTAGTACAAATTCTGACCCCTGAGGAAAACCATTCATCACTGGCCCTCTCGCTGCCTCCTGCCTCTCAGCCATTCCGCTATCCATGCCAGCATTTTTTCTGTAACGCCATGGGATTTTATTTTGTTAATTAGCCTCATGCGTGTTGCCTTATCAAATGATAAAATAAATTGGTGGTGAACGGCCAGTGTCTGTAATTTCCAGAACCAAATTTGCTCACATATCCCACTCAAGGACCATGACTTGACCTTGTTAATCCCTGTCCAAATATGACGCCTGGCCTATTGCAGCCGATTCTTACCTGCTCTCTGAAGTGAAGGTATTCCCTCTCTCTAGAATATGCTACACAACAGTGGACAGACTTTTAAATGGTTTTCACATCCAAGGAAGGATGTTTGGCAGGATTCTATTAACTGATCCTAGAACACATACGCAAGGGGAAAGATGGCTACTTTGCAAATCCTACTGGAATATGCTAACAGTGAACATTGTTATATATGGGATGGGTGGGGAATTTGAAATATTTTACACCCACTTCCTCGCAATCATGGTGCCAATGAGTCCGTTCGTTAAAAGGAAGGAGCAGGTATCATTGTAATGGTATGGGCAGCATGTGGGTGGACAGCAAGGCTGCTCTATGGTGCTCAGGGTGCTGGCCTAATGTGAGAAGGCCTTGTTAGGTAGTACATATAGTACAGTGCAGACATGTATATAGCAACGGCTGAAAAGTGTTTGTACAATACGGCAGTAGTGTTATGTAATGGGCTGTACTGCAGCTGCCAAAATGAGAAACAAAATACATAACGTGTGACAGATAATAAGCCTGATTCTGATACAGGTCTCTGGAGAATCATAGTTAGGAAAAGAGGAAGAGAGAATGCACCAGAGAGACATTCTGTAATGATCAATAAACAAATTGTTTGGAATCAAATTACCTTGTTTGGTTTCTCAAGACTAGGTGTGTCTGCACCATCACTTGGAAGGGGCTGCTGGCAGAGCAGTAATTGTGTGTGCAGGACATATGTATTCCAAAAATGAAGAAATACTCAAATGGCAAAATAGTACAGCCGTGGCTGACAAAGGAAGTCAAAGCTCATGTAAAAACAAAAGAAAGGGCATACAAGAGCAAAACTTAGTGGGAAGATAGAAGATTGGGAAGTTTTAAAAAACCTACAGAGAGCAACTAAGAGAATCATTTGAAGGGAAAAGATGAAATATGAAAGCAAACTAATATATAATATCAAAGAGGATAGTAAAAGCTTTTCAAGTATGTAAAAAAAAATAATAAAGAGATGAGTGTGGATATAGGGCCAATATAAAATGAGGTAGAAAAAAATAATAATGGGGCATAAAGAGATGGCAGATGAACTAAATCAGTATTGTGCATCAGTCCTCACTATGGAAGACACTAGCTGTGTGCCAGATGTTGTAGTGTGTGAAGGAAGAGAAGTGGGTGCAGTTACTATTACAAAGGAGAAGGTGCTCCAAAAGCTGATCGATCTTAAAGTACATAAGTCACCTGGACCAGATGAACTGCATCCAAGGGTTCTGAAAAAAATAACGTTAGAGATTGTGGCAGCACTAGAAATGATCTTTCAAAAATCAATGGACTCTGGAATAGTTCCAGAGTACTGGAAAATTACAAATGTCACTCCACTCTTCAAGAAAGGAGGAAGACAGCAGAATGGAAATAATAGACCAGTTAGCCTGTCTTCAGTGGTTGGGAAGATGTTGGATTCAATGGTTAAGGATGAGGTGATGAGGTACTTGGTGACTCAGGGCAAGATCGCACAAAATCAGCATGGTTTCCTTCAGGGAAAATGCTGCCTGACAAACCCGTTGGAATTCTTTGAGAAGATTACAAGAAGGATAGGTAAAGGGGTTGCAGTGGATGTTGTATATTTGGACTTACAGAAGGACTTCGACAAAGTGCCACACATGAGGCTGCTTACCAAAGTAAGAGAAGGTGGTATTACAGGAAAGTTACGAAGATGGTTATAGCTTTGGCTGGTGCGAGTGGGAATAAAAGGATCCTTTTCTAGTTGCCTGCCAGTGGTGTTCTGCATGGATCGGGGTTGGGAACACTTTTTTATGCTGTATGTAAATTATTTAGGTGATCAAATAACCATATAACCATATAACAATTACAGCACGGAAACAGGCCATCTCGGCCTTCTAGTCCGTGCCGAACGCTTACTCTTACCTAATCCCACTGACCCGCACTCAGCCCATAACCCTCCATTCCTTTCTTGTCCATATACCTATCCAATTTTGCTTTAAATTACAATACCGAACCTGCCTCTAACACTTCTACTGGAAGCTCATTCCACACAGCTACCACTCTCTGAGTAAAGAAATTCCCCCTCATGTTACCCTTAAACTTTTGCCCCCAACCCTAAACTCATGTCCTCTTGTTTGAATCTCCCCTACTCTCAATGGAAAAAGCCTATCCACGTCAACTCTATCTATCCCCCTCATAATTTTAAATACCTCTATCAAGTTCCCCTCAACCTTCTACGCTCCAAAGAATAAAGACCTAACTTGTTCAATCTTTCCCTGTAACTTAGGTGCTAAAACCCAGGTAATATTCTAGTAAATCTTCTCTGTACTCTCTCTATTTTGTTGACATCTTTCCTATAATTCGGTGACCAGAACTGTACACAATACTCCAAATTCGGCCTTACCAATGCCTTGTACAATTTTAACATCACATCCCAACTCCTATACTCATGATCCTTTCCCTTCTCCAGCTCGGTATCACTTTCACCAATCACTTTTCCAGCGCTTAGCTTCATCCCACCCCCTCCGGTCTTCTCCTATCATTTCGCATTTCCCTCTACCCCCACTACTTTCAAATCTTTCCTTTCAGTTAGTCCTAACGAAGGGTCTCGGCCCGAAACGTCGACAGTGCTTCTCCCTATAGATGCTACCTGGCCTGCTGTGTTCCACCAGCATTTTATGTGTGTTGTTGTTTGAATTTCCAGCATCTGCAGATTTCCTCGTGTTTGCCCTATACTCAACGCTCTGATTTATAAAGGCCAACATAACAAAAGCTTTCTTCACCACCCTATCCACATGCGATTCCACCTTCAGGGAACTATGCACCATTTTTCCTTGATCACTCTGTTCTACTGTATGCTTCAATGCCCTACCATCTACCATGTATGTCCTATTTGGATTATCCCTACCAAAATGTAGCACATCACACTTATCAACATTAAATTCCATCTGCCATCGCTCAGCCCACTCTTCTAACTGGCCTAAATCTCTCTGCAAACTTTGAAAACCTACTTCATTATCTACAACGCCACCTACCTTAGTATCATCTGCATACTTACTAATTCAATTTAACACAATTTAACCATCATACAGATCATTAATGTATATGACAAACAACATTGGATCCAGAACATATCACTGAGGCACAGCACTAGTCACCGGCCTCCAACCTGAAAAACAGCTATCCACCACTACTCTCCGGCATCTCCCATCCAGCCACTGTTGAATACATTTTACTACTTCAATATTAATACCTAACGATTGAACCTTCCTAACTAACCTTCCGTGCGGAACCTTGTCAAAGGCCTTACTGAAGTCTATATGGACCACATCCACTGCTTTACCCTCGTCAACTTTCCTCGTAACCTCTTCAAAAAATTAAATAAGATTCGTCAGACATGACCTTCCACGCACAAATCCATGTTGACCCTTCCTAATCAGACACTGTCTATCCAGATAATTATATATATCATCTCTAAGAATACTTTTCATTAATTTCCCCACAACTGACGTCAAACTGACAGGCCTATAATTGCTAGGTTTACTCCTAGAACCGTTTTTAAACAATGGAACCACATGGGTAATACGTCAAAGCTCCGGCACCATCGCCGTTTCTAATAACATTTGAAATATTTCTGTCAGAGGCACTGCTATTTCTACACTAACCTCCCTCAAGGTCCTAGGGAATATCCGGTCAGGACCCGGAGATTTATCCACTTTTATATTCCTTGAAAGCGCCAGTACTTCCTCCTCTTTAATCGTCATAGTTTCCATATCTTCCCTACTTGTTTCCCTTACCTTACACAATTCAATATTCTTCTCCTTAGTGAATAGCGAAGAAAATAAATTGTTCAAAATCTCCCCATCTCTTTCGGCTCCACACATAGCTGTCCACTCTGATTCTCTAAGGGACCAATTTTGTCCCTCACTATCCTTTTGCTGTTAATATAACTGCAGAAATCCTTTGGATTTATTTTCACCTTGCTTGACAAAGCAACCTCGTAACTTCTTTTAGCTTTTCTAATTTCTTTCTTAAGATTCTTCTTACATTCTTTATATTCCTCGAGCACCTCATTTACTCCATGCTGCCTATTTCCATTGTAGATATCTCTCTTTTTCCTAACCAAGTTTCCAATATCCCTTGAAAAACATGGCTCTCTCAAACTTTTAACATTTCCTTTCAACCTAACAGGAACATAAAGATTTTGTACACTCAAAATTTCACCTTTAAATGATCGCCATTTCTCTATTATATCCTTCCAATAAAACAAATTGTCCCAGTCCACTCCTTCTAAATCCTTTCGCATCGCCTCAAAGTTAGCCTTTCTCCAATCAAAACATCTCAACCCTGGGTCCAGTCCTATCCTTCTCCATAATTATATTGAAACTAATGGCATTGTGTTCACAGGACCCGAAGTGCTCCCCAACACATACCTCCGTCACTTGACCTATTTCATTCCCTAACAGAAGATCCAAAACTGCCCCTTCTCTAGTTGGTACATTTATGTATTGCTGCAAAAAGCTGTCCTGCACATATTTTTCAAACTCCAAACCATCCATCCCTTTTACATTATGGGCTTCCCAGTCTATGTGTGGAAAATTAAAATCTCCTACAATCACAACTCTGTGCTTACTACAAATATCTATATCCTTGCAAATTTGCTCCTCCAATTCTTGCTCCCCATTAGGTTGTATATAATACACCCTTATAAGTGTTACTACACCTTTCCCATTCCTCAATTCCACCCGAATAGTCTCCCGACACGAGCCCTGTAATCTATCCTGCCAGAGCACCGCTGTAATATTTTCTCTGACTAGAAACGCAACACCTCCCCCTCTTGTCCCTCCGATTCTATCACACCTGAAGCAACGAAATCCGGGAATATTTAGTTGCCAATCACACCCGTCCTGCAGCCATGTTTCACTAATAGGTACAACATCATATTTCCCGGTATCAATCCATGCTCTAAGCTCATCCACCTTTCTTACAATGCTCCTAGAATTAAAATAAATGCATTTAAGATATTCTCCACCTCTTCCTCTTGGTTTATCTCTAACAGTACAAAGAACTTTACTGTCTTCTTTTTCTTCCTTCTCCCATACATCTGTTCCTACACTCTGATTCCACCAAGCCCCCCCCCCCCCATATCTAGTTTAAATCCACTGGATCCTCTCTACCCAACCTACCTGCAAGAATATTTGTCCCCCTCCTGTTCAGATATAAACCGTCCCGCCAGAACAGGTCCCACCTTCCCTGGAAATAGATTGCTTTTTTGCCAAGTTCGCAGAAGAAATCGAGATTGGTGGAGGGGCAGGTACTATTGAGGAAAGAGGTAGGATGCAGAAAGACTTAGACAGATTAGGAGAATGGGCAAGTATGTAGTAAATGACATGTAATTGTGAAAGGTGCATGGTCATGCACTTTGGTAGTAGGAATAAATGTGCAGTCTCTTTTCTAAACGGGAAGAAAAAACAAAAATCTGAGATGCAAAGGTATTTCGGCCTCCTTGTGCAGAACACTCTAAACATGAACTTGCAAGTTGAGTCTGTGGTGAGGAAGGCAAATGTAATGTTAACATTCATTTCAAGAGATCTAGAATACAAGAGCAAGGATGTGATGCTGAGACTTTATAAGGCACTGCCGAGACCTCACCTTGAATATTCTTTACAGGGTTGGGCTCCACATCTTAGAAGAGATGTGCTGGCGATGCAGAGGGTCCAGAGTAGGTTCACAAGGATGATTCCAGGAATGAGAGGGTTATTATACGAGGAACGTTTGGTGGCTCTGGGTCGGTACTCGCTGAAATTTAGGATGAGGGAAGATCTCATTGAAACCATCGAGTGTTGAAAGACTAAGATATAGTAGATGTGGAAAGCATGTTTCCCATGGTGGGAGGGTTCAGGACAAAAGGGCATACCCTCAGGACAGAGGGGCGTTAATTAAAAACAGAGATGCAGAAAAAATTCTTTGGCCATAAGGTGGTGAATTTGTGGAATTTTTTTTTACCACATGGAGCTATGGAGGCCAGGTTGTTGGGTGTACTTAAGCAGAGATTTATAGTTTCTTGATTGAACATGGCATCAAAGATTATGGGGAGTCTGGGAAATGACGTTGAGGAGGTGTAAAGAAAAGGATCAGCCATGATTGAATGGAGAAGCTACTCCTATGTCTTATTGTCTTTGTGGAAGTGAGGGAGGATTTAACAAAGTTGGAGAAGATACAGTGGAAATCCAGGAACTGGGTACAGTGAAATACCACACTCTGCCCGAAATCAGATTGAAACTTTCAAGACTTACCAATGCATGTTGGACCTGGTTTCATGAAAGCTTTTCGATGTCCACAGGTCGTGATCCATGTCAGCACACGAATATCACTAGAGGCTTTTGTGAGTTATCCTCGCAACTGAAAGGTGAGTGATGAAATAAACTATTTAAGTTAATTACTTGACAGAAATTATGCTGAGCTGCGATTGTTCAGAGATTGCAGAGACTGGGAGCCCAGCTATCAGCGTTTGTGGAAAGGGATGGCTTTGACTGGAAATCTCTATCAGTGGGTATTCTGAGTTTAAGTTACACTTTGGACAACTTCTGACACGTTGTGCATGTAGGGTTCTCGGTAATATTAACTGCTAACTGCTAATAATTAAATGGCTTCTCTGTAGTGTTAACTATGAGGTAATGTTCTTTGTGGCTGAGAAGTTTGGGTTATAACTACTGATCACGGGGGAACTAACCAATGGGAGTCTTGTTATTGTATCTGTATGTGTGGGAACCGGGGTTGGTGCGCGGGAGATTCGGGAGGAGAAGCGAAGAGGAAGGACGTGAAGGAAGCGCTCTGGTAGACCACCGTGGTCGGTCCCAGTCCGAGGGTCGAGGAGTGTATTAAACAGCATCCAGACAAACGTGATTACACCGTTTGGAGGGGCAGACGGCAGCTTTCCCTAGCCGAACGTGAGTTAATCGAGCCCGAGTGTTACATGCAAGAAACTCAGTTCAGTATTTCGACTATCCAGCCGTAAGCATCACTGAGGCATCTACACCGAGCAAGATGTTGATGGAAGCAGCAGAAGTGGCTGTCAGTGTGCTGATGTGTTGTGAATCGCCATACCCTGCTGGGTGTTGATACACCAGATAATCCCAGATTGCCTGAGAGCGGGAGAACTGTGAAGATCTTCCCGATTTAGGATGACACGACAGAGTAGCGGTTAGCGTACTGTTTTTCAGCAAGTGATCTCCGTTCAAATCCTGCTGCAGTCTGAAAGGAGTTTATATCTTCTCTCTGTAACCGCGTGGATTCTTTCCCGATGCTCTGCATTCTTCCTACATTGCAGCAATAGTCATAGAAAAGTACAGCACAGAAACAGGACCATTAGCCCATTCCTGAAATTGCCCGCAGCTATCGACCTCCATCTTTGTACTTGTCCAAAAGTCTGTTAAAATTTCACATCGAGATTGCATGCACCAGCTGTTCTGGCTGCTCGTTCCACCTCTGACGCCCCTCTGTGTCAATAGGTTTCCCCTCATGTTGCCCTTAAAACTTTCACCCTGGCCTCTTGTTGTAGTCCCACCTCACACTTGTCTGTGTTAAATCCCATCTTCCATTTTCCAGCCCATTTTTCGACATGGTCCAGATCTCACTGCAAACCATGATAGGCTTCCTCGCTGTCCTTATCTTGATGTCCTCTGATTTTTTGATGATTCACTTAACCACGTTATCATCCAGATTGTTAATATGGATGACAAACAACAACAGACCCAACACCGATCCATGCAACTCTCAAGTGACAGGTCTCCAGTCATAGAGGCAACCATCAACTAGTACATTCAGCCATATCCCTCAAAGCCAATTTACCAACTCATCTGGACTGCCGATTGGCTGCACCTTCCTAAACAACCTCCCATGCAGGACCTTGTCAAATGCCTTAGTAAAATCTATGTAGACAACATTCATTGCCCTGTCTTCATCGATTTTCCTTGTAACTTCCTCGAAGAACTCTGTAAGATTTGTTAGAAATTTCCCCCACACACGAAGCTATGCTGACTATCCTGAATCAGTCTATGCCCAGATGTACAGGTCAGTAGATTAATTGGTCACAAATGTGTAATTGGGTGGTGGGCGCTTGGGTTGGAAGGGGCTGTACTGTGCTGTATCTCTAAAATAATAAAGCAGTTCTTTCAGCACGAGTCTAAATCAGTACAATTTGCACGAATATTAAACTATACTTCATTTAATCCGCATTAGGACTGTGAACTGCACGTACCTCTGGTAGTGCCCTGATGCACCGTAAAACTGCCCAAAACCCAGGCTGGATCTTAACACACTGTGAAGCACCTCGCACTTCCCAATGTGTTCCGGTACATGGCCGATACCTGCATACACCTCTGGAGGTTTCCTCATCCCATGAATTCCCATATGCTCTTGGCCGTGTTCTGATCCACTGAACCTCTCTTGCCTTTATATATTCAATGTGTTTTTTTTGCATTTTCATGTCATGCCCCAGTCCTTTCTTATAATTCCTATCAGGTACTTGTCATCAGCTCTTTTCAGGATAGTTTTCTTTGCTTTTTGTTCTGTCTAGCTGACCCCATGCCTCTTTTTATGAGTTGAATCTTTGACATACCTTGATTTTCAAAGTTTTTCTCACCAACAGGTCCATATTGACCCCAAACTCCCACTATTCACTTTTGAATGGCTCCGGCTTACTGGGTGAACAATAACATTCAATCATCTGCTCTCAGTGCTGCTGTATACAATCAAAGTCATCCATCCCCTACTTCAAGATATCTATATCCAAGCCACCTTTTCTCCTTTCCATAAGCTCATCCTCATTATCACCATATTTAAAATGCTTTAACCACACGCCCTGCTACGTTCATGAATAGAACAGGACCAGATCTGCCCTTGTCTGGCATAACAGTCCACTGTCTTTTTGCAAAGTAACTT
This sequence comes from Hemitrygon akajei, assembly GCF_048418815.1. Lineage (NCBI taxonomy): Eukaryota > Metazoa > Chordata > Chondrichthyes > Myliobatiformes > Dasyatidae > Hemitrygon > Hemitrygon akajei. Next base: position 3,656,569 of record NW_027331949.1, read on the forward strand.
CTCTTCAACGCACTTTCAAACTTGCACCTTCTCCAAGCCGTTAATATAAGGCAGTTCATGTTCATTTTGGGGAAGTCAAAATCCTCTGCTCCTACAGCACTGTTAACATCTCTGTGTAATCTATCTACTCCAGTATCTTCTGGTGACGGTTCGGGGTCTGTGGTGTACCTGAATCAAAGTGGTCACTCCCTTTCTGCAAGGAAGAGACTAAGTTTATTATAAATTCGGTTCAACTTCACGGTTAAATAGAAATACATTCTCTTGAAAAAAGTAGATGCTTTGATTGAGATGTCGTCTCAGATTTGTTATTTGCACTGATATTTATTGTTCATTACGTAAAAGAACAAGAGTTGGGAATCTAACTTATCATTGGTGACTACGTTAAAACTAATGCTACGTATCCAGGTGCAGTTTCAAACACAGAAAATAAAAGGGGAATAAGAAAGCTGATTGTTTCCTGATTGGTCAGGGCATCAAAGGAAATGGATAGAAGGCAGGTGTATGGGGTTGTGTGGAATCCGGGATCAGCCATGACAGAATGGCCTAATTCTGCTCCTATGTCTTATGATCTAATAAAGTGCCACGGTCCAAGGAAATCATCGCCTAAGTGAAGAAATCCGATTCAATATTCGCCACTCTTAGACTCCCAGTGTCCATGATTTTCATAATTTCAGCATTTCAGCATTTTGCATTCATTTCTGAACGACTCCATTTTTTATATCCCTTTATCAACCGTATCACAATCGACTACAATTCTGTTAACCTGATTAACAGGGGGAAATGAACGCTTATGATCTTCTTTGGCTTTATGGTTTTAACTGTCTCTGAAGTATTTTGCAAACTGTAACTCAGCTTCTTTTTCTCTTTAACAGATTCTATTTATAACATTGCAATACACCCCAATTGACGACCAACCTATTGGCCAAAGAATGTATCCAACAGCCAAAATTCCACATAACTCACAAACCCTTTTGAGTTCCTCCATAGCCTCATTTCAAATGGAACATTTGCCAGTGAATTATTGACCATAGTTGCCTGGCATATTCTATATGAATTTTCTCCAGAAATTCATCTCATTTTTTTTCCACATTCTGTCCCGATTTATGCATACAATATCCCAGATAACAAATACAGCAATAAAGAAGATCCTGGGAAGAGACTGAGGAGTTTTAGGCAATTGATATTATAGTTCAGATCCAGGGCTGGCAGTGGAAATGTCACGGTCCGGTCCGGTGACTCTTCATTTCCGTTAATTTCCTTTTCCCCGTGTTCCACCGGGCTCCTAGATTAGAGCACCTGATCCTCATTCGAACCGGCAGCATAAAACTCCGGCTTACATCTACTTTCTGCTGCTCCGTCTCCGGGGCTGTACTGCAATGCTCATTTCGGGTCCGCCGAGAATTCCTGACCTTCTTCCGATACTGTGCGGCAATGCTCGTTCCAGGCCGTCAAGAATAATGGACCGTCTACTGAGCCAGTGTGGCAATATAGGTTCCGGGCGGCCAAGAATCGTGGACTCTAAGTTGCTTTGGTGCCTGTGGTTGCTTTGTGAATTCAGTCGTTTTCGTGTCCTGCTGAGTTGCCGACCAGTTTCCCGCTACTCCGAGTCAAGGTACAAATTCTGTCGTTTTCGTGGCCAGCTGAGGTTGGCAGGCCGTTTTGCCGCTACTCCGGGTCAAGGAACGAATGAACTGTTGTTTTGTCGTCTCGAATCCAGCTGAGGAATGCACCGTTTGCAGCTACTCTGAGACAAGATACAAATGTCTGTCGTTGATTAGCTTTGTCCTTTCGTGTCCAGCTGAGTATTGCAGGCCGTTTTGCCGCTACTTCGAGTCAAGATATGAATTGCCTGTCGTTGTTGGGTTTTGTCGTCTCGTGTCCAGCTGAGGATTGCAGGCTGTTTGCCACTACTCCGAGTCAAGAAATGAATTATCTGTCGTTGATTGGTTTTGACGTTTTGTGTCCAAGTCCAGGCTCTTTGTCCAAGTCCGAGTCCAGGTCCAGGCTCTGGGTCCGAGTGCAGCGTTCATGTCCGCGTAAGCATCTATCCTCGCTCCCCAGCTTTCCTGGCAACTATAAACAAACAGACTTCTAATAATGCTACTTACATGTCTGTGTCCTGCACTTCGGTCCGTTCCGGTCCTACATTGCAACCGGAAATCTAGAGAATGTGGAGAAGCAGAATGGCTAGTCAGAAGGAGCACAGGGACCATGTGGGACTTTGCGTTTGAACAGGTTAGCGAGACCTTGAGAAGCAGAATACTCTAAGAAAAGGAATTAACGTTGCTAATTGAAAACATTACTGAGCAATTTTCAGAAATACAAGGGGTGAGACCACCAGATCGCCAGAGTGGCCCTCAGGAAGGGGTTGTTCCATTCGCCGTCAATGTCCCTCACTGCCCATCTTCACAATCCGTGTTTCTACACTGATCAGGAAGGGATTGTTATGAATGAAATTGTGGAGACATTAGAGATTATCGTTAAAGAATGGCTGGGTGCCAGTAAGTGTTTCTGGAAAATCACATGTGCTGTTATGTGGGCAGCAGAACACAATAAAATATCACAGGGAACTTTTACCTTCATTGCTCACTGAATATCATATTGTACAAGTTTGTTCTTTTCTTGGTCATTGATTGCCATCCTGTCCATTGTCCATGAACCAGGTTTTATTGTCCACACTGTCATCCACTGAAACTTTGAAATCCTGCAATATTAGTACAGAGTGTGAAAACACCAGCTGAATCTGTGTTTTTGACAAGTGTAATGTGTTGATCATTTTATTTTTCCGATGGAAGATGTTCAGCAGAAGCACAAGGAGACTCTGCGGACACAAACTGAAACACTGAGAGTGAACACGAGCCTGATGGAGGAGAAGGTGAAGGTTTTCCAGCTGGTTGATCGATACGCTGAGCTCACGGTCATTTCTACTGTTCGAGATCGGACACTGGTAGAACATGAGTTGCTGGCCAGAGGCAGAGACCATGAGGAGTGGAGAGAAAAGCATCTCTGCGGAGAGCTGAAAAAAATCCAGACCGATCAGTTGTTCCAGAGCAGCTTTTCTGGGAATAAATACAATCCTGCGAGTTCCGCAGCAGTGGCCGGAGTGTCGGGGATCGGGAAAACAACAATGGTACAAAAGATTGTTTATGACTGGGCCACAGGGAAAATATACCAACAATTCCAGTTTGTCTTCCGTTTCAAATTCCGGGATTTAAACTCCATTAACTGTCGAATAAACCTGAAGGAACTGATTCTGGATCAGTATCCTTACTTTCGGAATATCCTGAGAGAGGTCTGGAAGAACCCAGAGGGATTGCTGTTTATATTTGATGGTTTGGATGAATTCAAACACAGAATCGATTTTTCTGACAGTCGGAGAGATTCAGAACCCAAGCACCAGTGCCTAGATCCTGAGTCCTGGTGTGAAGTATCGGACATTGTGTACAGTTTAATCCAGCACAAGCTGCTCCCAGGGTGTTCAGTGCTGGTGACCACTCGCCCCACTGCATTACATTTATTGGAAAAGGCGGAGATCAGTGTCCGGGCTGAAATCCTGGGATTTGTTGGTGAGGAACGGAAGGAATATTTCATCAAGTATTTTGAAAATCAGACGGTGGCAGCAGCTGTTTTCAAACACGTGAAGGAGAACGAGATCCTGTACACCATGAGCTACAAACCCTCCTACTGCCTGATCCTCGCTCTGGCACTGGGCCACTTCTTCACGCAAAGGGTCAGGGACCCGCAGCGAGTTCCCAAGACCATCACCCAAATCTATTTCCACTATATTTACAACATCTTGAAAAACCGCCGCCGTGAGACAGAGAACCCACGTGACGTATTACTGAGGGTTGGTCAGATGGCCTTCAGAGGAGTGTCCGAGAGGAAGTTTGTGTTTACAGATGGAGATTTGATCAACTACAATCTGCAGCCTTCCCAGTTCCTATCCGGGTTCCTGATGGAGCTTTTGGCGAGAGAGGATTCTGCCCGGAGCGTGGTGTATACATTCCCACACCTCACCATCCAAGAGTTTGTAGCTGCAGTCGCACAATTCCTGAATCCACATCCCGGGGATATCCTGAAATTCCTCACTGAAGCCCATAACACAACAGATGGGCGATTTGACATATTTCTACGTTTTGTCGCTGGTCTCTCCTCCGCAATGACAACTCGGGACCTGGAGGAGTTTCTGGGTCCAGTTCCTCATCAAACAGCCTGCCGCGTGATTGACTGGGTGAAGGAGGAGGTAAAACGCCAGTTTGAAATCACAGAGAGTGAACATAGTAAAAGGAGGCTCCTGAACGCATTGCACTACCTGTTTGAGTCTCAGAATCGTGGACTGGCTCAGGCCACACTGGGATCAATGGAAACGCTTTCTTTCCGTGAAATGCGGCTTACCCCGATTGACTGCGCGGTCCTGTCTCATGTCATCGGACTCTGTGATACAATAAAACTCCTCGACCTGCAGAGCTGCCACATTCAGTGTGAAGGAATCCAGCGGCTGGGACCCGGGCTGCACAAGTGCCACGAATTGGGGTAACTTGATTTATCTCTCACTTTGAACTGTGAAACTGTTCCATTATGTTGTTTCAATGTAAAGGAATTCGGGTGAATCTGCAGCAAATCAGATTGTGAAATATTCTGACAAATGCCCAGGGGATCGGTCAGTAAATCTACAGGGACGGGAGGGTTTGATGTGCCTTGTGAAGGGGATTTAGAGACTTCATCACATATATAACCATATAACAATCACAGCACGGAAACAGGCCATTCCGGCCCTCCTAGTCCGTGCCGAACTCTTAATCTCACCTAGTCCCACCTACCCATAACCCTCCACTCCTTTCCTGTCCATATACCTATCCAATTTTACCTTAAATGACACAACTGAACTGGCCTCTACTACTTCTACAGGAAGCTCATTCCACACAGCTATCACTCTCTGAGTAAAGAAATACCCCCTCGTGTTTCCCTTAAACTTTTGCCCCCTAACTCTCAAATCATGTCCTCTCGTTTGAATCTCCCCTACTCTCAATGGAAACAGCCTATTCACGTCAACTCTATCTATCCCTCTCAACATTTTAAATACCTCGATCAAATCCCCCCTCAACCTTCTACGCTCCAATGAATAGAGACCTAACTTGTTCAACCTTTCTCTGTAACTTAAGTGCTGAAACCCAGGTAACATCCTAGTAAATCGTCTCTGCACTCTCTATAATTTATTGATATCTTTCCTATAATTCGGTGACCAGAACTGTACACAATATTCCAAATTTGGCCTTGTTCATTAGTGAACAATGGCCATTGGTTTAATGGTAGTAAATCACAGGAACGGCATGTTTCTCGCTGCCTGTGACACGTCGATTGACAACGTTCCTTCTCACTGTTACTGTCACCCAGACCGACACTGACTGCAGCAAGTGAGTCTGAGCTGCACACCCTCTTCCGGATGAGGGACAAGAGACCGTCAGCAGACTGTCCCAGTGAGAAGGAAAGAGATGCCATTGAGAGATTGTCCTCCCCTGCCCTTCCCCGTGTGTGACAATCACCATCAGTCCACCTGTGTGACTTTGGTCACTACCAGATACTCAGACACAATTCAGGGATCTCCCCTCCCGATTGTGGGCCTCAGTTCAGACCCACCCATCCCGTACAATCTATTTCTGGATCCTCTCAACTTGTTGGATTATCTTTCCCATCCGTATCCTCCTGTGGGATCTCTCTTCCACATCCGCCTTCCTCCTGTGGGATCTCTCTTCCACATCCGCCTTCCTCCTGTGGGATCTCTCTTCCACATCCGCCTTCCTCCTGTGGGATCTCTCTTCCACATCCGCCTTCCTCCTGTGGGATCTCTCTTCCACATCCGCCTTCCTCCTGTGGGATCTCTCTTCCACATCCACCTTCCTCCTGTGAGATCTCTCTTCCACATCCCCCTTCCTCCTGTCGGACCTCTCTTCCCCATCCCCCTTCCTTTCTTTGGGTTCTCTCTTCACCATTACCATTCCTTCTGGTAGACCTCTGTTCCCCATTACCCTTCGTCCTGCAGGTTCGGTCTCCCTATCTGTTTTGCTCAGCTGTGGTCCTTCCACCATCTCCCATCGACAGTTTCTCATTCACAAATCTTCATCACTGTGGGACTTTGTTTCATCCTTCGGCCTGCCCCTTCCAACCCTCTCACGTCAGTAAAAAAAAAACAATTCTACCCATCGGGGAATGAGACAGAATATGTGGAGTTTACAAGGTCACACCGACAGACTAAATTACTGACATTCGGTGAATACCCCGGAGCTGGGCAGTGAGGGACATTGACAATGATGGGAACTCCGATCAGTGATGTACTGAAGGGTTTAATGTTTCCTGAAATATCCGAGTGAGAGAATTCCCTCAGACCCACGGTTTGAATCACTTTGTTCATCAATTTGTCTGTTTGTGTTTAGACTTGGATGGAATGACCTGGGAGAGTCAGGAATGAAACCGGTGTTTGCGGCTCTGAGGAACCCGGAGTGTAAAATAAAGATACTGTGGTAAGTACCAGACTATGTGAGATTGTGTTTACAGTCTCTGGGTGTCTGACACTAAACATTAATTTGGTCAGTAATTGTGTTACTGATTAACACTCGGGATTTGTACCGTCTCCTTTCTCTGTGACCTTCACCCTCTCTCTTTTTCATCTCCAGGCTGGTCAATGTCGGTCTCACAGATTCTGGTGCCGTGGATCTCGTCTCCGCTCTCAGTACAAACCCATCACTGACGGAACTGAACCTGGGATGGAACTCGCTCACAGACCGATCTGTCCCCGCTCTCCGCCGCCTCATACTGACCCTCCCGAGTCTGGAGGAGATCCGGTGAGTGTTTGTGTTAATGTTCAATGTGATAAAATATCAGAAGATCCGAGGGTTTTCTGCTGATATCTGTCTATGTGTGTTGTTTAAACATTAACCCCAGTCCCCTGTTACTGTCACTGTTGTGTAATCTGGTTATTTCATTTTATTTTTCCATCTGTTTCAGGCTGCGGAACAATCTGTTCAGTGAGACTGGGAGGAAGGAACTGAGATCTCTGCAGGAACCCAGACCTGGACTGAGAGTGGCCGTATGAACATCTGAATGTGTGATCATCCCCTTCCGCGGGATGGCGACATTTTGGCCGATTCCCCGCCCTCCTATTTAAATCCCGACCTTACCTTTAACTCCCGCGCTCCCCTTTAATGGCCGCGCGCCAGGTTTAATTCTCAACCGTTTTAATGGAACTGGCTCCACTATCGCACTCTGTGACATTTGGAGCGTTCAGGCAGTGACGTATTTCTGCCTCTTTCTGCGTATTTCTGACAAATCAGAGAAGAGTCCCGGCCCTATGTCCTGTAACCTAGGAGTGGTCTTGGCTCTGTGTTCTGTGTTTAAGAGGAGTACCCGGCCCCATGTCCTGTACCCAAGAAGTTCTAGTCTCCCAAGATCAAGGCTCTGTGCTCCTGTTCTGCCAAGACCAAGTCAAGGCTTCGTGTTCTCGTCCTGTCAATGTGCCTCGCCCAGCGCTGTGCTGGAGTTCCCTCTTCCTGTCCAGGAGTCTCATGTCCATTCCTGTAGCCATGCCACGTCCTGTAGCCACGTCTTGTCCACGCCTAGATCCGGGGTCGGACCCTGAGTCAAGACCCAGGTTCCGAGTCCCTGTCCAGTTTCTGGCTCGGAGTGCTAGGCCAGGCTCCAAGTTCCAAGTTCCTCGTCCTGGTCGCGCTTTCCTCGTCGAAGTCCTGGCCCAGGCCCTGAATCCTAGTTTCGTCCAGGGCCTGTGTCAATGCCCAGCGTCGTTTCTCCCCCACTTCCCTTGCTTGCTTGACACTCCTAGTCCTGTTCCAAGCACTTCAGTGTATGTGTCTTGCATTTGAGTCCGCTACCAACGCCGCCCTTTATGACAGTAATGGGTCGATGTAAAATGATCTGTTGGGAGTGAATGACGCTCTGACATAAAATGGCCGCTGCATCGCTTAAAATGTCTGACGGGGCAGTTCAGGGTTAGTGATACTTTATTTAAAGTGAGCAATGGAAACGGAGGGCGTGAGACGCCTATTGAAGACGGCCGTCACCGTCGTTAAATTTGTTGAGCAAAGGGGTGAGATGTAGTGATTGAAGGAGACTCCGTTGGCTGGGTTGAAACGGGCAACAAGGAGGGAGGGACGCCTTGGTTAAATTGCGCGGCAGAGAAGGAGTGAAGGACACGTTGACTTCAAATGGCTGCAGGCTTCACTTGAAATGGCTGCAGGGGAAGGAGTGACGGCTTTGGTAGAAGTGAGCACAAGAGAGGGAGCGATGCGTTGGTTTAAAATGGGCGAATCCTTGATTAATGCGGCCGCCAGGGATGGAGAGAGATACTGAATTGTTATTGGTTGTAATAACAGTATTTTATAATTTGTGTTATATATGGTGTTGGATATTATATATATGTTTTAATTAAATAATTTTGTCACTGAATAGACTAATGGATATATCTCAAATATTCACACATACATATCTACATGTGGGTTATGCGACGGGGGGGTGAGGGGTTTGGGAGGAAGAGGGCTGATGAGACGATGAGCGTGGCGAAGTCACTGGCTCAATGGGGGACGAAAAGGGGAGGGGCGAAGTTTCCTGTCACAAACTGTTGGCCGACATGGATAAGATACAGACGGGGTGAGGCGGAGTGAAACGATAGCAAGGGAGCGGGAGTGATGGGACGGGGAGGGAGGGGAATGATGGGACTGGGAGAGAGGGAAAATAAGACGACCTGTAAGAAGGGTGGGGGTGTCGTGGACAGGGAAAAGGTGGAGCAAGGGATCGGAAGGCGGTCAGTGCTGATGGGACGGAGAGTTGAGTGTCGCAACGGAGGGAGAGGGGAGAGGGGAGAGGCTCATCTCAACGACAGAGGGAAGGATTGGGTGGGGGAGCTTAATTTCCCATCAGAAAATGTTCACCACCCAGGATGTGGTGGATGGCGGGCGAAAGGACAAGTGGACAGAAAGGGGAGAGTGTCAGGAGTGATGGGGTGAGTAGGGAAGTGACTCACCGGGTAACAGAAAGAGAGAAGGGGATATGGAGAGTCGAAAATTTGCATCGCAGAATGGCAGCCAACCAATATGATGCAGTGCGTCAAGGTGGTGGGGAGAGGAAAGCGAGGGGAGGGAGGGAAGTAGTTTGCGAGTGATGGGATGGGAAAGGGGTTGATAAGATGGTGAGTACGAGGGAGTGACACACTTCCTGGCGGTGGAAGTGGGAGGGAGGTTCACACACTGTCACAAAATGGCAGTCGGCAGAAGGTTAAATGGAGAGTCGGGAGAGCAGGCACCGAGGGAAAGGAAATGAGTGATGAGGAGCTGAGAATGAATAAACAGGGAGTGAAGTGAGTGGAGGATGAGGAAAAGGGTGTGCCTCATTCTATGATGCTGGGAGAACAGTTGTCAATGGTAACCATCACAAGATGGCCGCCAGCCAGGGTGAGATGAGCGGTGATAGAGGGGCCGCCAGCCAGGGTGAGATGAGCGGTGATAGAGGGGCCGCCAGCCAGGGTGAGATGAGCGGTGATAGAGGGGAGAGCGAGGGAACAGAGAGCAGAGTGTTTCCGGAGTGACAGGATGCCGAGGAAGGGACAGGACGACTCGTAACAAGGGAGCTGGAACACCGAGGGGTATCCATGGGGAGGAATGTAGCTACGTGAAGAGCTTGGCACCGTTACCAACCCACTCCCATCTCCAAAATACCGCCTTGATTCCCCCCACCCCCTCAGGTCGCTCGGCCGGAATCTTTCAGGCTGTCCAGTGGAGTGGGGAACGCATCGTCACTGAGGCCCGTCAAAGGCAGGAGAGGGCGCGGGCTTGCTGTAGAAGATGGAGGCGAGGTCTGTCGGTGCGTGCTGGTTAGCAGGGGGCGGGGTGAGAGGGAAGGATCAGGTTAAGGAGGGGAGGGAAGAAAGAAAAGGTGAGGAGAGGAGATGAGATGAGTAAAACCATCATCACCTCTGTGTCGCCCATTACCCATTCCCTCAGCCTCTCTCTCCCTCAATCCTCTCTCTTCCCCCTCTGTGCACTCTCCATCTCTCCCCCACCTCTCTTTCCCCCACCCTGTCCTCCAGCCCCTCTCAGCACCCTTTATTTCGTTTCTCCCACGTCCCAATCTCTCTCTCTCTACCCCTCCCGCGCTCTTGCTCCTACCTGTCTCTTCCTACTTTTACTCTCTAGGCCCCCAGTCTCTCTACCCTCCTCCACGCCACATCGCCCCGTCTCTGTATCCCCGGCCTCATCCCAAATCTCTCCCTCACCCCGGCTGCTCTCACATCTACGATTTCTGTCCCCCTCTTCCTGGTCTATCTCCCATCTTGGTCTTTCCCTCTCCCTCACTGGTCTTTCTCCCCGTCTCACTCTCCTCCCTCACCAATCGTTCTCTCTCCGCCCTTCCAGACTCTCTCTCCAAGGTTCCCTCTGTCCAACAGTCTCTTTAAAAATTATTGTGAAAGTACATCTACGTCACCATATGCAGCTCTGAGTCATATTAGGAACATAGAACATAGAAACATTGAAAACCTATAGCACAATACAGGGCTTTCGGCCCACAAAGCTGTGCCAAGCATGTCATTTTCTTGCAGGCATTCATAAAACAGCATAAATAATAAATATAAAAGAATCAATGATATTTCTATATGCTGATGGTAACTCGGGTTTTCTTCCTCCAGTCTCCTTCTCCACTCTTTCCTCACCCCCGTCTGTCTGCCTCAGACTCTCAACCCCAGAGCTCTTTCTCTCTCGTCTTTCTCTGGTCTCTCTCTCTCTGCTGTCTGCCTCCCTTTCCCCCATCACATCAACAGTGATGTTGAGTGTGGAAAGTCTGGTAGAGGTAAATGTCTCTCTCTCTCGCTCTCTCTCAAACACTCTCTCCCCCGCCCCCATTCTTGCTGATTCCGCAGTCCTTTTCTCTCAATCACAACCCCCAGCGTCTCCCACGGGAGGAAGTGCGAGGAGAGGGAGAAGAATTGTTATAGAGGAAGATTTAGAGGCAGTGAGGAAAAAAAGAGAGGGGCAGTCAGACTGGCAGACAAAAAAAAATAACAGAAAGCAAACCCAAGGGGGGGGGGAAGGAGGAGAGAGAGAGAGAGAGAGAGAGAGAGAGAGAGAGAGAGAGAGAGAGAGAGAGAGAGAGAGAGAGAGAGAGAGAGAGAGAGAGAGAGAGAGAGAATGTCAGAATCAGTGTCAATCGGAGACGAGATGTGGACGGAACAGCGACGTGTGAGAGGTTCCATTCAGAGTAGCAGAAACTCGCACCGCAGCAGCTCGGGAACAGGAGGAACTGGCGAACGGAGCGAGAATGGGAAAACTCAGACCCCTCCCCTTCTGCTACCTTGGTTACTGAGTGTGGGTCAGAGAGAATGGAACTTCCCAGTTCACTGTCTGAGTGTGTGTAGCTCCATAACCATCTTCTCTCCTCTGTCCACACGCCTCACCTCCTCCATCTGCCCCATCCTCACACAGCAGTATGTCAGTAAATCTCCAGAAAAGCTCAATACTAAACACCATTAGAATAGTCGGAAAGTTCTGAGCAATTGAGAAATGAGTGTGCCCGGACCTCTGGTTTTATCAGATTGAGCCAAGAAAAGCAAAATAATACATATTGACGTGTATAACACAAATATCATATAATATCCCGGTCTGAAACCGATTTGGAAAACTTACAATTGAAAATCAGGCTGATAGCCTGATATTTCCCCTTACTCCAATTAAACACATTTCTAACGTCTGTTCCTATCCTTCTCCAATGTTATGGTAAAGGAGATAGAATTGTGATTACTATCTCCAAAATGCTTTCCCACTGAGAGAGAATTGGAGAGAGTTTAAGACCAGAGGACATAGCCATGGAGTAGACAGCCGTCCTATTCTTTAGCAGAGAGTGGTGAATCTGGAATTCTTTGCCAAAAGCAGCTGTGGAGGTCGTCTTTAAGTATAGAAACATAGAAAATAGGTGCAGGAGTAGGCCATTCGACCCTCGAGCCTGCACCGCCATTCAGTACTATCATGGCTGATCATCCAACTCAGAACCCTGTACCTGCTTTCTCTCCATACCCCCTAATCCCTTTAGCCACAAGGGCCATATCTAACTTCCTCTTAAATATAACCAATGAACCGGCCTCAACTGTTTCCTGTGGCAGAGAATTCCACAGATTCACCACTCTCTGTCTGAAGAAGTTTTTCTCATCTCGGTCCCAAAAGACTTCCCTATTAACCTTAAACTGTGACCCCTCGTTCTGGACTTCCCCAACATCGGAAACAATGTTCCTGCATCTAGCCTGTCCAATCCCTTTAGAATTTTATACGTTTCAATTAGATCCCCACTCAATCTTCTAAAATCCAGTGAGTATAAGCCTAGTCGATCCAGTGTTTTTTCATATGAAAGTCCTGCCATCCCAGGAATCAATCTGGTGAACCTTCTCTGTACTCCCTCTATGGCAAGAATGTCTTTCCTCAGATTAGGGGACCAAACTGCACACAATATTCTAGGTGCGGTCTCACCAAGGCCTTCTACAACTTGTAGAACTTCCTTGTTCTTGTACTCAAATTCTTTTGCTATGAATGCTGTTACGTACCCGTGACACGTGACAGAGGTACCCTTGTCACGTGACTGGGGTTGAAGTTATACTGGACATGAGGTAATGGTTTTGTGGTGGTGGAGTGATGTCGTTTTCCCGCCAGTAGAGGTCATGTGACAGGTTTTTTCTACAGGGTATAAAAGGAAGACCCACCCTGTCAGGTGCGGCAGTTCGTGGCGGAATTTGCCTAGATGACTTCATGTCACTGCGTGATTTAATGTGATGACGCAGTTTAGTTAAAAATGAAGTTTTATATAATGCCTAAAGTTTAAAAGGTCACTGCCAACGGTTTCTTTGCTGATGGAGAGTGAACAAAAGTTTGGAAGGTAAAGATCGAGGAGAATCGATTTTCGAAGGTGGAGAAGTTCGACCTTGTTTGATCCTCATTCGGAAGGATTTCGTTGACTATTCTCGTTGTTAATCCCTGGGTTGACCAGAAAGGATTGAGAATAGTGTGGGAAGAAAGGTCAGTACTTTTGAGCCATTATATTTTATAAAATTCTTCGTGGGAAAGTTCGACGCCGGGGAATCGAAGGACATCGACGTGGAAGAGAATTTACATCGCTTTAAAAAGTCTCTCCTTTTAAAAGTACTGTGAGCTTTTGAACTTTTGGCATATCGCTATAAAGAACTGTTTTCTTTCGGCATATCGTTCTAAAGAACTGTTTTTTCCCAATACCGCTTTAAAGACTGTTTGGGACTGCAAAGCTATTAAGAACTGTGAATGTGTCGCACAGCAGCTGTTTTCCGGTTACGTTTGGGTTTGTTTACTTTTGAAGGGGTTTGTTTCAGTGTTTAATAAACGTGTTATTTGTTGTTAAACCCTTGCCTATCTCATCTGTATTTATTGTTGCCTGAATACGTAACATTAATTATGGGGGCTACGTCCGGAATTGAATCGTTTGAGTTTGAAATGTTTTTTGAATTTTGAATCGGTGTTTTGGTAACGGGGATTGCTCGATTTTTTTTTGTTTGATTGGCTTGTGAGTGGTATTCGGCAACGATGAATATTGATGAGTTTCTGGATTCGCCAGACGCGGATTTGTTAGCGACGGCGAAAAAAACTGAAGTATCTGAGATTGCTAAGAGATTGCAACTTGAAGGTATTTTGGCGACTACATCAAAAGCTGTAATACAGAGAAAGATCGCATCACATTTTGTGGCTTCGGGTGATTTTGATGAATCGATTTTAGAATCGTTTCCAATAAGTAATCTGGAGATGCAGTTGCAAATCGAACAAATGATGTTAGAGAGGTGTAAAATGGAAGCTGAACAAAAGCAGAGAGATTTTGAATATGCAATGGCGAAATTAAGGTCTGGGAATCAGTCTTCTGATTTTAAAAAACCGTTTGTTGCTAGCCAAGAAATTAAATTGGTCCCTCCATTTTGTGAAACAGAAGTGGAAAGATATTTTCAACATTTTGAAACTATTGCTCGGATGTCAGAGTGGCCGAAAGATAAATGGTCAGTGTTGTTACAGAGTGTGATTAAAGGCAAAGCACAACAAGTTTACACAGCTTTAACTGCTGCGCAAGCATTAGATTATGATATTGTGAAAACGAATATTCTCAAAGCATACGAATTGGTCCCAGAAGCTTATAGGGAAAGATTCAGGAGTTTGAAAAAGTCTGTGGAAAAGACTTATGTGGAATTTGCCTATGATAAAGCTATGTGTTTTGAGAGATGGGTTTCTTCTAAAAATGTAAATGAGGACTATGATACATTGAGAGAGCTGATTTTAATGGAGGAATTTAAAAGAAGCATTCCTGTTGAAGTAAGGACCTACTTAAATGAGAGGGATACTGATACATTGCAGGACTGTGCTAGATTAGCTGATGAGTATGTTTTAATCCATAAGAATAAATTTCCTCAGGGTAGAATTTTTAAGAGGAAAAATAATATGGAGACTCCAGGTAAATTAGAAATTAAATCAGAGGTTAATGAGAGAGGTAAGGAGGAAGGAAAACCTGTGAAGGAAAAACAGTTTGGTCTTATTTGTAACTATTGTAAGAAGCCTGGCCATGTAATAGCTAACTGTTTCAAATTGAAAAAGAAAGAGAAGGAAGCAGTTCCAGATGCTTGTGTGCAACATACTGAAGCACCTGTAAAGTTACAGGGTTTGGTAAACACAAATGAGGATTTGTTAGAGTCTGACAAAGTTAGAAAGGGATATGATCATTTTATAACTGAAGGGTTTGTATCCTTGAAAGAAGGATCTACTCTGGTGCCAATAAAAATTCTTAGGGATACTGGAGCTTCTCAATCATTGATGTTAGATAGTGTGTTGAAGTTTAATGAAGAGAGTGATACTGGTGAGGTAAATTACATAAGAGGTGTTGGAAGTGATTTTATGCCTGTACATTTACATGAAGTAAATTTAAAGTCAGGGTTAGTTACAGGATTTGTTAAAGTAGGACTACAGCATAGCTTACCTGTGAAGGGTATTTCTTTATTGTTAGGTAATGACTTGGCAGGTGGACAAGTTTTTCCTGAAGTGCATTTGACAATGGAGTCAGAGGAACCAGAGGTGAATTCTAACACAGATTCTTCCTGTGTTGTGACTAGAGCGATGGCTAAAAAAATTGATGTGCAGAATGAGGTTGTTACTCATGACTGTTCAACTCAGGATTCGAGTTTTGAGGATGTGTCAGAGACTTTCCCACCTTCGTTGTTTGAACAAGATTCTGGGAGTAAGTCTGACTATGAAGATTTATCTCTGTCTCGGAAGGAGATGATAGCAGAGCAGAATAGAGATCCTGAGATTGTAAAATTAAGGGAACAAGCTTTACTAGGTAGTGAAATTGAGAAGGTGTCAGTAGGATATTACTTGGAAAAAGGAGTGTTGATGAGGAAGTGGAGGTCGCCTGCAATTCCTGCAAGTGAGGAATGGAATGTTGTTTATCAGGTAGTTGTTCCTAAAGTTTATCAGAATGAGATTTTGACTTTAGCTCATAGTGTGCCTTTAGGTGGACATCAAGGGGTAAGGAAAACTGTGGACAAGATTTTAAAACATTTTTACTGGCCATACTTGTCAAATTGTGGGTAAACCAAATCAGGTTACACCAGTAGCTCCATTACGACCTATTCCAGCATTTGGTGAACCGTTTTCTAAAGTTATTGTAGATTGTGTTGGTCCATTACCAAAGACAAAAACTGGTTATCAGTATTTGTTGACTATCATGTGTACTTCGTCTAGGTTTCCAGAGGCAGTACCACTTAGGAATATAAAAGCTAAAACTGTGACGAAGGCTCTTATAAAATTCTTTACTTATTTTGGATTGCCTAAGGAAATACAAACTGATCAAGGTAGTAATTTTATGTCTGGATTGTTTCAACAGATAGTTTATAAATTGGGAGCTAAGCAGATCACTTCATCTGCATACCATCCAGAATCGCAAGGTGCTTTGGAGAGGTTTCATTCTACTCTCAAGAATATGATTAGGACATATTGTGTGGAAAATGAAAGTGACTGGGATGAGAGTATAAACTTACTTTTATTTGCAGTAAGGGAATCGGTACAGGAATCTTTAGGTTTTAGTCCATTTGAACTTGTGTTTGGACATAGAGTTAGAGGACCTTTAGCTTTATTGAAGGAACAGTGGATTAGTAAGGAAGTGCATACTAATTTGTTGGACTATGTTTTGAAATTTAAGGACAGGTTACATAAAGCTTGTAGTTTAGCCAAGGAAAATTTAAAGTTGGCTCAGGAGAAAATGAAAACTTGGTATGATAAGGAAGCTAGGATGAGGATGTTTAAGCCTGGAGATAAGGTGTTGGTTCTTTTCCCAGTGCAGACAAATCCTTTACAAGCTAGATTTCATGGACCTTATGAAATTGTGTCTAGAATCAATGATGTGGATTACGTAATAAAAACTCCAGATCGTAGAAGGTCAACACAACTTTGCCACATAAATATGATTAAACCATATTTTGAGAAACAATCTGATACTGTGACTGTTGTGGTTAGTGAGAATGAGTTTGATTTAACTGGGAACATGATAGATGATTCATCTGACTTTCATTCTAAATCTAACATTGTTTCTGTTAGGTTACCTAATTCGATCATTTTGGAAAATATGGATGAGAAATTAGCACATTTACAGCTAGAGCAGAAACAACAGATGAAGGAATTGATTTTTAAGTATAAGGATTTGTTTCCAGATGTTCCGAGAAGGACTACTATAGCTTCACATGATGTAGATGTTGGAGATGCCAAACCTATTAAACAACATCCATATAGGATGAACATGGAAAAATGTGAACTTGCTGAGAAGGAAATTGAATACATGTTAGAGAATGATATTATTAGACATTCTAACTCGAATTGGAGTTCGCCATGTGTTATGGTGCCAAAACCTGATGGTAGTATTAGGTTTTGTACGGACTATAGAAAGGTGAATGCTGTAACGAAAACAGATGCATATCCAATTCCTAGAGTAGATGATTGTGTAGATAAAGTTGGGAAAGCAAAGTTCCTTACAAAGATTGATTTATTGAAAGGGTATTGGCGTGTTCCATTAACGGACAGAGGTAGAGAGATTTCTGCATTTGTAACTCCATCTGGGTTATATGAGTATAATGTTCTTCCATTTGGGATGAAGAATGCCCCAGGTACTTTCCAGAGGATGATTAATTCTGTGATTCAGGGATTGAAAGATACTGATGCTTATATTGATGATTTAGTGACAGGAAATGATACTTGGGAAGCACACATAATTGCGGTGGAGAAATTGTTTGAAAAGCTTTCAAAAGCTAACTTGACTATTAATTTAGCCAAGAGTGAATTTGGACATGCCACTGTGACTTACCTTGGTTATGTTGTAGGTCAAGGTAAGGTAGCTCCTGTTCAGGCAAAAGTTCAGGCAATTTTAGAGATTCCCACTCCGACGGGGAAAAAAACTCTCAGAAGATTTTTGGGAATGGTAGGATATTATAGAAAATTTTGTAAGAATTTTGCTAATGTTGCCCTTCCATTAACTAATCTTCTGCAGAAGAATGTAAAGTTTGTGTGGACAGTGCCTTGTCAGGAAGCATTTGAAAAATTGAAAACAATGATATGTCAACAACCTGTGCTTAAGGCACCTGACTTTGAAAAACCTTTTTCATTAGCTGTAGATGCTAGTGATGAAGCTGCGGGAGCAGTATTGATGCAAAGGAATGAGAGTGATGAGGTTGATCATCCAGTAGCTTACTTTTCTAAGAAATTTAATAAGCATCAAAGAAATTATTCAACAATAGAGAAAGAATTGTTATCTCTTGTTTTGGCTTTAGAATATTTTGAGGTATATGTTGGTACAACTCAAAAACCACTTATTGTTTACACTGATCATAATCCGTTAGTTTTTCTGAGTAAGATGAAAAACAAAAACAGAAGATTGTTAAATTGGAGTTTGATGTTACAAGAGTACAATATTGTGATAACTCATATTAAAGGTAAAGATAATGTGGTTGCTGATTGTCTATCTCGATGTTGAATGTACCATGTAATATTTTTTTTTGGAGTGGTTTTTTTTATTGTAACACTCCTACTGTATTATATATTGTGTATGTTATATAATTTATACATTTGTTTTTTTTTGTAAGAAATTGTTAAAATTTTTGTTCTTGTCAGACCAAAAATGTTTTTTTTGGAGGGAGGTGTTACGTACCCGTGACACGTGACAGTGGTACCCTTGTCACGTGACTGGGGTTGAAGTTATACTGGACATGAGGTAATGGTTTTGTGGTGGTGGAGTGATGTCGTTTTCCCGCCAGTAGAGGTCATGTGACAAGTTTTTTCTACAGGGTATAAAAGGAAGACCCACCCTGTCAGGTGGGGCAGTTCGTGGCGAAATTTGCCTAGATGACTTCATGTCACTGCGTGATTTAATGTGATGATGCAGTTTAGTTAAAAATGAAGTTTTATATAATGCCTAAAGTTTAAAAGGTCACTGCCAACGGTTTCTTTGCTGATGGAGAGTGAACAAAAGTTTGGAAGGTAAAGATCGAGGAGAATCGATTTTCGAAGGTGGAGAAGTTCGACCTTGTTTGATCCTCATTCGGAAGGATTTCGTTGACTATTCTCGTTGTTAATCCCTGGGTTGACCAGAAAGGATTGAGAATAGTGTGGGAAGAAAGGTCAGTACTTTTGAGCCATTATATTTTATAAAATTCTTCGTGGGAAAGTTCGACGCCGGGGAATCGAAGGACATCGACGTGGAAGAGAATTTACATCGCTTTAAAAAGTCTCTCCTTTTAAAAGTACTGTGAGCTTTTGAACTTTTGGCATATCGCTATAAAGAACTGTTTTCTTTCGACATATCGTTCTAAAGAACTGTTTTTTCCCAATACCGCTTTAAAGACTGTTTGGGACTGCAAAGCTATTAAGAACTGTGAATGTGTCGCACAGCAGCTGTTTTCCGGTTACGTTTGGGTTTGTTTACTTTTGAGGGGGTTTGTTTCAGTGTTTAATAAACGTGTTATTTGTTGTTAAACCCTTGCCTATCTCATCTGTATTTATTGTTGCCTGAATACGTAACAATGCCAACATACCATTTGCCTTTTTCAACGCCTGCTGTACCTGCATGCCCACCTTCAATGACTGGTGTACAATGACACCCAGGTTTCGTTGCATCTCCCCCTTGCCTAATTGGCCACCGTTCAGATAATAATCTGTTTTCCTGTTCTTGCAACCAAAGTGGATAACCTCACATTTATCCACATTAAATTGCGTCTGCCACGAATTTGCCCACTCACCTAACCTATCTAAGTCACCCTGCATCCTCTTAGTATCCTCCTCACAGCTAACACTGCCGCCCAGCTTCGTGTAATTCGCAAACTTGGAGATGCTGCATTTAATTCCCTCGTCTAAATCATTAATATATATTGTAAACAACCGGGGCCCAGCACGGAGCCTTGCGGTACCCCACTAGTCACTGCCTGCCATTCTGAAAAGGTCCCGTTTACTCCCACTCTTTGCTTCCTGTCTGCCAACAAATTCTCTATCCACATCAATACCATACCCCCAATATCGTGTGCTTTAAGTTTGCACACTAATCTCCTGTGTGGGACCTTGTCAAAAGCCTTTTGAAAATCTAAATATACCACATCCACTGGCTCTCCCCTATCCACTCTACTAGTTACATCTTCAAAAAATTCTATAAGATTCGACAAACATGATTTTCCTTTCACAAATCCATGCTGACTTTGTCCAATGATTTCACCTCTTTCCAAATGTGCTGTTATCACATCTTTGATAACCGACTCTAGCATTTTCCCCACCACCGATGTCAGACTAACTGGTCTATAATTCCCCGGTTTCTCGCTCCCTCCTTTTTTAAAAAATGGGGTTACATTAGCCACACTCCAATCCTCAGGAACTAATCCAGAATCTAAGGAGTTTTGAAAAATTATCGCTAATGCATCCACTATTTCTTGGGCTACTTCCTTAAGCACTGTGGGATGCAGACCATCTGGCCCTGGGAATTTATTTGCCTGTAATCCCTTCAATTTACCTAACACCACTTCCCTACTAACATGTATTTCCTTCAGTTCCTCCATCTCACTAGACCCTCAGTCCCTTACTATTGCCAGAAGATTATTTATGTCCTCCTTAGTGAAGACAAAACCAAAGTAGTTATTCAATTGGTCTGCCATGTCTTTGTTCCCTATGATCAATTCACCTATTTCTGACTGTAAAGGATCTACATTTGTCTTGACCAATCTTTTTCTTTTCACGTATCTATAAAAGCTTTTACAGTCAGTTTCTATGTTCCCTGCCAGCTTTCTCTCATAATCTTTTTTCCCTTTCCTAATTAAGCCCTTTGTCCTCCTCTTCTGGTCTCTGAATTTCTCCCAGTCCTCAGGTGTGCCGCTTTTTTTTTGCTAATTTATATGTTTCTTCTTTGGACTTGATACTATCCCTAATTTCCCTTGTCAGCCATGGGTGCACGACCTTCCCTGGTTTATTCTTTTGCCAAACTGGGATGAACAATTGTTGTAGATCATCCATGCGATCTTTAAATGCTTGCCATTGCATATCCACCGTCAACCCTTTAAGTATCATTTGCCAGTCTATCTTAGCTAATTCACGTCTCATACCTTCAAAATTACCCTTCTTTTAGTTCAGAACCTTTGATTCTGAATTAACTATGTCACTCTCCATCTTAATGAAGAATTCCACCATATTATGGTCACTCTTACCCAAGGGGCCTTGCACGACAAGATTGCTAACTAACCCTTCCTCATTGCTCAATACCCAATCTAGAATGGCCTGCTCTCTAGTTGGTTCCTCGACATGTTGGTTCAGAAAACCATCCCGCATACATTCCAAGAAGTCCTCTTCCTCAGCACCCTTACCAATTTGGTTCACCCAATCTATATGTAGATTGAAGTCACCCATTATAACTACTGTTCCTTTATTGCACGCATTTCTAATTTCCTGTTTAATGCCATCCCCAACCTCACTACTACTGTTAGGTGGCCTGTATACAATTCCCACCAGCGTTTTTTGCCTCTTAGTGTTATGCAGCTCTACCCATATTGATTCCACATCCTCTAGGCTAATGACCTTCCTTTCTATTGTGTTAATCTCCTCTCTAACCGGCAATGCTACCCCACTTCCTTTTCTTTCCTGTCTAACCCTCCTGAATATTGAATATCCCTGGATGTTGAGCTCCCATCCTTGGTCACCCTGGAGCCATGTCTCTGTGATCCCAACTATATCATATTCATTAATAACTATCTGCACATTCAATTCATCCACCTTGTTATGAATGCTTCTCACATTGACACACAAAGCCTTTAGGCTTGTTTTTACAACTCTCTTAGCCCTTATACAATTATGTTGAAAAGTGGCTCTTTTTGCTTTTTGCTTGTCTGCCACTTTTACTTTTCACCTTACTACTTTTTGCTTCTACCCTCATTTTACACCCCTCTGTCTCTCTGCACTTGTTCCCATCCCCCTGCCACATTTGTTTAAAGCCTCCTGAACAGCAGTAGCAAACGCTCCCCCTAGGACATTGGTTCCAGTCCAGCCCAGGTGCAGACCGTCTTGTTTATACCAGTCCCACCTCCCCCAGAACTAGTTCCAATGCCCCAGAAATTTGAATCCCTCCCCCTGCACCATTTTTCAAGCCACGTATTCATCTGAAATATCCTCCTATTTCTACTCTGACTAGCACGTGGCACTGGTAGTAATCCAGATATTATTACCTTTGTGGTCCTACTTTTTAGTTTATCTCCTAACTCCCTAAATTCGCCTCATCCCGTCTTTTACCGATATCGTTGGTACCTATGTGCACCACGACCACTGGCTGTTCACCCTCCCACTCCAGAATTTCCTGCAGCCGCTTACAGACATCCTTGACCCTTGCACCAGGGAGGCAACATACCACCCTGGCGTCTCGTTTGCGACCGCTGAAACGCCTATCTATTCCCCTTACAATCGAATCCCCTATCACTATAGCTCTCCCACTTCTTTTCCTGCCCTCCTGTGCCGCAGAGCCACCCATGGTGCAATGAACTCGGCTGCGGCTGCCTTCTCCTGATGAGACATCTCCCCCAACAGTATCCAAAACAGTATATCTGTTTAGGAGGGTGATGACCTCAGGGGACTCCTGCACTACCTGCCTACTCTACGCTCTCTAGTGGCCACCCCTTCCCTTTCTGCCTGTGTAGCCTTTACCTGCAGTGTGGCCAACTCACTGAACGTGCTATTCACGACTTTCTCAGCATCGCGGATGCTCCAGTATGAATCCACTCGCAGCTCCAGACGCTCAATGCGGTCTGCCAGAAGCTGCAGTTGGACACACTTTCTGCACACATAGTCGTCAGGGACACTGGAAGTATCCCTGATTTCCCACATGCTGCAGGATGAACAAACCACGGGGCCGATCTCAGCTGCCATGACCTACCCAATACTTGCCTCAACTTTTGAAACTTTCTCCTTTGAAAGGAACTTACCCAGCCTTACCACACTTGGAGTGAAGCTCATCCTCAGCCTCTTCTCGTCGAAGCCTCTCGAGTCAAAGCTTCAAATCTCCACTCCTTCACTGGCCGCTGTGCTTGAGGTCACCCTCCATTTATTTGTTTTCAGCTTTTCAAACTGCTTGGTCACCTGACCTCGATTGCCCAATCAGCTGCTTTCTGCTGAGTCTGAGCTATTCAAATCTTGATTGTCTAATCAACGGCATACCCATATTTTTCTAAGCTTCATTTACCTGTCTAGGAGATTCTTAAAAGACGCTATCGTTTCCGCCACACTACCGCCGCTGGCAACGGATTCCACGCACTCACTACTCTCTGTGTTAAAAAAAAACTACCCCTGATATCTCCTCTGTACCTACTTATATATAATAGAATATATTATATTCTATTATATATATCAGAATATATAAGCAAGGAGATAAGACACTACGTAGGCCATACTTAGTGTACTTTGGACCCATATATCAGAAAGGGTGAGTTATCGTTGGAGACAGTCCAGAGGATGTTCAAGATGATTCCGGGAATGAAGGGGTTAAAATATGAGGACGGTTTGCCAGCCTTGGGCCTGTACTCCTACACTGACCGATGTTTAAGAAATTCGGGTAGTGGGGGTAAATCTCACAGAAACACACGGAATGTGGAAAGCTCTAGATAGAGTGGATGAGGAGAGGATTTTTTGTATGGTGGGGGGAGCCATAACAGAGGACACAGCCTCAACACTGAGGAGCGGTCTTTTAGAATAGTTAAGGGGGATTTTATTTAGTCAGAGCAGTGAATCTGTGGAATTCTCTGACAAAGACTGCGATGGGTGCCAAGTCTGTGGGTACATTTTAGGCAGGTGCATGGGGTTGAGTGAGAACCGGGATCAGCCATGATAGAATGGTGGAGCAGACTCGATGGGGCTGAATGGCCTAATTCTGTTCCTATGTCTTATGGTCTTATACTGCTAGTGTCTTACACAGTGAAGATGGACACAAAATACTTATTACATTCAGCCGCTATTTCTTTGCTCTATTACTAGCTCTCCAGCATCATCTTCCAGCGGTACAACATCAACTGTTCCCTTTCTTTTCCTCTTTATATATCTGAACAACTTTTGATACTTGATATCATTGTCATGGTCCAGTCTGAAGTCCGCATTCCAGTTCACGGTCTGGTCCACGGACTGTCCTCCTCCGGCTGTCCCTTGTTTTGGTTGGACTTAACCATAAGCACCTGATGCTCATCTTGTTGGCTGGGAATATAAGTGGCCCTGGGATTGAGAGTGGTTGGGGGGGGGGGGTTCGTCTTGTCAAGATTCTCTGAGAGCAAACGGCCGGTGGAAGGCTAGAACGGCCACTTGCCATCTTTAGGCCGTATTGGAGAACCATTGCTTCTTGGAGCCTTGCTGTCAGTAGTCGGAGCTGTCATAGTGGTATGGATTCGGCCGTTTCCCGGGCCGGCTGGGTCAGCCACTCCGAGCTAGGTAGGGATCCGGTTGCTTCCGTAGCCAGCCAAGCCAGCCAAGGCTGCCGGCCCTAACGGCTACTCGGAGCAACCCCGATGCAGAGATGGAACTGTCTGTCATTCTTCGGTGTTTGTCTCTTCCTGCCCTCACCCCGTGGGGTAAGACAGGCCGTTCTGCCTTTGCCCTGCGAGGGAAATCTGTCTTCTCTTGGCCTCTGTTGGGTAAGTCAGGCCGTTCTGCCGTTACCCGACGTATGGTCCTGACCCACCTTGGTGTGGAGTGAAAGTTGAGTCCCGGCTCTTTGTCTATGTACTGTGCAGTTTCTAGTCTGCCTCCAAGCTCCAGCCTCCGAGTTATTCAAGCCTCGAGCTCCAAGAACCCAAGAATCCAAGCTTTTAGCTCCAAGAACCCAAGACTCAAGCCTCGAGCTCCAAGAACCCACTCCTCGTCATGTCTTCGCTGGTTTGGGATCCGAGCCCGAGTCAAGATCCAAGTTCTGGGTCCTTGTCCAGTCTCGGGCTCGGAGTCCACGCCCAGGCTCATTGTTCCCAGTGCCTCGTCCTGGTCCTGCTTCGCTAGCCTAGTCTGTGACTTGTCCTGTCCTTTAGTATTGTCCCGTCCTGTTCCTAATACTTCAGTGTCTGTGTCTTGCACTTGGGTCCATTCCCCATGTCCCCCTTATGACAATCATTGGCTCATTTAACTTAATTTTTCATCTTGTCTCTCCTGTGTGTTTTTTTTTTTTTTTGCTGTCTCCTGTTGGTTATGTGAAAGCTTTCCAATTCTCTAACTTCCCACTATTTTCTTGCTATATTATATGACCCCGCTTTTGCTTTTATCAAAAACAGGAGAAAATCCGTGGGTGCAGGAAATCCAAGCAACACATACACAAAATGCTGGGGAACCTCGGAGCCCAGGCAGCATATATGGGAAATGGTAAACAGTCGACATTTCAGGCCGACGCCCTTCATCAGGACTGGGATAAAAAAAAAAGATGAGACGTCAAAGGAGTGTTGGGAGTGACAGGTGAAACTGGGAGGGGGGGGGGGGGGAAGTAGTGAAGGAAAAAAATTTCTTAGGATATAATTTCCTTAAAGATTTTCGGAAGATCGTTGCTAATGCCTGCACACCTCTTCAGCCAACTCTTTCAGATCTCTGGGGTGTACACCATCTGGTCAAAGTGACATATTTACCTTCACACCACCTGTTTCCCAAGAACCTTCTCCCGAGTAGCGTAACTTTACACATTCTGACCATTGACATCTGTGACTTCCATATTCCTCGCAGTGTCTTCAACGAGTGATTTACAATACTTATTCAGTTCATCTGCATCACCTTGCACCCCCACCCCGTTACTACCTCTCCAGCATTATTGTTCAGAGGCCCGATATCCACATCCGGCTCTCTTTTACACTATATGCACCTGAAGAAAAGTTTGGTATCCTCTTTAATATTACTGGCTAGCTCATCTATATATTCCATCTTTTCCTTCTTAATTATTTTAGTTGCATTCTCTTTGTTTTTAAAAGCATCCCAATCCTCTAATTTAAAAGTAATTCATGTTCTTTGTTCTCTCTGGTTTTTATGTTGTGTTCGGTTTCTCTTAACACCCGCAGTTTTGTCACCTTACCTTTAGAATACTAGTTCCTCTTTGTGATCTATGTACATCCTGTGCCTTCTGAATTGCCTCCACAAATTCATTGCTGCTCTCTTTTCAACCCCGTCTGTGTTCAGAGCTGGAGAAGGGAAAGGATCATGGGACAGGAGGCTGGTCAGAAAGAAAGGGGGAGGGGAGCACCAGAGGGAGATGGAGTACAGGCAGAGTGATGGGCAGAAAGAGAGGGAAAAAAAGGAGGGGGGAAATACATCCCTTTTGCCAATCGCCTTTCCAGCTCTCAGCTTCACCCCACCCCCTCCGGTCTTCTATCATTTCACATTTTCCCATTGTTACGTACCCGTGACACGTGATAGTGGTACCCTTGTCACGTGACTGGGGTTGAAGTTATACTGGACATGAGGTAATGGTCTTGTGATAGTGGAGTGATGTCATTTTCCCGCCAGTAGAGGTCATGTGACAGGTTTTTTTTACAGGGTACAAAAGGAAGACCCACCCTGTCGGGTGGGGCAGTTCGTGGCGGGATTTGCCAAGATGACTTCATGTCACTGCGTGATTTAATGTGATGACGCAGTTTAGTTGAAAAATGAAGTTTTATATAATGCCTAAAGTTTAGAAGGTCATCGCCAACAGTTTCTTTGCTGTGGAGAGTGAAGATAAAAGTTTGGAAGTAAAAAATCGAGGAGAATCGATTTTCGACGGTGGATTGGTTACGACCTTATTTGATCCTCATTCGGAAGGATTTCGTTGACTGTCCTCGTGTTAATCTCCGCTGGGATAGCGGGAGATTGAGGACAGAGTGTGGAAGAAAGGTCAGTGTTTTTTTAAGCCGTTATATTTCATAAAATTCTTCGTGGGAAAGTTCGACGCCGGGGAATCGAAGGACAACGACATGGAAGAGAATTTAAATCGCTTTAAAAAGTCTCTCCTTTTAAAAGGGCTGTGAGCTTTTGAACTTTCGGCATACCGCTTTAAAGAACTGTTTACTTTCGGCATACCGCTTTAAAGAACTGTTTACTTTCGGCATACCGCTTTAAAGAACTGTTTTTTTTTCAATACCGCTTTAAGAACTGTTTGAATTGCAGCGCTATTAAGAACTGTGAATGTGTCGCACAGCAGCTGTTTTCCGGTTACGTTTGAGTTTGTTTACTTTTGAGGGGGTTTGTTTTCAGTGTTTAATAAACGTGTTATTTGTTATAAAAACCCTTGCCTAACTCATATATATTTATTGTTGCCTGAATACGTAACATAATTATGGGGGCTGCGTCCGGATTTGGATCGTTTGAGTTAAATGCTTGTTAACTTTTGAATCGGTGTTTTGGTAACGGGGTATACTCGATTCTTTTGTTTGATTGCCTTGTGAGTGGTATTCGGCAACGATGAATATTGATGAGTTTCTGGATTCGCCAGACGCGGATTTGTTAGCGAAGGCGAAAAAAACTGAAGTATCTGAGATTGCTAATAGGTTGCAACTTAAAGGTATTTTGGCGACTGCATCAAAAGCTGTGATACAGAGAAAAATCGCATCACATTTTGTGGCTTCGGGTGATTTTGATGAATCGATTTTAGAATCGTTTCCAATAAGTAATCTGGAGATACAGTTGCAAATTGAACAAATGAAGTTGGAACAAAGTAAAGCAGAATTGGAGCGTTATAAATTGGAATCTGACCAGAAAAAGAGAGAGTTTGAATATGCAATGGTGAATTTAAGGTCTGGGAATCAGTCTTCTGATTCTAAAAAACCGTTTGTTGCTAGCCAAGAAATTAAATTGGTCCCTCCATTTAGTGAAACAGAAGTGGAAAGATATTTTCAACATTTTGAAACTATTGCTCGGATGTCAGACTGGCCGAAAGATTGGTCAGTGTTGTTACAGAGTGTGAGTAAAGGCAAAGCACAACAAGTTTACACAGCTTTAACTGCTGCGCAAGCACTTGATTATGATATTGTGAAAACAAATATTCTCAAAGCATACGAATTAGTCCCAGAAGCATATAGGGAAAGATTCAGAAGTTTGAAAAAGTCGGTGGAAAAGACTTATGTGGAATTTGCCTATGATAAAGCTATGTGTTTTGAGAGATGGGTTTCTTCTAAAAATGTAAATGGGGACTATGATACATTGAAAGAGCTGATTTTAATGGAGGAATTTAAAAGAAGCATTCCTGTTGAAGTAAGGACCTACTTAAATGAGAGGGATACTGATAAATTGCAGGACTGTGCTAGATTAGCTGATGAGTATGTTTTAATCCATAAGAATAAATTTCCTCAGGGTAGAATTTTTAAGAGGAAAAATAATATGGAGACTCAAGGTAAATCAGAGGTTAATGAGAAAGGTAAGGAGGAAGGAAAACCTGTGAAGGAAAGACAGTTTGGTCTTATTTGTAACTATTGTAAGAAGCCTGGCCATGTAATAGCTAACTGTTTCAAATTGAAAAAGAAAGAGAAGGAAGCAGTTCCAGATGCTTGTGTGCAACATACTGAAGCACCTGTAAAGTTACAGGGTTTGGTAAACACAAATGAGGATTTGTTAGAGTCTGACCAAGTTAGAAAGGGATATGATCATTTTATAACTGAAGGGTTTGTATCCTTGAAAGAAGGATCTACTTTGGTGCCAATAAAAATTCTTAGGGATACTGGAGCTTCTCAATCATTGATGTTAGATAGTGTGTTGAAGTTTAATGAAGAGAGTGATACTGGTGAGGTAAATTACATAAGAGGTGTTGGAAGTGATTTTATGCCTGTACATTTACATAAAGTAAATTTAAAGTCAGGGTTAGTTACAGGATTTGTTAAAGTAGGATTACAGCATATCTTACCTGTGAAGGGTATTTCTTTATTGTTAGGTAATGACTTGGCAGGTGGACAAGTTTTTCCTGAAGTGCATTTGACAATGGAGTCAGAGGAACCAGAGGTGATTTCTAACACAGATTCTTCCTGTGTTGTGACTAGAGCGATGGCTAAAAAAATTGATGTGCAGAATGAGGTTGTTACTCATGACTGTTCAACTCAGGATTCGAGTTTTGAGGATGTGTCAGAGACTTTTTTTTTACCTTCGTTGTTTGAACAAGATTCTGGGAGTAAGTCTGACTATGAAGATTTATCTCTGTCTCGGAAGGAGATGATAGCAGAGCAGAATAGAGATCCTGAGATTATAAAATTAAGGGAACAAGCTTTACTAGGTAGTGAAATTGAGAAGGTGTCAGTAGGATATTATTTGGAAAAAGGAGTGTTGATGAGGAAGTGGAGGTCGCCTACAATTCCTGCAAGTGAAGAATGGAATGTTGTTTATCAGGTGGTTGTTCCTAAAGTTTATCGGAATGAGATTTTGACTTTAGCTCATAGTGTGCCTTTAGGTGGACATCAAGGGGTAAGGAAAATGTGGACAAGATTTTAAAACATTTTTACTGGCCTGGTCTAAGAAAAGATGTGGCGATGTTTTGTAAGACATGCCATACTTGTCAAATTGTGGGTAAACCAAATCAGATTACACCAGTAGCTCCATTACAACCTATTCCAGCATTTGGTGAACGTTTTCTAAAGTTATTGTAGATTGTGTTGGTCCATTACCAAAGACAAAAACTGGTTATCAGTATTTGTTGACTATCATGTGTACTTCGTCTAGGTTTCCAGAGGCAGTACCACTTAGGAATATAAAAGCTAAAACTGTGACGAAGGCTCTTATAAAATTCTTTACTTATTTTGTGTTGCCTAAGGAAATACAAACTGATCAAGGCAGTAATTTTATGTCTGGATTGTTTCAACAGATAGTTTATAAATTGGGAGCTAAGCAAATCACTTCGTCTGCATACCATCCAGAATCGCAAGGTGCCTTGGAGAGGTTTCATTCTACTCTCAAGAATATGATTGGGACATATTGTGTGGAAAATGAAAGTGACTGGGATGAGAGTATAAACTTACTTTTATTTGCAGTAAGGGAATCGGTACAGGAATCTTTAGGTTTTAGTCCATTTGAACTTGTGTTTGGGCATAGAGTTAGAGGACCTTTAGCTTTATTGAAAGAACAGTGGATTAGTAAGGAAGTGCATACTAATTTGTTGGACTATGTTTTGAAATTTAAGGACAGGTTACATAAAGCTTGTAGTTTAGCCAAGGAAAATTTAAAGTTGGCTCAGGGGAAAATGAAAACTTGGTATGATAAGGAAGCTAGGATGAGGATGTTTAAACCTGGAGATAAGGTGTTGGTTCTTTTCCCAGTGCAGACAAATCCTTTACAAGCTAGATGTCATGGTCCTTATGAAATTGTGTCTAGAATCAATGATGTGGATTATGTAATAAAAACTCCAGATCGTAGAAGGTCAACACAACTTTGCCACATAAATATGATTAAACCATATTTTGGGAAACAATCTGATACTGTGACTGTTGATTTAACTGGGAACATGATAGATGATTCATCTGACTTTCATTCTAAATCTAACATTGTTTCTGTTAGGTTACCTAATTCGACCATTCTGGAAAATATGGATGAGAAATTAGCACATTTACAATTAGAGCAGAAACAACAGATGAAGGAATTGATTTTTAAATATAAGGATTTGTTTCCAGATGTTCCGAGAAGGACTACTATAGCTTCACATGATGTAGATGTTGGAGATGCCAAACCTATTAAACAACATCCATATAGGATGAACATGGAAAAATGTGAACTTGCTAAGAAATTGAATACATGTTAGAGAATGATATTATTAGACATTCTAACTCGAATTGGAGTTCGCCATGTGTTATGGTGCCAAAACCTGATGGTAGTATTAGGTTTTGTACGGACTATAGGAAGGTGAATGCTGTAACGAAAACAGATGCATATCCAATTCCTAGAGTAGATGATTGTGTAGATAAGGTTGGAAAAGCAAAGTTCCTTACAAAGATTGATTTATTGAAAGGGTATTGGTGTGTTCCATTAACGGACAGGGGTAGAGAGATTTCTGCATTTGTAACTCCATCTGGGTTATATGAGTATAATGTTCTTCCATTTGGGATGAAGAATGCCCCAGGTACTTTCCAGAGGATGATTAACTCTGTGATTCAGGGATTGAAAGATACTGATGCTTATATTGATGATTTAGTGACAGGAAATGATACTTGGGAAGCACATATAATTGCGGTGGAGAAATTGTTTGAAAAGCTTTCAAAAGCTAACTTGACTATTAATTTAGCCAAGAGTGAATTTGGACATGTCACTGTGACTTACCTTGGTTATGTTGTAGGTCAAGGTAAGGTAGCTCCTGTTCAGGCAATTTTAGAGATTCCCACTCCGACGAGAAAAAAAACTCTTAGAAGATTTTTGGGAATGGTAGGATATTATCGAAAATTTTGTAAGAATTTTGCTAATGTTGCCCTTCCATTAACTAACCTTTTGCAGAAGAATGTGAAGTTTGTGTGGACAGTGCCTTATCAGGAAGCATTTGAAAAATTGAAAACAATGATATGTCAACAACCTGTGCTTAAGGCACCTGACTTTGAAAAACCTTTTTCATTAGCTGTAGATGCTAGTGATGAAGCTGCGGGAGCAGTATTGATGCAAAGGAATGAGGGTGATGAGGTTGATCATCCAGTAGCTTACTTTTCTAAGAAATTTAAAAAGCATCAAAGAAACTATTCAACAATAGAGAAAGAATTGTTATCTCTTGTTTTAGCTTTGGAATATTTTGAGGTATATGTTGGTACAACTCAAAAACCACTTATTGTTTGCACTGATCATAATCCGTTAGTTTTTCTGAGTAAGATGAAAAACAAAAACAGAAGATTGTTAAATTGGAGTTTGATGTTACAAGAGTACAATATTGTGATAACTCATGTTAAAGGTAAAGATAATGTGGTTGCTGATTGTCTATCTCGATGTTGAATGTACAATGTAATTTTTTTTGGGAGTGTTTTTTTTTATTGTAACACTCCTACTGTATTGTATATTGTGTATATTATAATTTATACATTTGTTTTTCTTGTAAGTAATTGTTAAAATTTTTGTTCTTGTCAGACCAAAAATGTTTTTTTTTTGGAGGGAGGTGTTACGTACCCGTGACACGTGATAGTGGTACCCTTGTCACGTGACTGGGGTTGAAGTTATACTGGACATGAGGTAATGGTCTTGTGATGGTGGAGTGATGTCATTTTCCCGCCAGTAGAGGTCATGTGACAGGTTTTTTTTACAGGGTACAAAAGGAAGACCCACCCTGTCGGGTGGGGCAGTTCGTGGCGGGATTTGCCAAGCTGACTTCATGTCACTGCGTGATTTAATGTGATGACGCAGTTTAGTTGAAAAATGAAGTTTTATATAATGCCTAAAGTTTAGAAGGTCATCGCCAACAGTTTCTTTGCTGTGGAGAGTGAAGATAAAAGTTTGGAAGATAAAAATCAAGGAGAATCGATTTTCGACGGTGGATTGGTTACGACCTTATTTGATCCTCTTTCGGAAGGATTTTGTTGACTGTTCTCGTGTTAATCTCCGCTGGGATAGCGGGAGATTGAGGACAGAGTGTGGAAGAAAGGTCAGTGTTTTTTTAAGCCGTTATATTTCATAAAATTCTTCGTGGGAAAGTTCGACGCCGGGGAATCGAAGGACAACGACATGGAAGAGAATTTAAATCGCTTTAAAAAGTCTCTCCTTTTAAAAGGACTGTGAGCTTTTGAACTTTCGGCATACCGCTTTAAAGAACTGTTTACTTTCGGCATACCGCTTTAAAGAACTGTTTTTTTTTCAATACCACTTTAAGAACTGTTTGAATTGCAGCGCTATTAAGAACTGTGAATGTGTCGCACAGCAGCTGTTTTCCGGTTACGTTTGAGTTTGTTTACTTTTGAGGGGGTTTGTTTTCAGTGTTTAATAAACGTGTTATTTGTTATAAAAACCCTTGCCTAACTCATATATATTTATTGTTGCCTGAATACGTAACACCATCCCCTCCTACTTTCAAATCTCTTACTATCTTTCCTTTTAGTTAGTCCTGACGAAGGGTCTCGGCCCGAAACGTCGACAGTGCTTCTCCTTATAGATGCTGCCTGGCCAGCATTTTGTTTGTGTTGCTTGAATTTCCAGCATCTGCAGATTTCCTCGTGTTTGCTTTTGAACATAAATCAGAGGCTAACTCAGAAAAATAAATCATTAATATAGAAGAAAACATTAACCAGTGGAATGAGTATGACCCTCCATGGGAGACATCCAACGATCTGAGCAGACAAGATGTTGACAAGGAAGCAGCGAGCATCTGACTGAGAGTTGGAGACCTCTTCCCAGAAACACGGTTCCTTGCAGAACTACAGGACAAGGTGGTTAACAAAAAGGAAAAAAACATATAATGCAAACAAACAAGGCAATACATTCAGAAAATGCCAAGAGAAACCAGACACAATCCAACACATTCCAGGATCCTGCAGCAGTTGAACTCAATCTGATTACTTACAAAGTTACAATCAAGTGGCAAATTTCATTCACCAAAATCTTGCTTAAAATTACAAACTCATGAATGCCCTCCATCATTTCATAAAGGCACCATGAATTCAAGCCGTATCCACTTTTAGAGTCAAAATCTTACAAATTATATGATGATCAAGACATTATTTCAGATAGAACAATCCATAATAACCATCCGGATATAATATTACAGGATTAACAAGCAGGAACAAATCTCTCAATAGATAAAGCCATTCTCAACACACACATGTATCGACCAATGGGGCACCTCACAACGGGCTTTGTTTGTGTCATCTGTCAAACTGAATTATTTTATCTGTCAATCAGCTTCCAACTGTTGCTACTCTGTCATTTGTTGCCACGCCTCGCTGCTGATTCCCTTCTCCTCATCATAATTCTTACCCTGACCATCGTCCAGAGCCCCAATCTCTGCCCTGTGCAAACCCGCCTCTGGTTTCTAACTCTGCTCCGTTGAACATCCAACTAATGGTTTCCCATTCTGCTTTCAGTCTTTAGAGGACAGTGGTGTTGCCCTTTAGAAACAGGAGAAATGACCCATAATGTGGAAATGAGCTGTGAATAAGGAGGTTAACTACCAATGTCATTCTTCCTCAGCCCAGAGATTTGAGGGGTGAAGAACATCTCAGACAGAACTGCAGTCAGCTCAACATCTTCAGTCTGCAGAAAATTCAAGGGAAACCTCTTCACCCACAGAGTGGTGACTGTTTGGAACCCATCACCACAGGGAGAGCGAGAGATGAACAATTGGGGAGGATTTAAAAGGACTGTCATGGAACAGAATCACTGGCTGGGTCCAGCCGGTTTGAGTTGACTGTCTACTATACAATAGGTGTGTTATAAATTCACCAAGTATCGGAGACAGAGTTTAAAATAAACTGATTTAATTGTCTCAGATCCAGAATATTAAACTCCAGTCCCATTAAAGGTGAATATGCAACAGGAGAAACTCCTCCCATGCCCAGTGACCAGGGTGCAGAACTGGGTATGGTGAGCAACAGCAATAATTGTAGAGTTCAGCACTGACAGTCACTGTCGAAATTACATTCAGCAATGGTGATGGACAAATATCCAGTATGCAGCTTTTTGACACTTTCTCCCCAATGTGAACACAGTAGTGTGTCATAAGTGTAACATACTGTAAAGTTTCACTGCTAATGTAATGGTCTCTCTCTAACGTTTCACTGCTGAGGTAATGTGGTCTTTTGCCAGGGAGATGAGAAGACGTGAATGCAGATAGTGGGCCCTTTTTAACCATATATAACCATATAACAATCACAGCACGGAAACAGGCCATTCCGGCCCTCCTAGTCCGTGCCGAACTCTTAATCTCACCTAGTCCCACCTACCCGCACTCAGCCCATAACCCTCCACTCCTTTCCTATCCATATACCTATCCAATTTTACCTTAAATGACACAACTGATCTGGCCTCTACTACTTCTACAGGAAGCTCATTCCACACAGCTATCACTCTCTGAGTAAAGAAATACCCCCTCGTGTTTCCCTTAAACTTTTGCCCCCTAACTCTCAAATCATGTCCTCTCGTTTGAATCTCCCCTACTCTCAATGGAAACAGCCTATTCACGTCAACTCTATCTATCCCTCTCAACATTTTAAATACCTCGATCAAATCCCCCCTCAACCTTCTACGCTCCAATGAATAGAGACCTAACTTGTTCAACCTTTCTCTGTAACTTAAGTGCTGAAACCCTGGTAACATCCTAGTAAATCGTCTCTGCACTCTCTCTAATTTATTGATATCTTTCCTATAATTCGGTGACCAGAACTGTACACAATATTCCAAATTTGGCCTTACCAATGCCTTGTACAATTTTAACATTACATCCCAACTTCTGTACTCAATGCTCTGATTTATAAAGGCCAGCGTTCCAAAAGCCTTCTTCACCACCCTATCTACATGAGACTCCACCTTCAGGGAACTATGCACTGTTATTCCTAGATCTCTCTGTTCCACTGCATTCCTCAATGCCCTACCATTTACCCTGTATGTTCTATTTGGATTATTCCTGCCAAAATGTAGAACCTCACACTTCTCAGCATTAAACTCCATCTGCCAACGTTCAGCCCATTCTTCTAACCGGCATAAATCTCCCTGCAAGCTTTGAAAACCCACCTCATTATCCACAACACCTCCTACCTTAGTATCATCAGCATACTTACTAATCCAATTTACCACCCCATCATCCAGATCATTTATGTATATTACAAACAACATTGGGCCCAAAACAGATCCCTGAGGCACCCCGCTAGTCACCGGCCTCCATCCCGATAAACAATTATCCACCACTACTCTCTGGCATCTCCCATCTAGCCACTGTTGAATCCATTTTATTACTCCAGCACTAATACCTAACGACTGAACCTTCTTAACTAACCTTCCATGTGGAACTTTGTCAAAGGCCTTGCTGAAGTCCATATAGACTACATCCACTGCCTTACCCTCGTCAACATTCCTCGTAACTACTTCAAAAAATTCAATAAGGTTTGTCAAACATGACCTTCCACGCACAAATCCATGCTGGCTACTCCTAATCAGATCCTGTCTATCCAGATAATTATAAATACTATCTCTAAGAATACTTTCCATTAATTTACCCACCACTGATGTCAAACTGACAGGTCTATAATTGCCAGGCTTACTTCTAGAACCCTTTTTAAACAATGGAACCACATGAGCAATACGCCAATCCTCCGGCACAATCCCTGTTTCTAATGACATCTGAAAGATCTCCGTCAGAGCTCCTGCTATCTCTACACAAACTTCCCTCAAGGTCCTGGGGAATATCCGGTCAGGACCCGGAGATTTATCCACTTTTAAATTTCTTAAAAGCGCCAGTACTTCCACCTCTTTAATTGTCATAGGTTCCATAACTTCCTTACTTGTTTCCCACACCTTACACCATTCGATATCCTTCTCCTTAGTGAATACCGAAGAGAAGAAATCGTTCAAAATCTCTCCCATCTCCCTCGGCTCCACACATAGCTGACCACCCTGATTCTCTAAGGGACCAATTTTATCCCTCACTATCCTCTTGCTTTTAATATAACTGTAGAAGCCTTTCGGATTTACTTCCACCTTATTTGCCAAACCAAACTCGTAACTTCTTTTAGCTTTTCTAATCTCTTTCTTAAGTTTCCTTTTACATTCTTTATATTCCTCGAGCAATTCCTTTACTCCATGCTGCCTATATCTATTGTAGACATCCCTCTTTTTTCGAACCAAGTTTCTAATATCCCTTGAAAACCATGGCGCTTTCAAACCTTTAATCTTTCCTTTCAACCGAACAGGAACATAAAGATTCTGTACCCTCATAATTTCACCCTTAAATGACCTCCATTTCTCTATTACATCCTTCCCATAAAACAACTTGACCCATTCCACTCTCTCTAAATCCCTGCGCATCTCCTCAAAGTTAGCCTTTCTCCAATCAAAAATCTCAACTCTAGGTCCAGTCCTGTCCTTCTCCATAATTATATTGAAGCTAATGCTATTGTGATCACTGGACCCGAAGTGCTCCCCAACACATACATCTGTCAGCTGACCTATCGCATTCCCTAACAGGAGATCCAACACTGCCCCATCTCTAGTCGGTACTTCTATGTATTGTTGCAAAAAGCTATCCTGCACACATTTCACAAACTCTAAACCATCCAGCCCTTTTACAGAATGAGCTTCCCAATCTATGTGTGGAAAATTAAAATCTCCCACAATCACCACCTTGTGTTTACTACAAATATCTGCTATCTCCTTACACATTTGCTCTTCCAACTCACGCTCCCCATTAGGTGGCCTATAATACACTCCTATCAGTGTTACTACACCTTTCCCATTCCTCAATTCCACCCAAATAGCCTCCCTAGAGGAGCTCTGTAATCTATCCTTCCAAAGCACCGCCATAAGATTTTCTCGGACAAGCAATGCAACACCTCCTCCTCTGGCCCCTCCTACTCTATCACACCTGAAGCAACTAAATCCAGGAATATTTAGTTGCCAATCACACCCTTCCTGCAACCATGTTTCACTAATAGCTACAACATCATAATTCCATGTATCAATCCACACTTTAAGCTCATCCACCTTTCTTACAATGCTCCTAGCATTAAAATAGATACATTTAAGATACTCTCCACCTCCTCCTCTCTTTTCATCCCTAGCAATGCATTCAAATTTATTATCCTTTTCTTTCTTCTCCCCTACAACTTCGGGCTGAGCGCATCCCTCCTCCATCACCTGCCTGTCCTCCCTCACACACGGTCTACTTACTTGCTCTACTGGTGAACTAACCTCCTCTCCCATAGTTTCCTCAAATTGATTTCCGCCCCCCCATCTTACTAGTTTAAAGTCTGCCCCGTAGCCCTAGCAAACCTCCCCGCTAGGATATTGGTCCCCCCAGGATTCAAGTGTAACCCGTCCTTCTTGAACAGGTCACGCCTGCCCCAGAAGAGGTCCCAATGATCCAGAAACTTGAATCCCTGCCCCCTGCTCCAATCCCTCAACCACGCATTCATCCTCCACCTAATTCCATTCCTACTCTCACTGTCGCGTGGTACAGGCAGTAATCCCGAGATTACTACCTTTGCGGTCCTTCTTCTTAACTGCCTTCCTAACTCCCTATACTCTCGTTTCAGGACCTCTTCCCCTTTCCTACCTATGTCATTGGTACCTACATGTACCACGACCTCTGGCTCCTCACCCTATGGTCAAAGTAAGATTTAAAAGCTCAACTGTTTAATCACATATTGTGTACTGTTTGTTGTTTCGGGGTACTGATTTGTTGCAGGGGACACATCACGCAGCATCCATCCAAATGAGATTTTTTAAGTTCGGCTCGGCTGGGGGTGGGGGAGGGGCAACCACCCCCATTACTAAGCTGCTAGCCGTAGTGAGAGTTACATAAGGTTAGGTGACTGAGTGAATCGCTTCCCACAGTCTAAGCAGCTGAATGGCCTCTTCCCCATGTGAAGTCGCTGGCGTCTCTGTAGGTTGGATGACTGACTGAATCCCTTCCCACACACCCAGCAAGTGAACGGCCTCACCCAGTGTGACCTCGTTGATGTACCTTCAGTTTAGACGAGCAAGTGAATCCCTTCCTACAGTTTGAGCAGATTAACAGCCAATCCCCATGTGAACAGACCGGTGCGCTTGTAGATGGGATGAATGGGTGAATCCCTTCCCACAGTCTAAGCAGGTGAACGGCCTCTCCCCAGTGTGAACTCGCTGATGTACCTTCAGTTTAGATGATCGAGTATATCCCTTCCCACAAACTGAGCAGGTGAATGGCCTCTCCCCGGTGTGAACTGACTGGTGTCTCAGTAGGGTGGATGACTGAGTGAATCCCTTCCCACAGACTGAGCAGGTGAATGGCCTCTCCCCAGTGTGAACTGACTGGTGTCTCAGTAGGGTGGATGAATGAGTGAATCCCTTCCCACAGTCTGAGCAAGTGAATGGCTTCTCCCCAGTGTGAACTGACTGGTGTGCTTGTAGGTTACCTAACTGTGTGAATCCCTTCCCACAGTCTGAGCAGGTGAACGGCCTCTCCCCAGTGTGAACTCGCTGATGTACCTTCAGTTGGGATGACTGAGTGAATCCCTTCCCACAGACTGAGCAGGTGAACATCCTCTCCGCAGTGTGAACTCGCTGATGTACCTTCAGTTCAGATGAGCAAGTGAATCCCTTCCCACAGTCTGAGCAGATGAATGGCCGCTCCCCAGTATGAACTCGCTTGTGAGACATTAGGTAAGATGACTGAGTGAATCCCTTCCCACAGTCCGAGCAGGTGAACGGTCTCTCTCCAGTGTGAACTCGCTGATGTACCTTCAGATGAGATGAGCAAGTGAATCCCTTCCCACAGACTGAGCAGATGAATGGCCTCTCCCCAGTGTGAACTCGCTGGTGTATCTGTAGATCAGATGATTGAGTGAATCCCTTCCCACAGACTAAGCAGTTGAATGGCCTCTCACCAGTGTGAACTGACTGGTGTCTCAGTAACTGAGATGACAAAGTGAATCCCTTCCCACAGTGTGAGCAGGTGAATGGTTTCTCCCCAGTGTGAACTCGCTGATGTATCTTCAAGTGAGATGAGCAAGTGAATCCCTTCCCACAGTCTAGGCAGGTGAACAGCCACTCCCCACTGTGAACTGACTGGTGCGCTAATAGGTGGGATGACTGTGTGAATCCCTTCCCACAGTCTGAGCAGATGAACGGCCTCTCCCCAGTGTGAACTCGCTGATGTACCTTCAGCTCAGATGATTGAGTGAATCCCTTCCCAGAAACTGAGCAGGTGAACTGCCTCTTTCCAGTGTGAACTGACCGGTGTGTTTGTAGGTTACCTAACTGTGTGAATCCCTTCCCACAGTCTGAGCAGGTGAACGGCCTCTCTCCAGTGTGAACTCGCTGATGTACCTTCAGTTGGGATGACTGAGTGAATCCTTTCCCACAGTCTGAGCAGGTGAACGGCCTCTCCCCAGTGTGAACTCGCTGATGTACCTTCAGTTTTGATGAGCAAGTAAATCCCTTCCCACAGTCCGAGCAGGTGAACGGCCGCTCCCCGGTGTGAACTCGCTGGTGAGCCATTAGGTCAGATGACCGAGTGAATCCTTCCCCACAAATTCAGCAGATGACCAGCCTCTGCCCAGTGTGAACTGACTGGTGTGTCCACAGCTGGGAAGACCAGCTGAATCCCTTCTCACACACAGAATAGGTCAATGGCCTTGTCCCAGTGCAAACTTGCTGATGTACTTTCAGTTGAGATGACCGAGTAAATCCGTTCCCACTGTTTGAGCAGGTGAATGGCCTTTCCCCTCTGTAAAATAACGGGCGTGCCAGTGGGTCAGGTGAGCGATTGAATCCCTCCCCAGAGTCTGAGCAGGAAGGATGATCAAGTGAATCCCTTGCTCCACTTCTCAAATATCAGGATAGAGACAGCAAAACTGGCGTGTTGTGTTCGAGATTCCTGGAGTCAACTTCCTTGTCATTTTTACCCTGTAAAAAAATTTTCCATATCCATCAATGGGTGTAAGACGACATTTCAGATGAGATCATTTCTGCCATCATCAATCTGTGACCAGGCTCAGTTTGACTCTCTCCATTGGTATTATTCCCTGTTCCCACTGAGCTGCATGGGTGCCTGACCCCACAGTAACTGAAACACTATCACACAAATAGCCGGCAGTGCATTCCATGCACCCACTACTCTCTGTGTAAAAAAAATAACTCTGACATCCCCTTGGTATGTATTTCCAAGCACCTTAAAGCTATGCCCCTTCGTGTTAGCCATTTCAGCCTTGGGGAAAAAAAACTGGCTATCCACACTATCAATGCCCCTCATCATCTAATACACCTCAAAAAGGCTCCAAACAAAAACAAGGAAATTATACATCATTTTGAGGATTTGTTACAAGTATACAAAATTATGAGGGTATACATAGGGTAAATGCAAGCAGTTTTTTTCCCACTGAGGTTGGGTTGGATGACAACCAGAGGTCATGGGTAAGTGGGGAAGGTGAAAATTTAATGGGATCATTTGGAAAAGCTCTTCACTGAAATGGTTGTGAGAGTGTGGAATGAGATGTCAGCACAAGTGGTGAATATATGCTCGGTTTCACCATTTAAAATAAGTTTGGATGGAAGCCTGGATGGTAGGGATATGGAGGGTGATGGTCCCAGTGCAAGTAATTGCATTAGACAGCTTAAATGTTTTTTCAGCATTGACTAGATGGGCCAAATAGCCTGTTTCTGTACTGAACTTCTCCATGTTTCTATGACAGAGAAGCTGGCCAAACATGTTTGGAAGGGAAAAGGTAGGAGTGACAATGGAGCAGCAATGGCTGGAGATTCTGGGAGCAATTCAGGAGCTGAGTGATCGATACATCCCAAAGAGGTGGAAGCATTGGAAAGGCAGGAGGACACAACTGTGGCTGAAATGAGAAGCCAATGCCAACATAAAAGCCAAAGAGATGGCAAACAAAAGAGCTAAAACTATTGGGAAGCTTTTTAGAAACCAATAGAAGTTGACTAAAAAAAAGTCAGATGAGCTCAGTGCGTGGAATTATGATATTGTAGTCATTACTGAGTCTTGGTAGCACCCAGCAGTCTGAGACATTTAGAGGAACAAAATATCTGGGGTCTCAATATCTCTTGAAAATCAAGGTTCCCTGCAACAGTTACCTTTCAACTTTTATTGTGACAGGCACATACAGACTCTACACCCTCAATATTTCATTTCTAAAGGCCTCCAACTTACCAAGTATTCCTTTGTTAGAAAACAGCCTGTCCCAAACCACACTTGTCAGATCGTTTCTAATACCATCACAATTGACCTTCTTCCAATTTAAAATCTCATCCCGGAAGGCAATGGAGGCCAGTTCTCTGGATGTTTTCAAGAAGGAGCTAGAATAGGTATCTTATGGATAGAGGAATCAAGGGATATGGGGACAAGGCAGGAACCGGGTATTGATAGTGGATGATCAGCCAGGATCTCAGAATGGCGGTGCAGGCTCGAAGGGCTGAATGGTCTACTTCTGCACCTATTGTCTATTGTCTATTGTTGTCCAGACCTCTCTTTTTGCATATTTACTTTGAATTTTACGGCATTATCATCGCTAATTTCTGTCACCAGCCCGGGATCATTTCCTAACAGCTTACTGCAAACTTCTATGTCGGGAATTCTACATACTGATTAAGGGCAATTTTGACAAACTCTATGCCATCTAGTCCTTTTACAGTATGGGAGTCCCAATCAATATATGGAAAGTTAAAATCACTTACTGAAACAACCTTTGTTTCTTGGCATGGTCTGTGATCTCTCTGCAAATTTGTTCCTCTAAATCCCTCAGACTGTTGGGTGCAATCTCATAATTCCTTGTCCTGAGCTCAACTAGCTTTCCTACGATGCTTCTTGCATTGTGATATACACAGCTCAGCACATTCATC
Organism: Hemitrygon akajei; assembly: GCF_048418815.1. Taxonomy (NCBI): domain Eukaryota; kingdom Metazoa; phylum Chordata; class Chondrichthyes; order Myliobatiformes; family Dasyatidae; genus Hemitrygon; species Hemitrygon akajei. The sequence goes on from NW_027331949.1 coordinate 3,698,592, forward strand.
GAACCATGCTCAACCATTTGATTGCTGACTCTATCTGAGGTCTGAACAACATCTGACTGGTGTCAAGAAAACAAACTCTCCCTCATTATCACGAAAACAAAGGAGCTGATTGTGGAGGACAGGAGGAATGGAGACAAGCTAATCCCCATTGACATCAATGGATCTGGGGTTCAGAGGGTGAACACCCTTAAGTTCCTCAGCATAAACATCACCAAGGATCTCACATGGTCTGTGCATACCTGCTGTGTTGTGGAAAGAGCACAGTAACATCTCTTTTACCTCAAACGGTTGAAGAAGTTGGGGATGGAACCCCAAATCCTAAGGACTTTCTACAGGGACACAATTGAGAGCATTCTGACTGGCTGCATCACTGCCTGGTATAGGAACTGTACTTACCTTAATCGCAGGACCCTGCAGAGAGTGTGCGGACAGCCCAGTGCAGATGTGAATTTCACACTATTCACGACATTTACAGAGACAGGTGTGTAAAAAGGGCCCAAAGGATACTGGGGACCCAATTCACCACAACCACAAACTGTTCCTGCTGCTACCATCCAGGAAATGGTACCACAGCAAAAGGACCAACAGACTCCGGGACATCATTTTCTACCAGGCCATCAGACTGATTAATTCAGGCTGATACACTTGCATTTCTATGTTATATTGACTGTCCCACGTACAAACTATTATAAATTACTATAACTTACACATTGCACATTTAGATGGATATGTAATGTAGATTTCTACTCCTAATGTATATGAAGAATGTATGCAATAAAGTCAATTCAATTCAATTCAATTCATCCTCTCCACTATCTGTTCTGTCATTCTGGCTCCCATTCCCTCTACAACTTATTTGAACGACATCACCCTTCCCCTCACACTAGCACTAGCAAGCCTTACCACTAGGATATGAGCCCCCTCTTGTTCTGTTCCCCTATCTAACAAATCCTCTATCACCCCTTTGACTTTCCTCTGCCAGGTAATTCCCCCCAACAGTTTCGAAAGTGTTCCATTTGTTGTTGTGCAGGATAGCAACAAGAGTACTCTGCGAAGGCTGTTTAAACACATTCCCCTTCCTGACTCTAACCCAGTTTCCTGTGTTCTGCACTTTGGGTGTAACTTGTCTCTCTTCATGTCATATCTATCACCGCTCCAACTCCTGGATGATCTGTAATTCATCTATTTCAATTTCCAACTCATTAAAGTGCAGGGCTACAAGCTGCAGCTGGATACACATCTTGTAGGTGAGGGCATCAGGGACACTGGAGGTCTCTCTACCTTCCCACCAATGTCCTCTCTAATTTGTAATGACCAATGAGCACATAAATCATGTTCTGTGCTTTTTTTTTTACCCAGTGACAACATGTGCACAGTGAATTTTATATAGAGAGGTATTCATTTTAACACCTAGCAAATTACTATCAATAAGAACTTTGATCTCCTCTAAGTTCGACTGGGTTCATCTGCACTCTCACACAACCTATGTAGAAGGCTTGTAACGGGTAATGAAAGATGTTCTTAACAGAGCTTTTGCACTTTGTCCATGTGGTTTGTTTGCTATATTATGCTTTCAAAAGTCAGATTTCCAAATATCACTCCACTTCCTCCGACTTGCAAATTCTCCAGCAACTTTTGCATCACTACAATACGCACAGGTAACACCTGTTTCTAAATTGACATAAATATTTCCCTTGAACCCTCCTGAGGAATTAAGGATATATGAAATTCATTTTGAACCAATGTAACCTCTGGCTACAAAGAATAATTGGACTAAACTGAAATTTTTGAACTGAAGTAAACTCTGTCTTCAGCGGTTAGCTAGGAGAGGCTCATTGGTGTGTATGGGGTGTCAGGGAGGGTAGCACCTCTGGTGGGAGGGACATGTCACGTCCTTTTCAAGGCAGTTAGCCCACCTTTGGTCCCCATCTGGCTCTCAGATCTCAACTGTGACTCCCTGTAGCTGTTTGCATGCGACAGCGGCCCCATCCTGTGGCTATGACAAGCCGACTAAACCAGGTGAGGGTAGCCGACGGGTCTCAAACCCTCGGTGAGATAGGGAGTTGTCTCCCCCAGCATGTGAAGTCAGACTCTGGTGGATTGAGTGTACGAGACTAATACAAGGTCCAACGGTCAAGAAGGCGGTCTCTGCAAGTGTTGTGGAACGTGTAGAACAGGACAAGACACAGAAGACATCCTGTTCATCCACTGTGCCTAGCCCATCTCCAGTCATCTCAACTCTGTCTTGCCACTGGATCCAGATGGGAATTGGGAAGAGAGAGTGAGGCTGACGCTATGCAAATCTCCCTCACTTAAATTTAAATCATGCGATAGTCTCATCATAATGCTGTTGAGGTCTTCATCGACGATGACGGACGAACAAGACAGACTCATTACCGGTTCTCTGTGGCTTGCAGAGAGACACACTGACAGCTGTTAACATTATACATTGTACCCTCATTTGAATAAAGAGAGGAGGACAATGATAAGGACAGGAATGAACATCTGTCTGTCATCCAATAAGTATTTTACATTTTATTGCTCTCCGTTAGTCCCTCGCCCAAGGCTGATCAGGTACCTTGACAGGATTGGGAAAGAATCTGTTGGGAGACTCATATAAGGTAGGCAAAATTTTACAAAGTGGAAAAGAAGCGGTATCAGGTAAATTTTACTAAATGGGTAGGAGCTGGTACCCGGTAAATTTTACAAAGTGGGCAGGAAGCAGATGTGCCGGGTAAATTTATCAATTGTGTAGGAGGTTCCAGCCGGGTAAATTTATTAAGTGGGCAGGAGGTGCCAGTCGTGTAAATTTATCCAATTGTTAATTGAGCAGGAGGCTTTGCTCCGGGTAAACTACTTAGAGAACATCGGTTAATTGCCGTCGATTGATATGAGTGAGCCAGGAGCAGCCCTACACAGTATGTGTGAGAGTTCACCAGACAAGGAAAAAGATTTGCGAAACTGGAGAAAAAAATGTGGCGGAGGAACCTGCAATATTATTTCATGAGAACAAGCAGTAAATTTGATATGGAAAAAGAACTGTGGAAATATGTGGAAATTATTGAAAAAGGAATGGAAGGAAAGATAGATGTAAAGTGTAACAGTATATTATCAGCAAGTTGGAGGAATGATGCATGTGACAAGGGGATAGAAGTATGTACTGCAGACGTAATGCCTAAAGGCTGGGAGACGGTAAAGTCGGAATGCGAATGGGTGGATGAGCACCGAAAACGAGAGCGGGAAAAACAATGTAAGCAAACCAAGGCCGGTCTAGATAGGAGAGCAGGGCAGGAACATCAGTCTGAAGTTCGAACTGATAGGGAAACAAGGGATCCCGAACCTATGTCTGGTACACTGATCCTGTTTGAGGACAGTGACCGTGATGAGGAGTGGACACCCACCGTAGCCCCACCCCACCTTACCAGAGGCCAAATGCACCCAGTGCTCCCAAACCCCAATCCTCCCAGTACTCAGATACGGTGGCCACTCAGGTAAAACAGCGGCACAGGGAAGGGGAGGTCCCTATGCCCTGAGATCCCAAAAGGGAATACCGAGGATTATTCCGAGACAGGGAGGGAAGAATCCAATCAAACCCCAAAGTTAATGGCTCCACAAAGACAATTGCATGCCCAAATGCTGCCAAATCCACAAGCAGGAGGAGGAACAGCCCTCAGTGATTCCTGTGTATGCACCCTGGAAGCCTCAAGAAATGATAATGATCATGAATCAGATAGGAAAGGAAAACCAGCACAGTTTGCTCAGTGTGTCCGCAGTATTATACAAATGTTTAATGCGACTCTGCAAGATTTATTCAGTCTCTGCTGCATGATTCTCATAGATGCTGATAGATAGATAGATAGATAGATAGATAGATAGATAGATAGATACTTTATTCATCCCCATGGGGAAATTCAACTTTTTTTCCAATGTCCCATACACTTGTTGTAGCAAAACTAATTACATACAATACTTAACTCAGTAAAAAATATGATATGCATCTAAATCACTATCTCAAAAAGCATTAATAATAGCTTTTAAAAAGTTCTTAAGTCCTGGCAGTTGAATTGTAAAGCCTAATGGCATTGATGGGTGGAAATGGAATGGAAGGCAGAATTGAGATACCAACCCTATCAGGAGTTACTGGCGGGAGACCATAATGAGAATGAACAGATAGACCAGATTATTCAAGCCTTGGAAAGGGCTCTCCAGCAACCTGTAAACATCACTAAAGTACTTGAATGCAAACCTAAGCCTGGGGAATCGGGACCAGACTATTGGGAGTGATTTGTGGCCTGCTACGGCACTTTCGCAGGAGATAAAGCCTTTAATGATTGGAATCTGTCCCCCCCCCCCCCCCGCCCCAGTTTATGCCTTACTGCTCCAATGCTTATCAACTAAGTTAGCCAACATGATTAAGACAAATAATATGGATTGGCCTGACAACGACCGAAATCGAATGCGACAAGCTTTGACATATTATTGGGACCTGACTTTCAAATCACGATCAACCCCAAAGGGAACTAATATTAAAGGTGAATATGTTCAGTGGGAAGAAGGAAGTGAGAGGGCGATATGTAGGAATCAGAAATGGGAACAAAATCCTACCAAGGGACAGGTGGGGACAACAACCTGTTTAAAAACTGACAAGCAAGGAAGCTTTCTACTGTGAGTACCACCCCTCAGGCTCTGATTCGTGCCTGTATCCTAGCAACAGACAAAAGTGTGAATGTTGAAACAGACTCCCGTTATGCATTTGGAATTGTACATGACTACGGGGCTCCCTTTGAACATGGGGATTCCTGAATGCCTCAGGCCACCCCATTAGTAATGCCACCTTTGTAAACAACTTACTCACTGCTCTACAACTACCTCGAGTTTTGGCTATTATTAAATGTGCGGCCCACAACCGCATGTCCAACTGGGTCACTAAAGGCAATGCTTTAGCAGATAAGACAGCAAGAAGTGCGGCACAATCCTCGGTAGTTGTAGTCCTCTCAGGTTCCCATCAAGCAGCCTTCCGTGACTTAAGCAGAACGTGTTTGCCAGACATGCAGGAGGTACGTACTTTTCAGGGGGACGCCTCTGAGGAGGAGTTCAAACTGTAGTTCCAGATGGGGTGCCAGAAAGACTCGGACATAGGCTTTTGGATCACCCCAGTGGGACAGGTTTGTGTTCCTGCATAGTTTTTACCTATATTGGTCTATTACATACATAATTGTACACACCTGGAAAAGGAGGGAATGGTTGGTAACCTGCACCCAGCACACCAGGTACGACTCCCTTGCCAGGTGGACCTTCTTCATGTCTACAATTTGATTTTATTGAATTGCCTAGAGTACATTGCTATAGATACTGCTTTGTTATTATAGATGTGTTTAGTAGATGGATTGAAGCTAATCAACTTCCAATAATACTGCTATGACTGCTGTGAAGGTATTATTGTGGGAAATAATTCCCAGGTACAGCCTGCCAGAGATGCTGAGCTCTGACAATGGCCCACACTGGTGGTGAAAGTGAACAAAGAGGTATGTAACAAACTAGCTACTGAAGGAACTGAGTAGAAGGACTCTCTCTGACTAAAGGAAAATGTTTTGGTTGATAGTGGTGTTCGTGTTTATGTCTTTGAGAGGGCTCACCCCAGCATCCGGGGGCCCCCATGTTAACACCTTTTTGTCTCTCTGTCACACAGATGCCAAACAGGTAGAACTAGGGGCCTGCTGGGTTTATGCCAAAATTCTGCAGCATGGTAAAACTATGATTCCAATGTCAGTAATCTCGCTCAACCAGAGTGAGGAACTCTCAGCCTGGGCTTTCTCAAATAACATCCGGGGAAGTGAGGTGAGGAACTGTGGTCCAGTCAGAGATGACTGTGACTGTCAGTGTTTTGCAATGGTATCTCAGGCTCCCACTAATGGAACTTCCTTTACTGGGAAACATGCATGCTGGCCATACTTGCAGGTGCCCAGCAGCGGAGAGGAATAACTGAGACTGAATGATTTTGGATTATCACTTTTCTCTGCTATGGAGCAGCCAGGAATTTACGAGAGATAATCAATTTGGCTACAGCACTTGAGGAGCTGGCCACAATACTGCAGGGGCCCTGACAGAACCTCAGGCCCCAGTAACAGAAATATCCACTGAAATGATTGCAATCCGGCAAACAGTCGTACAGAATCGTATGGCTTTAGATTTTATCCCAGCTGAGAAAGGGGGAACCTGTGCTATTATTGACACAGAATGCTGCACCTATATCCCTGATGAGTCTATTAACATTACATCCCTCTCTGAGCACACTGCCAAGGGATTGACAGCATCAAGAAAGTAGGGCAGGATTTACACGGGTTCACGGAAGGGTCGAAATGGTGGTCTTTGAAGGCCTCTTCGGTAATATGTGGGACATAACGTTGCATTATGGCCTAATAGTTGTACATATCATTGTTATAATTACTGATGTATGCTATTTTTACCCACCGATAAGTCAATGCTGTACTCGGTTGCTTTCTCTGTAAAAAATCACTGCTTTGTTGATCATGTAATGATCAAAAGGAGGGAGTGATAAAGTATGTAAAAGGGTTAACACTTTGTTAAACAATAGCAGTTTGTTTTTCTGAAAGAAACTGCTGATGAGAAACAGATGTGCTAAGCCATGCTGAGCCATATTTCTTCTTGAGGGTAGCTAGCTAGGGTTTCAGGATGCTCATCTCCTTGTGCACTCACGTGTAGAGATAGGACAGCTTCAGACTGTTCTGTGTGTGTAAGCCATTATGACTATTTTGTAATTTGTCTTTAGGGCCTGTCATGTAGTAAATAACTTTGGGTCCAGCCTGTCTTGTGTGTGTGGGGGGGGGTATCAGGACGAAAACCAGAAGAAGAGGGCCTTTAAAGATGGTGATCGGTTGGAGCTTAAAAGAGTTCAGAAGGAACTCAGAGTACAGATAAGGGGGGCAAAGGAGCAGTATAGGAGGAAGCTAGAACAAAAGCTGCAGGAAAAAATCATGAAGGAGGTGTGGGATGGGATGAAGATCATCACCGGATGTGGTGCAAAGCGGGGGGCAAACATAAGTGGAGATGTGGAGAAAGCGAACCAGCTGAACAACTTCTTCAATAGGTTCGACAGCACAATCTCATCCTCACCGCAGAACTCCACACCAGGCTTACTTCCCTCACAGGAAAATAGCCACTCACAGGAGACCTTGCCCACGCCCAGGATTACGGCTGCACAGGTGGAAGGTCAACTGAGGAAGATCTGTACCAGCAAGGCGGCGGGACCGGATGGAGTTTCCCCACGATTACTGAGGGCCTGTGCAACTGAGCTGGGAGAACCACTACAGCGCATCTTCAACATGAGCCTGGAGCAGAGAAGAGTACCCAGACAGTGGAAAACATCCTGTATTGTCCCGGTACTGAAGAAACCACAACCAAAGGAGTTGAATGACTTCAGACCTGTTGCCTTGACGTCGACGTGATGAAGACCATGGAGCGGCTGATAATACAGAATCTGAGGCCACAAACCAGGCACGCCCGGGATCCTCTTCAGTTTGCGTATAAGGAGAAGGTGGGAGTGGAGGATGCTATCATGTATTTGCTGCACAAATCCCTCTCTCACCTAGATGGGGTCAGTGGTGCTGTGAGGATTACATTCCTGGACTTCTCTAGTGCCTTTAACACCATCCAGCCCAAGATCTTAAGGCACAAACTAACGGAGATGGGAGTAGACTCTCACATGGTGGATTGTATAGTGGACTACTTGACAGATAGACCTCAGTATGTGTGGTTGGGAGACTGTAGGTCTGACACGGTGGTCAGCAGCACAGGAGCGCCGCAGGGGACCGTGCTCTCTCCGGTCCTGTTCACCCTGTACACATCAGACTTCCAATATAACTCGGAGTCCTGCCATGTGCAGAAGTTCGCTGACGACACGGCCATAGTGGGGTGTGTCAGGAATGGACAGGAGAAGGAGTATAGGAAACTGATACAGGACTTTGTGATATGGTGCAACTCAAACTACCTGCGTCTCAATATCACCAAGACCAAGGAGATGGTGGTGGACTTTAGGAGATCTAGGACTCATATGGAGCCAGTGATCATTAATGGAGAATGTGTGGAGCAGGTTAAGACCTACAAGTATCTGGGAGTACAGTTAGACGAGAAGCTAGACTGGACTGCCAACACAGATGCCTTGTGCAGGAAGGCACAGAGTCGACTGTACTTCCTTAGAAGGTTGGCGTCATTCAATGTCTGTAGTGAGATGCTGAAGATGTTCTATAGGTCAGTTGTGGAGAGCGCCCTCTTCTTTGTGGTGGCGTGTTGGGGAGGCAGCATTAAGAAGAGGGATGCCTCACGTCTTAATAAGCTGGTAAGGAAGGCGGGCTCTGTCATGGGCAAAGTACTGGAGAGTATAACATCGGTAAGAGCAAAGGGCGCTGAGTAGGCTACGGTCAATTATGGATAACTCTGAACATCCTCTACATAGCACCATCCAGAGACAGAGAGGCAGTTTCAGCGACAGGTTGCTATCGATGCAATGCTCCTCAGACAGGATGAAGAGGTCAATACTCCCCAATGCCATTAGGCTTTACAATTCAACCGCCAGGAGTAAGATATGTTAAAGTGCCGGGGTTGATTGTATTTAATGTATTTAAGTAAACTACTTAAGAACTTTTTAAAAGCCATTATTAATGCTTTTTGAGAGAGTGATTTAGATGCATATCATATTTTTACCGGAAAGTATTGTATGTAATTAGTTTTGCTACAAGTGTATGGGACATTGGAAAAAATGTTGAATTTCCCCATGGGGATGAATAAAGTATCTATCTATCTATCTATCTATCTATCTATCTATTTCTGTGGTGTGAGGGGAATTGTTAGTCAGTTAGTAGGCTGTTCCTGTTTGAGCAACTAACTGAGTAAGCCCCGGATGCTTGGAGTCAAGAGTTTGTGCCTATATGCTCTCTGAGTGACTCTATCCGGATTTGACTTCGACAGAATGGGAGAGCTTTTAAAGGACTGGGCTGCTGGAAGCACATTACCAGACTTGGAGTGATTGCAACTGGATCTGACAGAGGCATAACTGGTTCTTCTGGGCACATTCAGTCTCACTCCAACTATTTCCTACCTTCCTTTGTACAATTATGTAATGTCTAAAGGACCAGTGTTTGAGTAAAATGAAACTCACCAAACATTCTCCTGACTGAATCACTGGAATCTCCGCGACAGATGGGTCCTCTCCAGTTGATGCTCTCAATCCTCGGGCTGGTTCACTTATTCCTGTTCCCTCATCTTCAGTCGTGGTTTGCTTCCAGTTGGGGTTTTTCTTCCAATAAATCTCTCACCGCAGGTCTAACTTTAATGTGAAAGATAATGAAGCACATTAACAATAAAATGGAGAACCAAATATTCTGCTTAATGTTACTAAGAACAAAATTCACTGAAATTTAAACGTTGAAGGCAAATGCAATGATCTCAGTGAACAAACTTTTATTGTCCCTCACACGTCACAAAACGATATGGGATAAGAAGGAGCCATCACTCAGTCATGGTAAGACACAAGTCACAGGAACAGAGTTAGGTGATACGATCCATCTGGTCTGCCCCACCACTCAACCATGGCTGATTTATATTCCAACACCAGTTTCCTGCCCTCCCCCTGTAACCCTGAAACTGCTTATATTATCATTATATTAATCTCTGTCATAAATATAAATTCCACAGATCAGACATCTTTTGGCCAATTTTTTTTTCTCATCTCGCTTTTAAAGGAGGAGCATCTTTATTCTGAGACTGTGCTGTCAGATCACCGACTCTCCGTCTGATGGAAACATCCTCTCCATGTCCACTGTATCCAGGCTTTTGAGCATTCGGTAGGTTTACTTAACCATACATCCCTCCACCACCCCCACCGACCCTCTGAACTCCATTAAGCACAGGTTCAGAACCATCAAATTCTCCTCATACGTAAAGCCGATCATTCCGGAGATTTTTTTCTTGTAAGTTTGTTAGCAGCACACCACGTGACTTGGCGTCAAAAAGCGGAGGGCGGGGCAGATCTGCGGCACACAGCCTCACGTGATCCATTTCAAATCTGCGGAAATAGACAGCCTGGACTCCTGGTTTGGATCGCTTAATGCAGATTCAGTGAAGCCGACACATTTCTGACGAGCTCAGATAACTGGGTACTAAATGAGTAATTGGCCCTCAGTTCGAGTCTCACGGCCAACATCGGATTTCCCCGCTCGGGATCGCTCTCAATACTCACTGATGGGAAAGAGATATCTTCAGCCCGCAGTCAGTGATGCCGATCCCGCAGAATGCCGCCCGCCCGAAGACTGTGAGCATGCGCAAAGTGATTTGTTGCATCACCGGAGGGCGGGGCCTCGGAAGCAGACAAATATGTTGCCCATGTGCGGTTAAATGGGAGGGGTAAATGGGATCACGTGCCCCCCACCCTCGACCGGCAGTGACTCCAGCTATCCATTACTCTGTGGCCAGAAGCAAATATGCCGCTCACATCTCCACTCACCCTAAATGTATTAGACATTCCACCCCCAGGAAAAATATATCGTCCGTGTACTCTATCTATTCCTCACGTAATCTTGTAAACGTCCATCCAGTCTCACCCCAGCCTGCGCCGCTCCGGAGAAAACAACACAAGTTTGTGGAACCTCTCGTTATAGCTCATGCCCTCTAATCCAGGCATTATCCTGGTAAACCTCTTCTGCGCCCTCTCCAAAGCCCCGACTTCCTTCCGAGAATGGGGGTCACCAAAACTGTATGAAATACTCCATATGTGGTCTAACTAGTTTTATAAAACTGTGTTACGAACTGTAACGTTTGAGAAACGAACTAGCAGCAATAGAGTTCACACTGGAGTCTGCTTTTGATGTTAAACCCACTTCTTTATTAGGATCTACATATAATGTAGTAACTTAACGAAATTCAGATTCAGATTCAGTTTGTTGTCATTTAGAAACCACAAATGCAATGCAGTTAAAAAATGAGACAACGTTCTCCGGAATAATATCACAAAAAAAGCACACAACAAAACAGACCACACAAGAAAAAACACATAACGTTTGGTAATTCCCAGTCCGAAGGCCGGAGAGGCTGCTGCGTATCAATATCGCGCTACCATCTTAGCACGTTCCCCGGAAAGGAACTCCAAACTCATCAGACAAAGTTAACAAGTTAATGAAGGAAAGTTAACAGTTTTATGCGTAAATATGTATATATATAATTCCCAAACTATCGAGCCTGAGGGAACAAATCTTAGAGACTTGAGATGGTAAAATTCAGTAATCCACGGAATAAATGATGGCAGAGAGATATTTGTAATCCAGGGTGAAACGTAGAGAAAAGGCCATTACTTCAAAATAACCGTCGACGAAGTTCTTATCCATTGTATTCGTCCACATACGAGTCATCAGCGAAAGTGACCTGTCACAGGAATACCGTCTACCAGGGGTTACCACACAACATACCCAGGCAAGGGATAACACAAGTGCCCCCCCCCAGGATATTCCACTATCCACTCCTATGGATTATACTAAGTGACAGCCACACACATCCGTTGTGGTTCCGTGTACCGATGATCAACCCACTCTTGTGGGCAGAGGAGAGTTCCAAGCCTCAGCTGCGACTAACTGAAGCTATCAGCTTTTCCAGTCTCTCTCTCTCTTTAGACTGGCCGACTGCCTGTCTGCAGATCGCTCTCTCTCTCTCTCTCTTATGGTTAATCCACAGTGAGCGCTGTCAGCCTGTGACTGACGTCATAGTCCCGCCTCCTCACGCCGGCGCTCTTAAAGATACAGTCACAGTACGACCGCAGGCTCCTAACAGCTACAACACAACTTCCCGACTTTTGAACTCAATGCTTCAACAAATAAAGACAACCATGCCATTTGCCTTCTTAACCACCCGATCAATCTGTGCAGTCTCTTTCAGGGAGCGATGAACTTTGAGTCTGAGATCCCTCTGATCATCAACACTGTTCAGGGTTTTGCATTTAACAGTGTACTGTCTCATACATTCGACCTACAGAGCTGCCAAGATGATCATCACTAATCAAATCTCACTGAAATTTCTCAGGTGCTGTTGAATTTATTGCCAAGTGCACAAGTCCGGGAAGGTACAGGTACAGAGAAACGCTGACTTGTGGCAGCATCACAGGCAAGTACATTCAGATAACACACGGAACACAAATTATACGATTCTCTGTCAGTGACAATCTATTATCTATAAACATGTCATTAACCGCTTATAAAATACAGTACATTCTGTCATGATCCACATTAAAATGTGCAATAACAGACTTCCAGCTGTTACGTACTCGTGACACGTGACAGTGGTACCCTTGTCACGTGACTGGGGTTGAAGCTATACTGAACTTGAGGTAATGGTCTTGTGATGGTGGAGTGACGTCATTTTCCCGCCAGTAGAGATCATGTGACAGGTTTATTTTACAGGGTATAAGAGGAGGACCCCTCCTTCTGAGGGGGGGCAGTTCGTGGCTGGATTTGCCATGTTGACTTCATGCCACTGCGTGATTTAATGTGATGACGCAGTTTAGTTGAAAGATGAAGTTTTATCTAATGTCTAAAGTTTAAAAGGTCATTGCCAGCAGTTTCTTTACAATACTGTTGGTTAAGAATCAGTGGAGAGTGAAGATCGGAGTTCGGGAGTTAAAGATCGAGGAGAATCGATTTTCGACGGTGAAACAGGTTCGACCTTGTTTGATCCTTATTCGGAAGGATTTCATTGACTATTCTCGTGTTAATCCCCGGGATGACCAGAAAGGATTTCAGAATGGTGATAAAGGAAAGGTCAGTGCCTTTAAGCCGTTACGTTTCATAAAATTCTTCGTGGGCAGAGTTCGACTTTGGAAGCTGAAGAAAAACGACGTGAAAGAGAATTTAAATCATCTCAAAAAGTCTCTCCTTAAATGGACTGTGAGCATTTTGAACTTTTGGCAATACTACTTTAAAGAACTGTTTGAGCTGCATCGCTTTAAGAGCTTTTGAAGCTGCCACACAGCAGCTGTTTTCTGGTTATGTGAGTGATTTGTTTACTTTTGGGGGGTTTGTTTTCAGTGTTTAATAAACGTGTTATTTGTTTTTAAAAAAAACTTTGCCTAACTCACATATATTTATTGTTGCCTGAATACGTAACACAGCGTTGTGTACGTATTCTTTGAAAATGTTGAATTCGGTCCCTTTCTCCATTCCTCCTGTAATCCACAACCAGCTCCTTTGTTTTTGACACAATGAGGGAGAGATTGTTTTCTTGACACCACTGTGTCGGGGTGATGACTTCTTCTCTGTCGGCTGCCTTGTTATTATTTGAGATTAGGCCAGCCAATGTAGTGCCAGCAAATTTAATTAGCAGATTGGAGCTGTGGGTGGTGACACAAGTCATGGGTGCACAGAGAGTAAAGGAGGGGGCCAAGGAGACAACCCTGTGGGGTATGTGTGCTGAGGGTCAGAGAGACAGAGGTGAAGGAACCCACTCTTACCACCTGCCGGCGATCTGACAGGAAGTCCAGGATCCAGCTACACAAGGCTGGGTGAAGGCCGAGGTCTCTGAGCTTCTTGTCGATACTTCACGCCTTTGTGTGGCTACTGCCCTGCCCATGACTGCAAGGAACTGCAGAGAACTTTGGAGAACAGAGAACATCAGAGAAACAAGCCTCCCCTCCATGGACTCTTCCTACACTTCCCCTGCCTCGGAAAAGCAGGCCATGTACTCAAAGATCCTCACAACCTGGACATTCTTGCTGCAAACCCGCTCCCCATTGGGGAAGAGATACAAAAGCCTTAAAGCGCGTACCACCCGGCTCAAGGTCGGCGTCCTGTCTGCGGTTATAAGCCAAATGAATGATTTGGACCCAACCTCACAATGTAACTCGACCTGACCTTGCACCATATGTCTATCTGCACTGCACTTGCTCTGCAGCCATAATACTTTGTTATAGTTATTGTTTTGTCGTATATTAATCTACTGTTGCTATGTATTGATCTGTGTGGATGGTACGTCATGCAAGATTTTCACTGTAGCTCAGTACGTGATAAGAATAAACAAAATCCTCATTTTAATTGTGTGGAAATATTAGACAGACTGAGCTTCTGCTCTGGAACCACAGAAGGAAACTTAACTGTTTTAATTTCCAAGGAATGCAAATAAATGGAAAAGGCTTCAATCTCGCATTACGATCTGCGGTAACTGGGATCAGGTGACAGGTGGTGGGTCTCCCATATCAATATCAGGATCAGGTTTAATAACACCAGCATATGTCATGAAATTTGTTGTCTCTGCGGCAGCAGTAGAACCTAATTCAGAACAATAGAGTTTAACAAATATGAATTACAATAATATACACATTAAATAATATAAGCAGTGCTAAAATAAAAATAAAAACTGTAATAAACTCTTAATTGTGTGGAAATTCTGGAGCAAAGCTTAACTAAACTGTACACATTGATGAGAAGTTCAGAACAAGAAAAAACTGCTAAATTCCCATATGAGTGGATTATATACCCAGAAATATTGTCTGCACGTTGGCAGGTGGAAACAGTGGAATAAACCATAAGACCATCAGATACAGGAGTAAAAATAGGCCATTCGGCACATCGAGTCTGCTCCGCCATTCACTCATGGGCTGATCCAATTCTTCCAGTCATCCCCACTCCCCTGCCTTCACCCCACACCCTTTCATGCCCTGGCTAATCAAGAACCTATCTATCTCTGCCTTAAATACACCCAATGACTTGGCCTCTACAGCCGCTCATGGCAACAAATTCCACAGATTTACCACCCACTGACTTAAGAAATTTATCCGCATCGCTATTCTAAATGGACGTCCTTCAATTCTGAAGTGCTGTCTTGTCCTAGAGTCCCCTGCCATGGGAAATAACTTTGCCATATCTAATCTGTTCAGGCGTTCTAAATTTTGTAATGTTTCTAGGAGATCGCCCCTCATTCTCCCGAACTCCAGGGAATAAGAGCTGCTAGACATTCCTCATATGGTAACCATTTAATTCCTGGAATCATTCTCGTGAATCTTCTCCAATGTCAGCATATCATTTCTAAAATAATGATCCTAAAACTACACACAATAGTCTGTGTGGTCTCACAAGTACCTTTTGGAGCCTCACCATCGCGTCCCTGCTCTTATATTCTATACCACTAGAAATGAATGCCAACTTTGCATTTGCCTTCTTCATCACCGACTCACCTGGAAGTTGACCTTTAGGGTATCTTGCACAAGGACTCCCAAGTCCATTACCATCTCTGCATTTTGAATTCTCTCCGCATCTAAATAATAGTCTGCCCGTTTATTTCTTCCACCAAAGTGCATGACCATACACTTTACAACTTTGTATTTCATTTGCCACTTCTATTAAATCTGCCCGCCAGGATATTGGACCCCTTTGGGTTCAGGTGTAATCCGTCATTTTTGTACCGGTCGTACCTCCCCCGGAAGAGGCCCCAGTGATCCAGGAATCTGAAGCCCTGCCCCCCTACACAGGTCTCTCAGCCGCACATTAATACGCCTGATCATGCTATTGTTTCATCGCTAACACGTGGCGCAGGCTGCAATCCTGAGATTACTACCCCAGATGTCCACAGGGGTCTGTGTTGGCAACGTTTCTATTTACGTTCTATGTCAATGCATCGGATGACAGACAGTATTGATGGCCCCGTGGCCAAATTTACAAATGAAGTCGAATATTGAAAGGACCGGATAGAGGTCGTGGAGGGCTATAGTATCCGGTTATCACAGTGCCATTAATACAACTTAAATATACAAACGATAGGCTTGCTCCGCGGCTTGAGATTCTTGATTGGAGAATGGCGCTTTATTCTCAAAATCCTCATAGCCCACAGTGACTGTGCACTGATCCCAGCAATGGAACCCGCCACTGCAGCCCCACAGTGCACTATGTACTGATTGCAAAGCTACAAAGTTGCATGTGAATAGCCTCCCCTCTCACAACTCCACTCTTTCTGAGTCACCAGCCAACAGGGACATCTCACATCTCGCTGCCTCCGCCAGGTCATTAAACTGTGAACAACTGTGGTCAGGGACTGATCTCTGGGGTACTCCAAACGCTACCTCCTTCCAGTCTGAAAACGATCCACTCATCCAGCCACACACTACCGATCTCCAACGAAAAAGCCTAATCACCTACTCCTGAAAGTCAATACCATTGCTGACTCTGAGTTTACCGCCGTCAAATGCCAGGAGGGACACAATAATAGAAAGTCTCTAGTCACAGCCGTGTAAATAAAATGTGATCTCAGTGGGTGTGTGGCGCATGTTCAGAATGCGAAGGAGACAGACAAACTGAGCCAGGTCACAGACTGATGAAGGGGAGGAATGATCCATTTTAATACAGAGAGGGAAGCACAGAGTTTGATATTGTGCCTGATGCTCTCTCTCTCTCTCTCTCTCTCTCTCTGTGAAAGTCTGAAGCAGGCTGCTGCAGCTTGTGTCTGACGTCACAGTCCCGCCTCACTCAGGCACTTAAAGCGACACTCACAGTAAACGAACCTGCGGTCTCGCAACACAATGCACCTCTAAAGTCTGACAGCAGACTAGCGAGTGAATCTTCGATGGTGCAGAGTCAGAAACCAAAGAGTTGCCAGCCTGAGTCAGGGTTTTGGGGCTCCAGAGATGGGGTCTAGAGTTTACGAGGAGAAGGAGGAGGAGAAGGAGGAATCAGACCAGCAGGATATGGCTACAAAAGAAAGATCAGAAACATTTGGAAACTGGTTGACCGAAAAAAGGGTGGTTAATTTCTGTAAAATTGTGGTGAACACTGCTCCTGTGGGTCCTCCCACAGACCCCTGTATAAAGGCGATTGAGGCCTGAGCCCGGCCTCATTCTCCAGGATGTAGTGTTGTTCATTCTTCCAGTCAATAAAGCCGATATCTCGCTTCTTACGTCTCAGAGCGAGTTATTGATGGTGCATCAAAAATACTGGTGGAAATCAACAAAAGAAGCAACAGATATGGAGAGGAGTAAATAAACAACTAGTCCGAGCCCCTTCAGCATGCCTAGACTGTGTACTCCTCTGCTTAGTTGCTGCCCGAACTGCAGAGTTCCTCCAGAATTTTGTGTTCGTGCGTCTCTATATTTCCAGCAACTGCAGAATCTCTTGTGTTTCATTTCTGCATTTGTAGGAGGATTTTACTTTGGCATTAGATACAGGTTGATATTGAGTACATTGTTTACTGGAGCAGCTTTCTGCGTTAAAACAGCTGTTGCATTTTCTAAACACACAAAAATGAGCTATGGAGATGGAATGGATGCTCGCAGAAACTTTTAATGGTACTATGGTTATCCATAAAGCCCTGTGTTTAAAGTTTTCGCCATCGCTGAAGCTGCGATCAAATGCGCAGGCGTCAGGATTGATGATATAAGCGAATATCACGCATGCGCGCAGTACACAAAAGGCCTCAGGTTACGAAAGCAGGTAAGAGAGATTCTTCAGGCACTAATTTTTACACCGGCTGACGGACAATTCCTGTGACCTGCGAACATCATGACCCGCAATCCCAGGACAGACCTGCTTTCTTCCCTCTCTCTCAGCCCCACGATCCGTACACGGGCCCCGCGGAGCTTCCGTCTGATGAGGGAATGGGAACCGATGGATCTCTCAGACAGAGCTGAGCTCCAGCTATCTAAATGCAAGGATTGGGAACTCAGAGAAAGGGAACAAAATCTTTTACATCACCAATTGAGAAAATCACCTTTGTTCTACCTCCAATCACAAACAAGAGAAAATCTGCAGATGCTGGAAATCCAAGCAACACAAACAAAATGCTGGAGAAACTCAGCATTAGTACTCTTTTCCATAGATGCTACCTGGCCTGCTGAGTTCCTCCAGCAATTTGAGTGTGTTGCTTGTTCTACCTCCTCTTGTTCTTGAATTTTCTGCCCGTGAGAATATATTTTGACACATTCTCTCTGGGTACATAATGATATCAAACACCTTTGCCCCGGGGAACAAGTAGCTTTAACATCACAAATGTGCCAGTCTCCAATGAGACAGACTACTGCCCTTCCCTTTATATTGGCATTGCCATCAATGAGTTCACCACCGTCAGTCACCTGGGGAAATATTATGTTCAATACAGAAACTGGTGTTACCTGTGTGTATTGTGGTGATGCAAAAGTTGCTGGAGACTTTCCAAGTGGGAAGAAGTGGAGTGATATTTGGAAATCTGACTTTTCAAAGCATCATTCATCAAGCAAATCATGTCTGGATGGTGTGCAAAAGCTCTGTCAAGAAAATGCTACATTACCTGCTACAGAGTTTGTGTGAGAGTACAGATGAACTCGATCAAACCCAGAAGTGATCAAAGCTTTTATCATCAGTGATTTGATAGCTGTTAAAATGAATACCTCAAAATATAAAATTTAGTGCCCACATGTTGTTGTCACCAGGCAAAAAATTACAAATTAGAGGGGACATTGGTGGGAAGGTGGGGAGACCTCCAGTGTCCTTGACACCCTCACCTACAAGATGTGCTTCCAGCTGCAGCTTGTAACCCTGCACTTTCAGGAGTTGGAACTTGAAATGGATGAATTCTGGATCATCCGGGAGTTGGAGGGGGTGATAGATATGACATGAAGAGAGATGACTTACACCCAAGTTGCAGGGCACAGGAAACTGGTTGAGAGTCAGGAAGGGGAATGAGGTTAAATAGCCATTGCAGAGCACTCTTGTGGCCATGCCCCACAACAACAGGTAGACCACTTTAGAAACTGTTGGGGGTGGGTTAACTGACTGAGGAAAGTCAAAGGGGTGATGGGGGATTTGTTAGTTAGGGGAACAGAACTAAAAGGGGACTAATATCCTAATGGTAAGGCTTGCTAGTGCTTCCCTGTGGTTAAGCTAATGTTGCAGGGAGGATTGGAGCCAGAATGACAGAACAGACAGTGGAGAGGTTGAATTGAATTGAATTGTCTTTATTACTTACATCTTTCAGAAACATGAATAGTAGAAATTTTTACATTACGTCTCTGTCTAAGTGTGTAATGTGCAGTTTATAGTAATTTATAATAATATGTACAACAGGATATTCAATATAGCATAGAAATCCAATTGTATCAGCATGAATTAATTAGTCTGATGGCCTGGTGGAAGAAGCTGTCCCGGAGCCTGCTGGTCCTAGCTTTTCTGCTGCAGTAGTGTTTCCCAGATGGTAGTAGCTGCAACATTCTGTAGTTGGAGTGACTGAACACCCCAGTGATCCTACGGGTCCTTTTTACACAGTAACGTAAATAGCCTGGATAGTGGGAAGTTCACATCTACAGATGGGTTGGGTTTTCCGCACCACTCTCTGCAGAGTCTTGTGACTGAGGGAAGTACAGTTCCCATACCAGGCAGTGATGCAGACTCTCAGGATGCTCTCAAGTTGCCCCTGTAGAAAGTTCTTTGATTTGAGGAACCATACCAAACTTCTTAAATGGTCTCAGGTGAAAGAGGAACTCCTATGCCTTTTTCACAACACAGCCGGTATGTACAGACCACATGAGATCCTCAGTGATGTGTATGCCAAGAAACTTAAAGCTGTTCACCCTCTCAAAAGCAGATCCATTGATGACAAAAGCGTACCCTGTCTCCATTCCTTTTGTAGTCCACAACCAGCTCCTTTATTTTTGCGAAATTCAGAGAGAGGTTGTTTTCTTGCCACCAGACAGATGTTCAGACCTCAGACAAAGTCAACAATCAAATGGTTGAGCATGGTGCGATGAATGTGCTGAACTGTGTATATCACAATGCAAGAAGCATCGTAGGAAAGCCAGATGAGCTCAGGACAGGGAATTATGATATTGTAGACATTACTGGGAGTTGGTTGCACCCAACGGTCTGAGGATTTAGAGGAACAAATTTGTAAAGAGATCGCAGATTATACCAAGAAACAAAGGCTGAGATTGTAAGCAATTTTAAATTTCCATATGTTGACTAGGACTCCCATTCTGTAAAAGGACTAGATGGGGTAGTGTTTGTCAAATGTGCCCTTAATCAGTACGTAGAATTTCCGACAAAGAAGTGTGCAATAAGCTATTAGGGAATGATCCAGGGCTAGTGACAAAAATTAGTGTATGGGACCACTTTGTATCTAGTGATCATAATGCCATGAGATTCCAAGTATATATAGAGAAAGAAAGGTCTGGACCATGGTTAGGGATTCTGAAGTAGAGAAAGGTCATTTTGATTGTATCAGAAACGATCTGACAAGTGTAGATTGGGACAGGCAGTTTTCTGGCAAAGGAGTACTTGATAGGGGATTCAATTGGAAGGGGAATAGATAGGCCTTTCTGTGGCCGCAAATGAAACTCCATTTGCCTCCCTGGTGCAAAGGTCAAGGATGTCTCTGAGCGGCTGCAGGAAATTCTGGAGTGGGAGGGTGAACAGCCAGTGGTCATGGTGCACATAGGTACCAATGATATAGGTAAAAAACGGGATGAGGTCCTACAAGGTGAATTTATGGAGTTAGGAGATAAACTAAAACGTAGGACCACAAAGATAATTATCTCTGGATTACTGCCAGTGCCACGTACTAGTCAGAGTAGAAATAGGAGGATATTTCATATGAACATGTGGCTTGAAAAATGGTGCAAGGAGGAGGGATTCAAATTTCTGGGGCATTGGAACCAGTTCTGGGGGAGGTGGGACTGGTATAAACAGGACGGTCTGCACCTGGGCTGGACTGGAACCAATGTCCTAGGGGGAGCGTTTGCTACTGCTGTTCAGGAGGCTTTAAACTAATGTGGCAGGGAGATGTGAACAAGTGCAGAGAGACAGACAGGTGTAAAATGAGGGTAGAAGCAAAAAGTAGTAAGGTGAAAAGTAAAAGTGGCAGGCAGGCAAATCCAGGGCAAAAAGCAAGAAGAGCCACTTTTCAACATAATTGTATAAGGGCTAAGAGTGTTGTAAAAACAAACCTAAAGTCTTTGTGTGTCAATGTGAGAAGCATTCGTAACAAGGTGGATGAGTTGAATGTGCAGATAGTTATTAATGAATATGATATAGTTGGGATCACAGACACATGGCTCCAGGGTGACCAAAGATGGGAGCTCAACATCCAGGGATATTCAATATTCAGGAGGAATAGACAGGAAAGAAAAGGAGATGGGGTAGCATTGCTGGTTAGAGAGGAGATTAACACAATAAAAAGGAAGGACATTAGCCTGGAGGATGTGGAATCAATATGGGTAGAGCTGCATAACACCAAGGGGCAGAAAACACTGGTGGGAGTTGTGTACAGGCCACCCAACAGTAGTAGTGAGCATTAAACAGGAAATTAGAATGGCATTAAACAGGAAATTAGAAACACGTGCAATAAAAGAACAGTAGTTATAATGGGTGACTTCAATCTACATATAGATTGGGTGAACCAAATTGGTAAGGGTGCTGAGGAAGAGGACTTCTTGGAATGTATGCGGGATGGTTTTCTGAACCAACATGTCAAGAAACCAACTAGAGAGCAGGCCATTCTAGATTGGGTATTGAGCAATGAGGAAGGGTTAGTTAGCAATCTTGTCGTGCGAGGCCCCTTGGGTAAGAGTGACCATAATATGGTGGAATTCTTCATTAAGATGCAGAGTGACATAGTTAATTCAGAAACAAAGGTTCTGAACTTAAAGAAGGGTAATTTTGAAGGTATGAGATGTGAATTAGCTAAGATAGACCAGCAAATGATACTTAAAGGGTTGATGGTGGATATGCAATGGCAAGCATTTGAAGATTGCATGGATGAACTACAACAATTGTTCATCCCAGTTTGGCAAAAGAATAAACCAGGGAAGGTCGTGCACCCATGGCTGACAAGGGAAATTAGGGATAGTATCAAGTCCAAAGAAGAAACATATAAATTAGCAAAAAAAAAGCGGCACACCTGAGGACTGGGAGAAATTCAGAGACCAGGAGAGGAGGACAAAGGGCTTAATTAGGAAAGACAAAAAAGATTATGAGAGAAAGATGGCAGGGAACATAAAAACTGACTGTAAAGTCTTTTATAGATATGTGAAAAGAAAAAGATTGCTCAAGACAAATGTAGGTCCTTTACAGTCAGAAACAAGTGAATTGATCATAGGGAACAAAGACGTGGCAGACCAATTGAATAACTACTTTGGTTTTGTCTTTACTAAGGAGGACATAAATAATCTTCCAGAAATAGTAAAGGACCAAGGGTCTAGTGAGATGGAGGAACTGAGGGAAATACATGTTAGTAGGGAAGTGGTGTTAGGTAAATTGAGGGGATTACAGGCAGATAAATCCCCAGGGCCAGATGGTCTGCATCCCAGAGTGCTTAAGGAAGTAGCCCAAGAAATAGTGGATGCATTAGTGATAATTTTTCAAAACTCCTTAGATTCTGGATCAGTTCCTGAGGATTGGAGTGTGGCTAATGTAACCCCACTTTTTAAAAAAGGAGGGAGAGAGAAACCGGGGAATTATAGACCGGTTAGTCTGACATCGGTGGTGGGGAAAATGCTAGAGTTGGTTATCAAAGATGTGATGACAGCACATTTGCAAAGAGGTGAAATCATCGGACAAAGTCAGCATGGATTTGTGAAAGGAAAATCACGTCTGATGAATCTTATAGAATTTTTTGAAAATGTAACTAGTAGAGTGGATAGGGGAGAGCCAGTGGATGTGGTATATTTAGATTTTCAAAAGACTTTTGACAAGGTCCCACACAGGAGATTAGTGTGCAAACTTAAAGCACATGGTATTGGGGGTATGGTATTGATGTGGATAGAGAATTTGTTGGCAGACAGGAAGCAAAGAGTGGGAGTAAATGGGACCTTTTCAGAATGGCAGGTAGTGACTAGTGGGGTGTCACAAGGCTCAGTGCTGGGACCCCAGTTGTTTACAATATATATATTAATGATTGAGAAGAGGGAATTAAATGCAGCATCTCCAAGTTTGTGGATGACACGAAGCTGGGCGGCAGTGTTAGCTGTGAGGAGGATGCTAAGAGGATGGAGGGTGACTTGGATAGGTTAGGTGAGTGGGCAAATTCATGGCAGATGCAATTTAATGTGGATAAATGTGAGGTTATCCACTTTGGTTGCAAGAACAGGAAAACAGATTAGTATCTGAACGGTGGCCGATTAGGAAAATGGGAGGTGCAACAAGACCTGGGTGTCATTGTACACCAGTCATTGAAGGTGGGCGTGCAGGTACAGCAGGCGGTTAAAAAGGCAAATGGTATGTTGGCATTCATAGCAAAAGGATTTGAATACAGGAGCAGGGAGGTTCTACTGCAGTTGTACAAGGCCTTGGTGAGACCGCACCTAGAGTATTGTGTGAAGTTTTGGTCCCTAATCTGAGGAAAGACATTCTTGCCATAGAGGGAGTACAAAGAAGGTTCACCAGGTTGATTCCTGGGGTAGCAGGACTTTCATATGAAGTAAGACTGGATTCACTAGGCTTATACTCGCTGGAATTTAGAAGATTGAGGGGGGATCTTATTGAAATGTATAAAATTCTAAAGGGATTGGACAGTCTAGATGCAGGAACATTGTTTCCGATGTTGGAGTCCAGAACGAGGGGGTCACAGTTCATAGATAAAGGGGAAGCCTTTTAGGACCGAGATGAGGAAAAACTTCTTCACACAGAGAGTGGTGAATCTGTGGAATTCTCTGCCACAGGAAACAGTTGAGGCCAGTTCATTGGCTATATTTAAGAGGAAGTTAGATATGGCCCTTGTGGCTAAAGGGATTGGGGGTATGGAGAGAAAGCAGGTACAGGTTGGAGTTGGATGAACAGCCATGATCATACTGAATGGGTGTAACCAAGACTCATTAATGACAGCAATATCATAATTCCATGCCCTGACCTCATCTGACTTTTTTTTTGTGTCATCTTCTGTTGTTTTTTAAAACGTTCCCAATAGTTTTTGCTTTATTATTTGCCCTCTCTTTGGCTTTTATGTTGGCTTTGGCTTCTCATTTCAACCATGGTTGTGTCCTCCTGCCTTTATAGTGCTTCACTGGGATGTATTGATCACTCAGCTCCTGAATTGCTCCCAGAAACTCCAGCCATTGCTGCTCCGTTGTGACTCCTACCAGTTTTCCCTTCCAAACAAGTTTGTCCAGCTTCTCTGTCATAGAAACTTGGAGAAGTTCAGTGAAGAAACAGACCATTTGTCCCATCTAGACAATGCTGATAACATCTCAGTTATCTGCTGCAATGACCTGCACTGGGAATACAGCCCTCCATATCGCCACCATCCAGGTACCTGTCCAAATTTCTCTCAAATGGTGAAATCGAGCTGGCATCTCATTCCACACTCTGACAATCAATTATGAAGAGGTTTTCCACATGTTCCCGTTAAATTTAGGTTAAATGGGGAAGCCACTTAACCTCTGGTTGTCAACCCACCCAACATCAGCGGAAAAAGCCTGCTTGCATTTACCCTATCTATACCCTCATAATTGTGTATACATCTAACAAATCCTCAAAGCAATATGTAATTTCCTTGTTTATGCTTAGAGCCTTTTTTGGGTGTATAAGATGGTGATGGGCATTGATCGTGTGGATAGCCAAAGGCTTTTCCCAGGGCTAACATGAGGGAGTAAGTTTTTTTACACCGAGAGTGGTGGGTGGGTGGAATGCACTTCCAGCAGTGGTGGTCGAGGCAGATACAATAGGGTCTACTAATAGCCTCTTAGATAGGTACATGGAGCTTTGAAAAATAGAGGGCTCTGCGCTAGGGAAACTCTTGGCAGTTTCTAGAGTAAGTTGCATGGTTGGCACAACATTGTGGGCTGAATGGTTTGGAAAATGCTGTAGAATTCTGTGTTCTATGTTGAACAGCATAGTAACTTTGGCTTTCGTGCAATCCTCTGATAACTCTCCCATCGCTAAGGATGATTTAATTATCTCTGCTAGGGCCCTGATAATTTCTGCACTTGCCTCCCGTAGGGTCGGAGGGAGCACCTTGTCATGTCCTGGAGATTCATCCACCCTAATCTGCCTCAGGAGAGCAAACATCTCCTTTTTTAATCTGTACAACGTCCATGATTTTAATGCCACCTTTCCACACTCACATAGACCCTGTGTCCATCTCCTGAGTAAACAGAGATGAAATATGAAAGATCTCCCCCATCTGCTTTGGTTCCACATGTGGATTGCCAGTCCAGTCTTCCAGCCTTCCGGCCTTGCAATGCTTTTGTTCTTAATCTTTCTCTAGAATCCCTGAGGATTATCCTTCATATTTTCTGCAAGTGCAGCCTCATGCCTTCTTGTAGCCATCCTGATTTATTTCTTATGTGCTCTCTTGCATTTCTTATACTCCATAAAAAACTGCCTGCCTATCCCTGTTATGCAACTCCATTTTGTGCTTCACCAGAGTCTCAATATCTCTTGAAATCCAAGGTTCCCTCCAGTTTCTATCTTTACCTTTTATTCTGACAAGCACATACCCGCTTTGTTCTTTCAAAATTTTGCTTTGAAGGCCTCCCATTTACCAAGCTCACCTTTGCGATAAATCTGCCTGTCCCAGTCCACAGCTGTGAGATCCTACTGTCATATTTCCAGGTGCTGATCCATGGCCTGAACACGTCCGCCTTTCCTATGCTGCTCCTTGTATTTAAATATACAGGGCTCAGCATATTCACTGCACCATGCTCAACTTTTTCATTCCTGACTTTGTCTGAAGGCTGAACAACAACTGTCTCCAAAACCCCTCCACTCCCTGTACTGTTATTCAGGCTCCCATTCCCCCTGCAACATTAGTTTACCTCCCTCCCCACCACCACCTATGCCCACTTCCTACCATGCAGCTCTATCACTCCTTTGGGTTTCATCTCCCAGATCAATAAAAAGGAGGTGCATACCAGGTACAGGCAGACAGGAACAAATGGGGTACTTATGAAGTACAGGAAATTCAAGTGAACACTTATGAATGAAATAAAAGAAGGTATGAGGCTGTCCCAGTGGAAAAAGTGAAGGAGAATCTTTTTCAGATATGTTAAGAGTGAAAAGATTGCAAGGGAAAAAAATAATCCTCTGGAAGATCAGAATGGTAATCCATATGAGGAGACAAAATAGATGTGGGAGATTGTTTTGCATCCATATTTACTCAGGAGATGGACACAGAGTCTATTGAAAGTGAGGCAAAGCTGCATCAACTTCATGGACCCTGTACAGATTACAGAGTTGGAGGTGTTTGCTGTCCTAAGGCAAATTGGCATGGAACAATCCCCAGGGCCTGACAAGTTGTTCCCTAGGGCCTTGTGGAAGACAAGTGTAGAAATTGTCGGGGCCCAAGCACAGATATTTGAATAATCCTTAGAGACAGGCGGAGTACTGGAGGATTGGTGAACAGCCAATGTTGTTCCGCTGTTCAAGAAAGCCTCTAAAAGTAAACTAAGAAATTGTACTTTGGTGATCTTGCCATCAGTAGGGGGAAACTTATTGGACCATATGTGCAGGAACTGGATATATAAGTATTTGGATAGATGTGGACTGATTAAAGATAAGCAGCATGGCTTTGTGCATGGTAGGTCATGTCTAACCAGTCTTATAGAGTCTCTCGAGGAAGTTATCAGGAAAGTGGATGAAGGCAATGCAGCGGATGTTGTCTACATGGACTTTAGCAAGGCACTTGACAAAGTCTCATATGAGAGGTTAGTCAAGAAGGTTGAGTCACTCAGCAGTCAAGATGAGATAGTAAATTGGATGAGACACTGTCTTTGGGAGAAGCCAGAGTGTGGCAGCAGATGATTGCCTCTCTGACTGAAGGCCTGTGACCAGTGGTGTGCCACAGGGATCAGTGCTGGATCTGTTGTTGTTTGTCAACTATATCAGTAATCTGGAAGATAACATGGTTAGCCAGATCAGCAAATTTGTAGATGACACCAAGACTGGGGTTGTAGTGGACTGTGAGGAATACTATCATGGCTTGCAGTGTGATCTGGACAAGCTCAGAAAATGGTTTGTGAACTGGAAAATGGAATTTAATGCAGACAAGTGTGAGTTCTTGCACTTTGATAGGCTGTACAAAGGGAGGTCTTTAAAGTGACTGGTCAGGCACTGAGGAGCGTAGTAGAAGAATGGGATCTGGGAATACAAGTCCTTAATTCACTGAAAGTGGTATCACAGTTAAATAGGTACAGAAAGAAAAATTTCAGCCCATTGGCCTTCATAAACCAAAGTACTGACAACAATAGATGGATGTTATGTCGACTTGTAGAAGACATTGGTGAGGCCTAACTTGGAGTATTGTTTGCAGTTTTGGTCACCAACCTACAAGAAGATGTAACATAGGTTGAAAGAGTTCACTGAACATTCACAAGGATGTTGCCATGTCTGGAGGACTTGGGTTATAAGGAAAGATTGAACAGGTCAGGTCTGTATTTATTTAATGAGGGGACATTTGATTGTGATAGAGGGTTATAGATAGGGTAAATGCAAGCTAGCTTTCTCTACTGAGATTGGGTGGGACTAGAGCTACAACCAGAGGCCATGGGTTAAGGGTGAAAGGTGAAATATTAAGGGGAACATGAGGGGAAACTTCTTCACACAGATGGTCATCTGGGTATGGAATGAGCAGTCAGCACAAGTGCATGCGAGCTCAATTTAAACATTTAAGAGGTTTGTATAGGTACCCGTATGGCAGGGGTATGGGAGTAGACAGTTTAAATAGTTCAGCACAAACTAGATTGCCCAAAAGGTCTGTTTCTGTGTTGTAATTTTCTATGACTGTGACAAGAACATAAAATAATACAAAAATTCACTCTAAGTGCTTTTAACAGCTGTGCAAACCAACCATTCATCTCAGCAGGTAATTTTTACATTGCATTAAAACTGTGATACTGTAAGTTAATAATACATAAAAGAAAATCCCATCTTCACATTAAGAAAGACTATTTGTGTGTGACTGTTTCAGTTACTGTGGGGTCAGGCACCCATGCATCTCAGCAGGAACAGAGAATAATACCAATGGAGAGAGTCAAACAGGTTGGAGATGGCAGAAATGCCCCATTCTGATAGAGACAGAATGAGCATCAGGGAATTGATGGTCATTCCAGATACCAGCACTGTGCCCAGTTAGAAGGTGATTTCTCTCTCCAACTTGGGTTGAACTTCACTATAACAGTGTAATACCAGATCACACCTTGACAAATCAAATAATCTCATCTGAAATGTGGTCCTACACCCATTGATGGGTTGTGTAAATCTTCTTACAGGTTAAACATGAGAAGGAATTTGTCTACGGGAACACAATACACCAGTTTTGCTGTCTCTGTCCAGATAATTCAGAAGTGGAGCAAGGGATTCAATCAACCATCATTCCTGCTCAGACTGTGGGAATGGATTCACTCAGTCATCTCAACTGAAGGTACATCAGCAAGTTCACACTAGGACAAGGTCATTAATCTGTTCTGTGTGTGAGAAACGATTCAGTTGATCATCCCACCTATGGACACAACTGTCAGTTCACACTGGGCAGAGGCTGGTCATCTGCTGAATTTCAGGGAAAGGATTCACTCGGTCATCTGACATAATGGCACACCAGCGAGTTCACACTGGGGAGAGGCCGTTCACCTGCTCAGACTGTGGGAAAGGATTCAGTCAGTCATCTCACTTACTGACACACCAGCGAGTTCACAATGGGGAGAAGCCATTCACCTGCTCAGTCTGTGAGAAGAGATTCACTCACTCTTCCACCCTACAGAGACACCATCGAGTTCACACTGGGGAGAAACTATTCACCTGCTCAGTCTGTGGGAAAAGATTCACTGATTCATCCACCCTACAGGGTCACCAGCGAGTTCACACTGGGGAGAAGCCGTTCACCTGCTCAGTCTGCAGGAAGGGATTCACACATTCATCCCACCTACGGAGTCATCAGAGAGTTCACACTGGAGAGAAGCCGTTCACCTGCTCAGAATGTGGGCAGGGATTCACACTGTCATCCACCCTACAGAATCATCAGCGAGTTCACACTGGGGAGAAGCCGTTCACCTGCTCAGAATGTGGGAAGGGATTCACTCAGTCATCCAACCTGCAGAGACACCAGTCAGTTCACACTGGAGAGAAGCCGTTCACCTGTTCAGTCTGTGGGAAGGGATTCACTCATTCATCCACCCTACAGAGTCATCAGCGAGTTCACACTGGAGAGAGGCCGTTCACCTGCTCAGAATGTGGGAAGGGATTCACTCAGTCATCCCACCTGCAGAAACACCAGCGTGTTCACACTGGGGAGAAGCCGTTCCCCTGCTCAGTCTGTGGGAAGGGATTCACTCTGTCATCCCAACTGCTGGCACACCAGTCAGTTCACACTGGTGAGTGGCCGTTCACCTGCTCAGAATGTGGGAAAGGATTCACTCTGTCATCCCAACTGCTGGCACACCAGTCTGTTCACAGTGGCGAGTGGCCATTCACCTGCTCAGAATGTGGGAAGGGATTCACTCGGTCATCCCAACTACTGGCGCACCAGTCTGTTCACACCGGGGAGAGACGGTTCACCTGCTCAGTCTGTGAGAAAAGATTCTCTCAGTCATCGCACCTACTGAGTCATCAGCGAGTTCACACTGGGGAGAGGCCATTCACCTGCTCAGACTGCGGGAAGAGATTCACTTACTCTTACACCCTACAGAGACACCAGCGAGTTCACACTGGGGAGAAGCTGTTCACCTGTTCAGAATGTGGGAAAGGATTCACTCAGTCATCCAACCTACAGAGTCACCAGCGAGTTCACACAGGGGAGAGGCCATTCACCTGTTCAGTCTGTGAGCAGAGATTCACTCACTCATCCAGCCTACAGAGACATCAGCAAGTTCACACTGGGGAGAAGCCATTCACCTGCTCAGAATGTGGGAAAGGATTCACTCGATCATCCAACCTACGGAGTCACCAGCGAGTTCACACCGGGGAGAAGCCATTCACCTGCTCAGAATGTGGGAAAGGATTCACTCAGTCATCTCAACTACTGGCACATCAGTCAGTTCACAATGGGGAGTGGCCGTTGTTATGAATCCCTAGGTTTCATTTGCTGTGGGCTGTCATTTTGAGAGAGAGAGAGGCAGAGATTAGGATGCCGAGTCAGTCTGATTTGCAGCTTGTTTACATCGCTCACAGCTTGTTTAGTTTTAACCAAGGACACAGACACTCAGAGTCAGACGGAGACGAAGGAGGAAAAATGGAAGGATCGAAACCAGGGAACTAGTGGCAAAGGGTCACTGTTTGGAACTTTACTATGCCCATAAGGGTGGGTTAATTATCGATTCACTATACATCGAATGTGTGGTTGCCACCTCCTTGATCCATGGAACTGGATCAGATTTGGGGTATCCTGTGAAGACCACTTCTGTGTTAACCCTTAGTCCTGGGTGTGGTGTGGTAATTCACTTGAAGACGATACCCCTTGTAACAAGTCACTTTCGGTTATAATTCGTATATGGATTTGGGATGATGATGGATAAAATCTACAGCGACCGTTCTCTCGTTTTATCACCGTGGAACCTGTGGAATTCGAAATAATTGCCTTCTGCCGACATTTACCCTGGATTACAAATATCTCTCTCTCATCACCTACTCCATGGATGAACTGAACTTTCATACTTTACCATCTCAAGACTCTAAGCCTCGTTTCCCCCCAGCTCAATAGTTTGGGAGTTATATTTACACACATGTACACACATTGCACTGTTAACTTTTGTTTAACTTGCTTAAGTTGCTATATTATAAGTAGATAGTAATAAAGATAATGGTTTTAACATCAAAACCAGACTCCAGGTGAAGTCTGTTGCTGCTGGTTTGTTTCTAAAGCATTATGGTTTGTAATAGAATTGGGGCCTGTGTCTGAGATATGAACAACTTTGGGGGCATATTGATTGATTAATTATCGATTTCATTGGGGAAATCCCTTTTGATTTATTTGTGTGTGGAATATCAGCAGCAATGGATGTTGATAGATTTCTGGAAGAGCCAACCTTTGAGGAATTAGAGGACGCCAGAAGGATTGAGTTGTTGAGTATTGCTAAAAGGTTAAAGCTTGTTAAGCTGAAACTGACAATGAGGAGGGCACAGATGCAGAGGATAATACCGAACATTATGTATCTGAGGGTGTGTTTAAAGTGGAGGAGTTGGAGGTATTTCCTGAAAGTAAACCTAGTGTGCTTGAGGTCCAGTACAAGTTAGAAAAATTAAAGATGGAGGCTGTGGAAAGGCAGAGGCAGTTTGAGGTGGAAAAGATAGAGAGATTGCAGCAAAGGGGTCTAGCATTAGACTCTGGTGGTACGTTTGAGGCCAGTCGGGAAGTTCAATTAGTACCTCCTTTTGACGAGGCTTACGTTGATAAATACTTACAGCATTTTGAGAAGTCTGCTCAGAGTTTAAAGTGGCCAAAAGAGGGTTGATGTTTTGACCACTGGTGCCCATATGAAAATATAAATGATGATTTTAACAGCTTGAAAGAGTTGGTTTTAATTGAAGAATTCAAAAGGTGCGTCCCTGATGACATAAAGACATATTTAGATGAAAAGGATGCAGCCACTTTGCAGGAGTCATAATGCTTTGTTACATTAGACAGACTGAGCTTCTGCTTTGGAACCACAGAAGGAAACAGAACTGTTGTCATTTCTGAAGAAAGCAAATAAGTGGAAAAGACTTCAGTCTCGCATTACGATCTGCAGTAACTGGGATCAGGTGACCAGTGATGGGTCAATATCAATGTCAGAATCAGGTTTAATAGCACTGGCATATGTCATGAAATTTGTTGTCTCTGCGGCAGCAGTAGAACCTAATTGATAACAATAGATTTTAAAAATTGTGATTTAAAATAAGAATATATGTATTAAATATTTAAATTATATAAGCAGTACATTTAAAACAAATGTAACAAACTAATTTAATTGTTTGGAACTATTTGACTGGGTTGTTGCTTTGGAAATTCTGAAGTGAAGCTTAACTACACTGTACACATTTATGAGAAGCTCAGATAGACAAAAGGCTAAATTCTCACATAAATGGGTCATACATCCAGAAACATCAGCTGCACCAGCAGGTAAAAACAGTGGAATGAAACATGCTGAAAATATTGCAGAAAAAAAACATACTGTCCACCCACAATGAGAGGACGTGACAGATCCGGATCTCACTGCCTTGTCTGAACAGACGAAAGATGAAGCTACACGTGCACATAGAGCAGTGACCTGCAGATGCTGCAGATCTGCGGAAAAATGTGAACAGGAAACAGGATCATGTGATGGGTGGAGGGTCTCCCACCTGAAATGGTGACTCCGCTCCTCACACCTCACACACTGCCCGACCCATCGACTGCATTTCCCACATTATTCCATATTTACTCCAGATACGTGTTTAGTTTTTCCCTCCATATCGTCCCTGTCCCTTTCCCTCCAGGTCACAGAGTCACGGGCTCGATCCCCATCCCGGTTCTGCACACAATTCAGACCCAAACAGGAATTGTTCAGGTTTCATTTAAATCAGTCTATGTTTATAAACACTAACTTCTATTCACATTCCCCCAGCCTCACTGGACAGGAACACTGAGACACCAAGTGAGAAACAGCAGGAGGTGGCCATTCATCCCCTCTAACCTTCAGCAAGATGGCGACTGCTCTCCCATCTCAGCCACATGTTCCTGATCCTCATTTCCTTGACCTCTTCAGTCTCCACACATCTGCCAGCCTCTGTTCTATGTGAGAACGATTACCGAGTCTTCGCCACCCTCTGTGGTGGGGATTTACAGACATTAACCACCCTCGGAGTGGAGACATTTCCCCTCATCTCAGTCCCAGACAGTCCATCCACTTTTTCAGAGACTGGGATCCCTGGTTCAACCGGTAATGATTTTGTGTATTTCAATGTGTTCAGCTCCCAGTCCTCGATTCTCTAAAAGAAAGGGTTATCATATTTGATCTTTCGTCTTATGACGAACCCAGCACTCCAGGGATCAGTCTGGTGAATCTTCATTGCACTGTCTATAACAAATACTCTCTACCCTCTTTATTACTCTATGGAATTAATTTCCATCTTCGGCAGCCCCATGTTGCTCCAACCACTCATCCCCACCCCTGTCACTATTTCCACCTTCCCACCTCCCCCCTCACCTGGATCGATCTCTCACTCCCCAGCTCTTGCCCCATCCCCACCTCTCACCTCTTTTCTCTGACTATTTCCCGTCCACTCTCAGTCCAGAGTGAGGGTCCCAGCCTGAAATGTTGACGGTCCATTTCCCTCCACAGATGCTGCCCGACCCACTGAGTTCCTCCGGCAGTTTGTTCTATATAACCTGTGTTAGTATGGGGAGTGGGATTTTACACCATATTCCAAGTACAGTCTCAACAAAGCCCAAACAATTGTCACTTTGCCCGGACCATTGGCCCCGCTTGCAGGTCAACAGTTTTTGCAAACATTGTTTGCCCCCCAATGTGGTGAATCCATCTGCTCCCCTCCACCGTGGGCTCAGACATTTCCAGAGATGAGCCCCTCCTGTCCCCACCGGGACAAACATCCTGTCCGCCCCCTCTCACACTATCTTCATCCTTTCAATAAAATCTCCACTCCCACTGCAGGGAACCGGCATCAAACCAACAGGCCGAGTTGTCTCCTCTCAGCGATACAACAGACTCCGGCCGCGGGAGATGCTTCACAAACGCCCCCAACTTCCCGCGGAGGGAAATGGAAATAAATCGAAGATCGGATATTTACTTTGAGATTTCCTCCGCTTTGACGGGGAGAGCGGGCGGCCGCGGTGACAGATTCAGCGGGGGTAACACCCTCTCGGCTGGTCCGCCTCCACTATTGGGTGTAACCAGTGATTAACATCGCTTCGCACCAATGCGAATAGCACAGCTCCTGAATCCCCTGTTGTCAGCGGTGGGGAAGGGTGTGGTCACGCCCTTCACGTGATTAGTAGTTCAGCCGTTAAAGCGATAAAGCTCGAGCACAGTAGCGAGTGGGTGACGTATGACACCGCGCACGTGAGGGCAGATCCTGGTGTGGGGAGCCCATATGTGACGCCACCTGTGGGAGAGCACTCGTATTTAAAAGCACCTCAATGGACGTTTCTTATGATTTCGGTGGGACAACAACATTAATCACGGGTTTCATCACTGAATCCAGTGTTGTGAGATGTAAAGTTCCCTGTTATGTGTCCGGCTGTGCCGTGTTGATGGTGGAGTGGGCAGCGTGGTGTTTGTCTGGATTCGTGTCACAACACCAGAATTGCCAGCGGGGTCCACACAGTGTATTAGTCAACAGAAAACCTCTCGTCCCTGTAGTCTTTGTCTCCTGGTAAACTCAACACCCTAACAATGTTACCTCACCTGCCCCGTTTTTTTTTCAGATATTTACCCCCTTGCTTCTCAGTCGTGAAGGAGGGTTCAACTGGAAACGTTGACTGTTTACTCATTTCGATAGATTCTGCCCGGCCTTCTGAGTTCCGCCAGCATTTTGTTTGTGTGGTTTGCTGAACGCAGCATCTGCAGACTCTGTCGTGTTTGTGATTTACCTCTCGTCTGTCCCTCCCACCTCCGGCCACTGGTGGCGCTGCCGCGAACCTCCTGCTATACGCAGGCCCCGTGCCGACCGCAGCTGTCGCCGGCGGTGTGGTCGCACGGCTAGAGGCTCCGAGCTCTCCAGTCCCGCAGCCCCGGTTTTTGCGCCCGAGCCCAGGCTGTGGGATCAGTTAGTTGTGGTTCCCAAGCTGTGAGGGGGTTTAGGGTGAAGGGGATCTGTCTGTGTGTGTGGGTAGAGGTTATGGGTGGACTGTGGGTGTGGGGTAAGTGGAGGGAAGGGTGTCAGGTGGGGAGGGAGGGTGGGGATGTCTGTTTTGAGGAAGTGGGATGAACGGACGTTCCGTGACCCGGGTCAAATAAAGTTGTAACCAGGGGAGGATCTGCTCCGTTGTATCGGACGCTCGGGTATCCTTTCAGTGAGCAACAATTCTCTCTTCATATGAATTACTGATTAATCTTGCTGTTAACATTGTGTTTGTTACAAAGCCCCAGAGCCTGGGAAGAATTGTCACCACCATGGGCTGTTAGTGCAGATTGGGAAGGCGGTGGGGTGTCAGTGACCTCTGTATCAGAGAAGGACACGGGTTTGTTTGTGAAATATAAATGTCCGCACAGTGGATTCGGATCATCTAGCGTATCTGTAGTTTGCAAGGGGAAAGGGAGAAAGGAAGGGGCTGAGGAGGAAGCATGTTGAGGGAGGATACCCAGAGGTCAGCAGGTCAGACAAGGTATCAAAGTGACAGTGATGTCGTTTCCAGTGTCACGGATATGAGTCGTCTTGAGTGAGGAGTTTGTGTGAAGATGCAATTCCATTGGAATCAGTGAAGTGTCTATCTATATATCTGAGTGTACAATCTTTGGGATTCGCTGCCCCGAGGGCGTGAAGGCCAGGTGGCTGGATACATTTGAGGTGGAGATAGATAATTAATTCAGGGGAGCGAGGGGTATGGCCACAGAAGCATAAGTCAGACACAGCTGTGTTAAATAATCATAAGATCATGTGATACAGCTGAATTCCTCTTCATTTCTGGTCTAAATTATTTTCCATCTCTTCTGAAAGTGTGCCCCCTGGTCCTGGGCTCTGCATTATGGGAAACATCCTCTCCTCATCCTCTCTACCTCGGGTTTTATCCGTTGTCAGGAACTTCCCCCCCACCCGATTATTCTAAGCTCCAGCGGGAACAGGCACAAAAACATCAAATACCATGAGCTGTGATCTTGTTAGGCAGCCTCATGTGCAGCGCCTTGTTAAAGACCATCTGAAAATCCAAAGAAATATCATCCACTGCCTCTCCATTGTCTATCCTGCCTGCTATTTCATCAAAGAATTCCAGCAGATCTGTCAGGTAAGATTTCTCTGGAGGAAAACCATGCCGACTTTGGCCGTACTATATCATGCACCTCCAAGTACCCTGAATCCTCACCGTTAATGGACTCCAACATCTTCCCAACTACTGAGGTCAGACTATCTGTCCTATAATTTCCTTTCTTATGCCTCCCTCCCCTCTTAAAGAATAGAGTGGCATTTGCAACTTTCTAGTCAGCCGTAGCCATTCCCAAATCTAGTATTCCTCGAAAAATTATTACTCATTCTTTAAGAGAAACATGAGGGGATATTTCTTCACTCAGAGGTGGTGAGATTGTGGAATGGGCTGCTAGAGCAAGTGGCAGGACCGATTTCAACTTTTCAGAGAAGTTTGGATGGGTTCATGGATGGGAGGGGTACGGGAGAATATGGTCCTACTGAGGTCGCTGGAACTCGACAGACTGATGGGTTGGCACAGACTAGATTGGCCGAATGGCATTATTCTGTGCTGTAGTGCTCTATGTCTTTAACTTCTGCACAAACTCTTCATGTACCTCTCCATGAATCCTGGGTTGTACACCGTCTGCCCGGGAGTGTCATCTACCTTCAAACCTTTCAGCTTCTAAAGCACATTCTCTCATTAGTAATAACATCTATACTCACTTCTGCTCCGATATTCTTGAAGTATTGGCATTTTTGTGGGGGAAAAAAAGATGCGAAGCCAGGGTAAGGAATATAGAGGGGAAAGGGGAGGAAGAAGTACAAGGTTGGAGGTCATGGGTGAAACTGGAGGTGGGAGGGGTGAAGTAAAATATCTAAGGATATATAATTCCTCAACGAAACCAGGATTCAGCACTCTATGCTGGCATGTGTAACACTAATAAAAGGTACACACCACGAAAGTAAATGAAAACACAATCCAGAATAATGAAGAAATGGTCACTATGGAAGATCAAGTTCACCACTCACGTCCTTCTATAGAAGACATCCCGGGATCTGAGCAGACAGATTCCTCGCAATCTGAGAAATGATTAAGCTTTGCGATGCCTGCACCTCGTTTTACCAGTTGGAGCTGAGAAACAGTAATTATTATACGTTGACAAACTCTCTATAGACTGATAATTGCTACACATGAAGTCTTAGCCTCCAGAACTGCCCACGGGAATGAATTCCACAGATTCACCACACACTGCCTAATCTCATCCTCATTCCAAAAGGATGCCCCTCTGTTCTAAAAATCTTTCCTCTGGTCCTAGACTCCCCCACCATGGGACATATCAGTCTATTGAGGCCTTTCAACATTCCATAGGTTGCAATTATATCGCCCTTCATTCTTTTGAATTGCAGTGAATACAGGCCCAGGGTCATCAAATGGTCTTCATATGATAAGGCATTCAATCCTTTAAACCAACTCCAGTGTTAGCTGCGGAGGATCAGAGGGATCTTGGGGTCTGAGTCCATAGGATGGTCAAAGCAGGTTGACTCTATGGTTAAGAAGGCATACGGTGTATTGGCCTACATCAATTGTGGAATTGAATTTATGTTGCTATATAGGATCCTTGTCAAAGGGCCTGTATTGTGCTGTAGGCTTTCTATGATTCCCTGCTCTAATAAGCTATCATCTGCGCATTCTAGGGACACTCCCTCTTGGGATCCAGCACCAACTTGATCTTCCCAATATATCTGAATGACTATCTTACATGACTATTGTTGCATTGCCCTTTTGGCCAGCATTTTCCATCACTCGTTATAATTTGTGGACAATATACCTACTACTGTTTGGGGTCTCTTGACAACTTCCATCAGAGTCTTTTCACCATTGCTGCTCTTTAGTTCTTCCCACTATGATTCAACACCTTCTAACCCTAAAACTGCATAAAATGCAAACAAACAAGGTGATCAATGCAGAAAAATGTCAAGAGAAACTAGACACAGTCCAACACATTCTGGGCTCCTGCAGCACCTGAACTCAATCTGATTACTTACACAGGTAGAATTAAGTGGCAAATATCATTCACCAAAATCTTGTTTTAATATATAAACACATGAATGACCACCGTAACTTCACAAAGGCAGCATAAATTCAAGCTGCCTTTCAAAATCTTACAAACTATATAACCATACATTATTATTAATAGAACAATCCATTATAACTATCCAGATATAATATTACAGGATAAACAAGCAGGAACAACTCCATCAATAGATAAAACCATTTCCAAAACAACAGGCATTGTTTATGTTGCCAGTCAGACAACCAAGTTATTTTTTCTGTCAATTGACTTCCAAATGTTGCTACTCTATCATTCGTAGCCATGCTCCGCCGAATCCCTTCTCCTCATCATATGATCTTACCACGACCATCGTCCAGAGCCCCAAACTCTGCCCTGTGCAGACCCACCTCTGGTTTCTGACCCTCCTTTGTTCAACAACCAACTAATGGTTTCCCATTCTTCATTTTTAGAATCCTTTTATTAATAGATAATCTTCTACAACTATAGAATAATACAAAACTTCAACGAATTGATATGTATACAATGAATAGAGCTGAAGAAAAAAATAATAATATATAAAAATGAAAAAAATATATATATAGAAAAAAGAAGGAAAAAAAAAGAACCCCATCTAACTAAGAAAAAAAACCCATTAACTACAAAAAAAAATTAGGAATCAACCCCCAGAAGCAATACATTTAACCATCATCTAGATATATAAAGAAATGTCATCAACCGGCAATTCACATTTTTAAAAAAAGATAATAAAATTGGAAGGAAACCATATAGCATAATTCAAATTAAATGGTAATAATTGGCAAATGAACCCATCTTCCCTCAAAATAAAATTGTGGTTCAAAAGCTGTACTTCTAATTTTTTCCAAGCTGAGACATAACATTACTTGAGAAAACCATTCAATTTATGTAGGGGAAGGGATATCTTTCCATTTTAATAAAATAGCCCTTCTTGCCAACAATGTAACAAATACAATTACATGTTGATCTAAAGATGAAATACCCTGAATATGATGTGGAACTATTCCAAATAGAACAGTTAGTCATTAGGTTGTAAAGTAATTTTCAAAGCTTTAGAGATTATAGAAAATAAAGATTTCTAAAACAGTTTTTTTTGTAATTTATTTTTTATTGAAGTTCATCAAACAAACATTTCCATAAGATGTATTTCAGATATTGTACATATATATCATATAATCATATATATCACAAAATCTCCACAAAGCATTTATCTGGGGTATACACATATAGAAAAAATTGAAAAGAAAAAAAACAAGCAAAAGGAAAGAACTATGTACAAGTAGGGAGTGATTTTTTTTTACAACAGGTTCATTGATTTGTGAGAATAAAATCAGGCCTATGAGGCATTATGTAGTTAAACCATTTTCCTCAGTATGAATCAAATTGTTCCAGCTTATGATTAACAGATGCTATTATCTTCTCCATTTTTTAAATGTCCAGTGTAATTTCCATCCATGTATTTAAAGTTGGGCTCTCCTGTGATAACCATTTCCTAGTAAGAGTCTTTTTACCAGCCACCAACAGTATATTCATTAAATATTTATCTCTTTTCAACCATTCTTGAGGTTTATATCCAAAATATATGGTCTTACTCTCCAAGGGTATTTCACATTTAAAGATGTCTTGTAGGGCATTGTGTATCCCCCTCTAATAGTTTTTGATAACAGGGCAGACCCAAAAACATGATAATGATTTGCATTTTGTTTTCCACAATTTCTCCAGCAAACAGGAAGGTTATTATCATAATGGGATTTCTGAGAGGGTGTAATAAAATATCAAGTTTTTCCATCCAAAGTCCCTCCATTTCTATGAATTGGTACACTTCCATTGATAACTCCATATTGTTGTCCATTCTTCCTCAGATATAATTATCCCTCCTTCCTTCTCCCATTTTGTTTGAATGTACGAAGTCGAATGTGTTTTAAGATTTGATAACCCCTTATACATGCTTGAAATGATTCTACTACCATTATCTGAAGTATATGCTTTTCTGAAGAGCTCTATCAAGCACGTACTTGCCTTGGTTACATTTTTAAGCGTCTTATTAACATATTGTCGCATCTGTAAATACCGATAAAAATCTTGTTTTTCTAATAAGTGTTTCTCTTCAAGCATTTCAAAACTGAACAGTGTTACTTCTTTCATTATGTTGCAAAGAACTGTTATTCCTTTAGCTGTCCAGTCCTTAATTCTAGCATCCAATTTATTTGGTGTAAAATCAGAGTCATATGCACACCATTTATGAATTGCAATATCTCCCTCTAGATTATATATAGCTCTCAGTGTAACAAATGGAGACTTGTGTGTGTGTGTGTGTCCACTCATGCCAGAGTGACGAGTCCACCACAGAAGAATGGTCATAGCCAAATGACCACAATGGTACAACAGAATCAAAAGGCAACAGGAAGGTCTGCTGACTGCAGCTGCTCAATCTCTCGCTTTCTCTCTCTCTCTCTCCAACGATTACCACACAACAACTATACCTACCTCAGCACGCATGAACTGAACTGAACTTTATACTTTTCTGTGACAATTCATTTACCCCTAGACATCGATAGAGCTTGTTTATTATTGCTTATTATTACTCCCACACTTTTAGGTTTATTATTGCTAACCTATGTTATATGTATATTTGCATTATTGGTTTTGTTTTGCTTATTTTACTAATAAACACTTTTGAAAATAGTACCACCAGACTCCAATGGATTCTTCTCTCTCTGCTGGTCTGACACCCAGTTACGGGGTACGTAACAAGTTGGAGCCACGTCTCGGGATTTGATTACCAAATTGGGGGGCCAGTGAGTTGGGATAAAAGTCCCTTATCTGATCTGGTTGTGCGGACAACCAGACGGGAAACCAGCAGAGATGAAAATTGACAAATGTTTAAAAGAACCAACTACGGGGGCATTAGAGGATGCCAGAAAGTTGGAATTGGTGAGTGTTGCAAGATGATTGAATTTCTCAGCGGTGAAACCGGCGATGAGAAAGATGGAAATACAGAGAGCAATAGCTGAGTATTATGTATCCCAAGGTGTGTTTCCGTTGGGGGCATTGGACCTGTTCCCTGAGAGGAAACCAGTCAAGGGTGAGGTTCAGTTACAGATAGAAAGATTAAGGTTGGCTGCAGAGAAGGAGAAAAGGGAGTATGAGTTCCAGATAAAGGAGTTGGAGGCTGCAAGGCAGAGAGAAGAAGCTGATAAGCAGAGGGAGGAAAGGGAGAAAGAGAAGCAGCATGAGTGGGAAATGGAGAAGTTAAAGGCATCGCAGGGAAGAAACCGGGCAGCAGACCCAAATGAGGGGTTCAAGATTGGGCAGAAGATCCAGTTGGTACCTCCATTAGAGGAGATGGATCTCGATAAGTTCTTCCTCCATTTTGAGAAAGTGGCTGTGAATTAGAACTGGCCGAAGGGGAAATGGGCTGTTCTGTTACAGAGCGTACTTAGGGGGAAGGCTCAGCAAATGTATTCGGCATTGTCCATGGATGAGTCTAGGGATTATGAGGAAGTAAAAAGGGCTATACTGAGGAGTTAAGAGTTGGTGCCAGAGGCGTACCGGCAGAAGTTCCGGAACTTGAGAAAGCTGTGGAACCACACGTATTTAGAGTTTGCCCGTGAGATGCAAATGTATTGTGAGCGCTGGTGCACCTCAAAAGGGGTCATTGGAGATTATGATAAATTGTTACAGTTAATGCTGATTGAGCAGTTCAAAGGTTGTATCCCTGAAAGTATGAAGACGTACTTGGATGAGAAGGAGACAGTGATTTTGTCTGCGACTGCCAAGTTAGCAGACAAGTATGCCTTAACCCACAAGACAAAGTTTTCCTCAAATAAGAGCTACCTGAGAGGCAGTAGGGATGGCAAAGAAAGCCCACCGGCTAAGGTAGAGAATAAGCAGGGAACTAGTGGAAAAGGTAAGGAGGAGGAAAAGCAGGCTGGCAGGAAGGTTCCTAGCTTTACGTGTTACAATTGTGGGAAAGCTGGTCATATATCATCTAAGTGCTTTGCTCCGAAGAAGGAGACAGGAAAAGGGAAAACAGCAATCCCGAACGGTTGCACTGAGCCGGTCAATAGATCGATGAGGAAGGTGAAGTTAGATAGAGCGCAAGAGAGGCGTGAGGTTTATTTCGGAAGGGTCTGTGAAGGAGGGTGAAACCCCAGTTCCAGTGTGGATCTGGAGAGATACTGGGGCTGGTCAGTCATTGATTCTAAAGAAGGTGTTAGATTTTGGTCCTGAGACTGAGACTGGAGAGGTTGTGTTAAGAGGTATCGAAAAAGGGACTTTTCCGTACCTTTGCACAGGATATTTCTGAAAAGTGACCTGGTATCTGGACCAGTCAAAATAGGGGTGTGGTGAAAACTACCGATGGACGGCGTGGACATCCTACTTGGTAATGATCTGGCAGGTGGTGATGTGTATTCAGCAGTGAAATTAACAAGCAAGCCTGTAACTGCTGAAGACCTGCCCCTAGATTCTAAGATTTATCCCGCATGCGCAGTCACTTGCAGTATGTCTAGAAAGGTGGCTGAGAAAGGAGCCAGTTTAAATGAGTCCAGTGTTGATTTAGCAGAGACGTTTTTACCGATCCTGTACCAAGAGGGGTTAGAGGATGGTAAAACGGAGGATAGTGGAGTTAAGGAAAGTAAGGGAGACGAAGCAGATTTAGTGTTGTCAAGGAACGAAATTTTGACCCTTGTCCATAAGTTACCCCTAGGTGGACATTTTGGAGTGAGGAAGGAGGTTAAGGAGGCACAGAGTAAAGATGAAAAACAGATGAGGCAGTTAGAAGGTCCAGGGTTGGACACAGATGATTTGTCTGGCTTGACAGAGCTGTTTTCAGTTGAAGAAGTTAAGTGTGTTCCTGATTATGTGAGAGCAGTCCTAGATGAAAAGGATGGCACTACCTTGAGGGAGTCTGCTGGGTTAACAGACGATGTTGTTTTAACCCGCAAGGTTGAGTTTACTCCAGATGGGAGTGCCCAGAGAGTACTTGGGAAGATCAGGGGAACTTAGAATTTGAAAAAGGGACTGGTATTGAAAGCCTAGAAGAGGCAGATGTCCCATTTGCTTGTGTTCAGGTTGTGAAGGATGTGGAGTCACAGGGTATTGAACCTTGTGTGGAAGCTCAGAAAAAATCTGAGGTATCTGATTTAGTTGAAAAGAAATGCAGTTCTTTTGGGTCAGATGGACTTGGTTCAGTGGAGAAAGGGTTAACTTTGGCACCGGTAGAAAGAGAGAATTCTCAGTCTCTTGTGTTAGAAGGTGCATTAAAAATTAGCGATGAGATGGAAGCTGGTGAGATGAATATTATTGAAGGAAAAAGGAAAAGTATTGTTCCTAAACTTTTGAAAAAAGTAAATTTAAAGTCGGGTTTGGTTCCAGAATTGTTGACAAAAGGGAAGGGACCGTTAACTAAACAATGGCTTGTTAACAAGGTGCCTGCGAATCAATTTGTATTGAAATTTAAGGATAAACAACTTGATGTTGTTCAAGGATGTGATTTGGAGAGGCAGAACTTGAAGTGTTGTTTTGATCAAGAGGGATCACCTGCAGATGTTAAATTGGAAACTAATAGAATTAAAGACCCTGAAAATAAAATTAATGACCTGCTTAAAATTAATGAATTGTGTGGAAGTTCAGAAAATGGGTTTAGTTTGGAAATCATTGGTGATAAGGTAGCTCCTGTGAAAGGAGTCCGTGAAGGCCTTTTCCAAGCTGGTGAGCAAGCTAACCACATAAGGGTTAAGTGGAAAAGGGACAAAGGTTGACCAAATGCCACTTTGAATAACAGGATCTGGTTTTGTGGGGATTTGACTTTTTTTGACAAAGCATGTGAAAGATAAAAACACCATGGAAGATTGACTGTTTGAATGTTAAGTTTAAAAGCAAAATAGAGATTAGTATTCGCAGAAACTTCTGTAATGTATTACATTATATTCACACATGTATTGGTTCACATTTTATAATAGACACCTAAGCTATGATCACAATCCCTTGGTATTATTGACTAACATGAAAAATAAAAATAGGTGGTTATTAAGTTGGAGTCTATTGTTACTGGAATTCAATATTAAAATACAGCATGTAAAGGGG
The DNA here is from genome assembly GCF_048418815.1 of Hemitrygon akajei. Classification (NCBI taxonomy): domain Eukaryota; kingdom Metazoa; phylum Chordata; class Chondrichthyes; order Myliobatiformes; family Dasyatidae; genus Hemitrygon; species Hemitrygon akajei. The sequence goes on from NW_027331949.1 coordinate 3,742,525, forward strand.
AGTGACAATGTAATTGCTGATTGTTTATCCAGATGTTAATTTGAACATGTATCTATATTATTTTTGTAGTTAAGACAACTTCTGTATTTTGTTAAACTCTGTAATTCTGTAATATGCTTTATTAGTTAATTTTCACCTTGGTGAAAATTCCTGGAAGGATGGGGGTGTTATGAGTGATGAACAGAGCTAATGCACAGTGGGGTGCAGAGTTAACCATCCCCCCCTTGAGAACCATGAACTATTACTGTTGCTATGCTGCTCATGGGAGAGAGAGAGATGAAACACAGGCACAAACATTTGCTACAGATAAGATGGGAGAGAGAGAGACTGTTGATTTTTGTATTTTGACTCTTCCTGGATTATTTACTTTCACTACAAGGACTTTACTTTGCTCGTTAACATTCCTCAGGAGACTGCAGAAGTGGCCTGATTTGATGGACACAGTCATTCAGAGTTGATGGAAAGCTGAGACCCCGTTAGTAGGGATAAAAGACAGGTCTGGAGAGACACCCTTCAGACACACCAGTGGACACTGACTGAGGGTTGTGAACACACAAGGAAGGTGTGGGTTTCAGAGACCAAATCAGGAGATTGGTCATTATAGCTCTCAGTGTAACAGCAGGGCTGGTGGGGACTTTGTGTGTGTGTGTGTGTGTGTGTGTGTGTGTGTGTGTGTGTGTGTGTGTGTGTGTGTGTGTGTGTGTGTGTGTGTGTGTGTGTGTGTGTGTGTGTGTGTGTGTGTGTGTGTGTGTGTGTGTCCACTCATGCCAGAGTGACGAGTCCACCACAGAAGAACAGTCATAGCCGAATGACCACAACAGTGCAATGGAATCAAAAGGCAACAGGAAGGTCTGCTGACTGTAGCTGCTCAATCTCTCGCTCTCTCTCTCTCTCCAACGATTACCACACAACAACTATACCTACCTCAGCACGCATGAACTGAACTGAACTTTATACTTTTCTATGACAATTCATTTACCCCTAGACATTGATAGAGCTTGTTTATTATTGCTTATTATTACTCCCACACTTTTAGGTTTATTATTGCTAACCTATGTTATATGTATATTTGCATTATTGGTATTGATTTGCTTATTTTACTAATAAACACTTTTGAAAATAGTACCACCAGACTCCAACAGATTCTTCTCTCTCTGCTGGTCTGATACCCAGTTACGGGGTACGTAACACAGGTAACACAATTTCTGTATTGGACATAAATATTTCCCCTGAACCTTCCACCTGACAGTGGTGAACTCAGTGATGGCAATGCCAATGTATATAAAGGGAAGGGCAGTAGTCTGTCTCGTTGGAGTCTGGCACATTTGTGATGTGAAAGCTATTTGTTGCCCGGGGCAAAGGTGTTTGATATCATTATGTACCCAGAGAGAATGTGTCAAAATATATTTTATATAGAGAGGTATTCATTTCAACAGTGAGCAAATCACTGTCAATAAGAACCTTGATCTCCTCTGGGTTAGATCAAGTTCATCTACACTCTCACACAACCTATGTAGCAGGCCTAGAGCAAGTAAAGAAAGATTTTCTCACCAGAGCATTTGCACACCGCCTATGTGTGATGTTCTTGGTAAATGATGCTTTAAAAAGCCAGATTTCCAAATATAACTCCACTTCTTCCCACTTGTAAATTCTCCAGCAACTTTTGCATCACCACAATACACACAGGTAACACCAGTTTCTGTAGTCTACACCAATATTTCCACTGAGCTCTCCCCCAAGTGACTGATGGTGGTGAACTCAGTGATGGCAACGCCAATGAATATGAAGGAAAGGACAATAGTCTCTCTTGGAGTCTGGCACATTTGTGATGTGAAAGCTACTTGTTGCTCAGGGCAAAAGTTTTGATCTCATTATGTACCCAGAGAGAATGGGTTCAAACATGTTCTCACAGGTAGAAAAGTTCAGAACAGGAGGAGGTTAAACAAGCAACACACTCAAAATGCTGGAGGAATTCTGCAGGCCAGAGAGCATCTATGGAAAAGTCCACTAATGTTGAATTCCTCCAGAATTTTGTGTGATTTGCTTGGATTTCCAACATCTGCAGATTTTCTCTTGTTTGTGATTGGAGGATGAACAAAGGTGATTTTCTCAACTGGTGATGTGAAAGATTTTGTTCCCTTTCTCCGAGTTCCCAATCCTTGCATTTAGATAGCTGGAGCTCAGCTCTGTCTGAGAGATCCATCAGTTCCCATTCTCTCATCAGCTGGAAGCTCCCCGGGTCCCACCCTTTTTGACAGGTGACAGGTGTGTGACAGGTAACATTGTGGGATCTATATGGAAGAGACCGTTTTCACCTGTACTGGATGTGGACTAATATCCTACTATAATAACAGCCTCATGTTTCTTCCAACAGTCTGTGACTTCTCTGTAAATTTGTTCCTCTGGATCCCTCTGATTGTTTGGTGTCTGTAGTATAGTCCCACTAACATCGTTATACCTTCCATATTTCTCCGTTCTACCCATAATGTCTCCCTTGATAATTCGTCCAGTCTGTCCTCACTGAACACTGCAGTGGCTGAATACTAACGCCACCCATTTTCCTTTAATCCCTGCCGTTTTGTCACGTCTAAAACAACAGAAACCTGATTGTGGAGGTGAAGGTGGTAATCAAGCGGAGACATTATATAAAGTGTTGTGCAATGGACTCAGTCCCCACCCTCTCTCAAGACACACACACACACACACACACACACACACACACACACACACACACACACACACACACACACACACACACACACACACACACACACACACACACACACACACACACACACACACACACACACACACCCTATGATGTGGTGACGCCTCTTTAACACCACTGAGGCCAGACATATATCGCGAGTCATATTGTCGAGGATTTTGGCTCCATCTACAACAGGAAGACTCACTCTGTGGCCAACCTTTTTAATTTTATTTCTGATTTCCAATCAGACATGCTGGTCCATGGTCATTTGTACTACCAACATCAGGCTGAAGAAGCAACACCTCACATCCCATGTGGGTGGCTCCAACGGCACTTGACGGCATTTGCATCGATTTCTCCAGCCTCTAGTAATTTCCCACTTCTCTCCTTTTTCTGTTTCCCCTCGGGATCCCTTTTCACCCTTTCGTTTCTGCTCAACTGCCTAGCTGATGGCCCTCTTCCTTCTCTTTCTCCCATGGTCCACTCTCTAATACTCACATATCAGAATCCTTCTTCACTTTACCTTTCCACCTATCACCTCCTAGCTTCTCACTTCACCTTCCCTCCCCCACCACAGAAAATTGAGATCAGCTGATCTTCTACTCACTGTAACAGAAATTTTGACCAGGGTGCCCAGACTTTTGCATGCCACTGTATGGGAAAAGGTGGAGAGTGCAGGATGTGATAGGGGAGGGGAGAGGTGGATTGAGAGATAGGGAGAGAAAGTGAAGAAGGGTAATGCATGGGGTGAGTGGTAAATTTAGAAGGTGAGAGAGAGGGAAAGACATTGTAGGATATGGGAGCCAGAAGGGAGAGTGTTTGGGAGAGTGAGGAGAAGAGGGTGGGACATAGGGAGAGAGTTGGAAATGGAGAATGAAGGAGGTTACAGAGAGGCAGAGGTAAGTCAGTGAGAGAGAAGTTAGAGGGAGGAGAGAGGGTATGCGGAGACGGGGAGATGGAGAGGGTAAGACAGAGGGTGACTGAGATTGAGGGTGAGATAGCGGGTGATGGGGTAGGGACAGGGATTGTGGGATGGGAGAGAGAATGGAAGAGTAAGAGAAACAGAGGGGACTGAATGGGAGAGAGTGTGAGAGAAATGAGGAGACAGTCATGAGAGAGTAAGGAGATGAAGAGAGACAGGAGAGAGGAGTATGATTTGTTGATAGAGGGGTAAAAATGAAGGAGGGAGCGAGGAAAGGGGTGAAAGGAAGTACGACACTGGTCAAGTAGGGGTGTAACTGAGAGGGATAGAGTAGAGGGAAGGGGAGGGAGAGAGAGGCAGTGAGGGTGATTGAGATGATAAGGAAGGGGTGAGGGAGAGAGGGAGAAAGAAGGGAGGGCTGGAGTAGAGGGCCTATGATGAAGAGGGACTGTGAGGAGGAAGTGGTGAGGGAGATGGGGTAATTAGCTAGGGATGAGGGAGAAAGACGAGGAGATTGGGGTGTCTCATTAAAATTGTGAGACTAAGTATTTATTCAGTCCCCAGTTGCAGGGTCATTAGGGTCATAAAAGTCACCAAACAAATCCACCGTGGGATTATAGATCCACGCCGGGAGTTTTACCGTGTATGACTCTGGTCTCCATATCCGACAGCGGGGAGTTTTACCGTGTATGACTCTGGTCTCCACATCTGACAGCGGGGAGTTTTACTGTGTATGACTCTGGTCTCCATATCCGACAGCGGGGAGTTTTACCGCAGACAGGGACCTACTGCAAATCGCTGTACAATGTCAACCCCAGCTGATGCTGGTGTTTCTCCTGCTCAGCTGGCAGTGAGGAAGGGGTTGATCTCAGATTTGTGTAAATTGGGGGCCGGTTGCAGTGGGAAAGGGTCGGGACTGGGCCAGACAGCTGGAGGCTCCGGGATATCCAGTTTCGCATCCCTGGTTTTAGTTTTGGGCCTGAGTTGGGATTGCGAGATCAGGCTGTCGTGGTTCCCCAAGCTGGGAGGATGGATGTGAGTGAAGGGGACCAGTCTATGTGTTGGTGTGGGGTGAATGGTAAGAAGTGTGTGGGGCCACTGGCAGGATGGAGGGTAATTGGGGTACTGTGGGTTATCATATCACATGACCTGGGTGGATGGGCAAGGGGTAAATTAAGTTTGTCAATGAGGGAGGATCTGGTCCACTGGATCAGACAGATCAGCTTGCGTGTCCTTTCAGGAAGCAACAATTCTCTCTTCATCTTAATTACTGTCTAATCTTCCTGTTAACATTGAGTTTGTTACAGAGCCCCAGAGACTGCAAACAGATGAGTGGTAGGAAGCAGAGGGTTATGGTGAGAGCCTGTTTCTTGGACTCGAGTCCTGTGCTTAGGGACGTTCCCTGGGGTTATGCCCATTTCTACTTGTCATCTATGTCAATAATTTGGTTGAAAAAGTACAGAGTATAGGGAGAGAGTTTGCAGCAAGTTCAAACAATTAGTTTTTTGAAAGATATTAAGTATAAACCCTTCCCTCTCTTTCCCTCTTCCCACTCAGAAATGACCAAAAGCTACTTCAGTAGATGCAAGATCTTGAACTGAGTAAACTCTGTGAGGGAATGGGAGTGGTTTTAAAGGGCTGGGCTGCTGGAGGCACATTTCCGCATATGGAGTGATTGCAACTGGGACTGACAGAGGCATAACTGGTTCTTCTGTGTACATTCAGTCTCACTCCCAGCTATTTCCTACCTTCCTTTTACAGGTATGTAATGCCTAAAGGACCAGTATTTGAGTAAATGAGACTCACCAAACTTACTCCTGACTGAATCACTGGAAACCCTGAGTCAGAAGGGTTTCTCTCCAGTCGGTGCTCTCAGTCCTCGGGCTGGGTCACTTGTTGCTGTTCCCTCATCTTCAGTCGTGGTTTGTTTCCAGCTGGGGTTTTTATTCCAATAAATCTCTCACCACAGGTCCAACTTTAACTTGAAAGATAATGAAGCACATTAACAATAAAAAGGAGAACCAAACATTTCTGTTTAATGTTACTAAGAACAAAGCTCACTGAAATGTAAACGTTGAAAGCAGATATAATGATCTCAGTGAACAATCTTTTATTGTCCCTCACACGTCACAAAACGATATGGGATAAGAAGGAGCCATCATTCAGTCACAGTAAGACATAAGACACAGGAACAGAATTAGGTGATTCGATCCATCTGGTCTGACCCACCACTCAACCATGGCTGATTTTTATTCCAACACCATATTCCTGCCTTCCTCCTGTAATCCCGAAACTACTTAACAATCATGAATTTGTTAATCTTTGTCATTAATATACCCAAATTGCAGCCTCAACCAACCTCCGTGACAACAAATTCCACAGATCAGACATCTTTTGGCCAAAAAGTTTTTCTCATCTCAGTTTTAAAGGGAAGACTGTGCTGTCAGATCACAGACTCTCTGTCTAATGGAAACATCCTCTCCATGTCCACTGTATCCAGGCTTTTCAGCATTCGATAGGTTTACTTAACCGAGCACAGGTCCAGAACCATCAAATGCTCCTCATACATAAAGCCAATCATTCCTGAGATTATTCTTGTAAATGTAAACCTTGCTAACAACACACCACGTGATCTTGTGACACAAAGCGGAGGGCGGGGCAGATCTGCGGCACAAAGCCTCACGTGACCTGTTGGCGGGACTTCCATTTCAATTCTGCGGAAATAGACAGCCTGGGCTCCTGGTTTTTTTAAATCCTTCAATGCAGATTAAGTGAAGTCGACACATTTTTGACGAGCCCAGATGACTGGGTACTAAATGAGTAATTGGCCCTCAGTTCGGGGCTCACGGCCAACATCATCGGATGTCCCCATCGGGATCGGTCTCAATACTCACCGATGGGAAAGTGATATCTTCGGCCTGCATACAGTGAATCGCGACCCCCTTCTCCCCGATCCAGGAGGCGATAAGCCTTTACCTACCCTGCAGTCGATCCACTTCTGCGCTAAGCGGAAAGGAAAATAAGGTCGACACGGAGACAGTGAGCATGCAGGAATAGATTGTTACATCATCCAGTGGGCGGGGCCTCGGAAACAGACCGAGGTTTGTTGTCCACCTGTGGTTAAATGGGCGGGGTAAATGGGATCACGTGACTAGTGGGTTCTCCCACCTCAGGCATTGACTCCAGCTACCCACTACGCTGTTTCTCACCTTTAATGTATTAGACATTTTAACCCCCAGGAGAAATATATCGTCTATCCACTCTATCTATTCCTCTCGTAATCTTGAAATGTCCATCCAGCCTCACCCCAGCCTGCGCCGCTCTAGAGAAAACAACACAAGTTTGTGCAACCTCTCGTTATAGCTCATGCCCTCTAATCCAGGCAATATCCTGGTAAACCTCTTCTGCGCCCTCTCCAAAGCCCCGACATCCTTCCGAGAATGAGGGCGACCAGAACTGTCAGAAACACTTCAGATGTGGTCTAACTAGTTTTATAAAACTGTGTTACGAACTGTAACGTTTTAGAAACGAACCAGCAGCAATAGAGTTCACGCTGGAGTCTGGTTTTGATGTCAAAACAACTCTCTTTATTAGTATCTACTTATAATATAGTAACTTGATGAAATAAAGGAAAGTTAACAGTGTACATATGTGTAAATATAACTCACCAACTATCGAGCCTGAGGGAACAAAGCTTAGAGACTTTCGATGGTAAAGGAGGGAAGTTCAGTAATCCACGGAATAAATGATGGGAGAGAGATATTTGTAATCCAGGGTGAAACGTAGAGAGAAGGTCGTTACATCAAAATAACCGTCGTCGAAGTTATTATCCGTTGAATTTGTCCACATACGAGTTATCAGCGAAAGTGACCTGTGACAGGAATACCGTCTTCCAGGGGTTACCACACAACATACCCAGGCAAGGGTTAACACAAGCGGTACCCCAAGATATTCCACTATCTACTCCTATGGATTATACGAAGTGACAGCCACACACATTCGTTGTGGTTTCCTGTACCGATGATCAACCCACTCTCGTCGGCAGAGGAAAGTTCCGAGCCTTAGCTGCGACTAACTGAAGCTATCAGCTTTTCCAGTCTCTCACTCTCTCTCTCTTTTAGACTGACTGACTGCCTGTCTGCAGATCGCTCTCTCTCTCTCTCTCTCTCTTATGGTTAATCCACAGTTAGCGCTGTTAGCCTGTGACTGACGTCATAGTCCCGCCTCCTAACGCCGGCGCTCTTAAAGATACAGTCACAGTACGACCGCAGGCTCGTAACAGCTGCAACAAAACTTCCCGACTTTTGAACTCAATGCTTCAACTATTAAAAACAACCATTCCATTTGACTTCTTAGCCACCCGATCAATCTGTGCAGTCACTTTCAGGGAACGATGACTAGGCGTATGAGATCCCTCTGATCATCAACACTGTTCAGGGGTTTGCATTTAACAGTGTACTGTCTCATACATTCGACCTTCCGGACTGCCAAGATGATCATCACTGATCAAATCTACTGAGATTTCTCAGGTCCTGTTGAATTTATTGCCAAGTGCACAAGTACGGGAATGTACAGGTACAGAGAAACACTGACTTGTGGCAGCATCATAGGCAAGTACATTCAGATAACACACGGTACACAGGTTATACGATTCTCTGTCAGTAACAATCTATAAATAAATTTTATGTCATTAACCGTAAATAAAATACAGTACATTCTGTCAGGATCAATATTAAAATGTACAATAACAGACTGAAAATGTTGAATTTGGTCTCTGTCTCCATTCCTCCTGTAATTCACAACCAGCTCCTTCGTTTTTGTCACAATGAGGGAGAGGTTGTTTACTTGACACCACTGCGTCGGGGTGATTACTTCTCTTTTGGTTACCTCGTTATTATTTGAGATTAGGCCAATCAATGTAGTGCCATCAGCAAATTTAATTAGCAGATTGGAGCCGTGGGTGGCTGCACAAGTCATGGGTGCACAGAGAGTAAAGGAGGGGGCCAAGGAGACAACCCTGTGGGGTATGTGTGCTGAGGGTTAGAGACACAGAGGTGAGGGAGCCCACTGCCGGCGCTCTAACAGGAAGTCCGGGATCCAGCTACACAAGACAAGGTGAAGGCCAAGGTCTCTGACCTTCTTGTCGATACTTCACGCCTTCGTATGGCTACTGCTCTGCCCATGACTGCAAGGAACTGCAGAGAACTTTGGAGAGCAGAGAACTTCAGAAAAACAAGCCTCACCTCCATGGACTCTTCCTACACTTCCCCTGCCTCGGAAAACAGGCCATGTACTCAAAGATCCTCACAGCCAGGGACATTCTGGCTGCAAACCCAGCCCCCATCGGGGAAGAGATACAAAGCCTTAAAGCGCGTACCACCAGGCTCAAGGTCGGCTTCCTGTCTGCGGTTATAAGCCAAATGAATGATAAAATGGACCCAACCTCACAATGTAACTCGACGTGACCCTGCACCATATGTCTATCTGCACTGCACTTCCTCTGCAGCCATAATGCTTTGTTACAGTTATTGTTTTGTCGTATGTAATGTACATTTTGCTCAATGTTCTGTTGTAATGTATTGATCTGTGTGGATGGTACGTCAGGCAAGATTTTCACTGTAGCTCAGTATGTGATAAAAATAAACAAATTCCCCATTTTAATTATGTGGAAATATTAGACAGACTGAGTGTCTGCTTTGGAAACTTGGAAGGAAACTTAACTGAACTGTTGTCATTTCTGAGGAATGCAGATAAATAAAAAAAAGCTTCAATCTCGCATTACGATCTGCGGTAACTAGGATCAGGTGACCGGTGGTGGGTCTCCCATATCAATAACAGAATCAGGTTTAACAGCACCAGCAAATGTCATCAAATTTGTTGTCTTTGCGGCAGCAGCGGAACCTAATTCATAATAATAGATTTTAACAACCGTGAATTACACTTTGTACAAACATATAAGCATTAAAACGTTAAATTATATAAGTAGTGAAAAAATAAAAATAAAGAATGGAATAAACTCTTTTAATTGTATGGAAATTCTGGAGCAAAGCTTAACTAAACTGTACACATTTATGAGGAGGTCAGTAAAACAGAAAAGGTCAAATTCTCATATGAATGGTTCATATACCCAGAAATATTGGCTCATGTTGGCAGGTGGAAACAGTGGAATAGACCATAAGACCATAAAATATTGGAGCAGAAGTTGGGCATTCGGCCCATCGAGTCTGCTCCGCCATTAAATCATAGGCTGATCCAATTCTTCCAGTCATCCCCACACCTCTGCCTTCACCCCATACCCTTTGATGTGCTGGCTAATCAAGAACCTATCTATCTCTACCTTAAATACACCCACTGACTTGGCTCCACAGCCGCTCATGACAACAAATTCCACAGATTTACCACCCATTGAATTAAGTAATGTATCCACATCTCTGTTCTAAATGGACGTCCTTCAATTCTGAAGTCATGCCCTCTTGTCCTAGAATCCCCTACCATGGGAAATTAACGTTGCCTTATCTGATCTGTAAAGGGCTTTTAACATTCAGAATGTTTCTATGAGATTCCCATCATTCTCCTGAACTCCAGGGGACACAGCCCATGAACCGTCAGACCTTCCTCATATGGTAAACCTTTCATTGCTGGAATAACTCTAGTGAATCTTCTCTAAACCCTCTGCAATGCCAGTATATCACTTCTAAAATAAGGATCCCAAAACTGCACTCAATGGTCTGTGTGATCTCACAAGTGCCTTACAGAGCCGCACCATCGCATCCCTGCTCTTAATTCAACCCATAGAGACTCTACACCTTCCAATCATATGTCATCTCCTTCCAATGATTTAATATTGTACACAGGGCCACACCACTTCCTGTGCCTACTCACCTCTTTTTCAGATACACCGTACATCGTTGGACTTTCAGCTCCCAATGGCAGCCATTTTTTAGCCAAGTTTCACAGATAGCTACAGCGTCATGTTTGCCAATCTTTAGCTGGATTTCAAGAGTGCCCATTTTATTCCTTATGCTGCGTGCATTCAAATACAACACTCTCAGTCCAGCATTTGTTGCTTTCTGATTTAATTGCACCACAACTCTATTGCCCTGTAACTCATGCCACTGGCTTTGATTAAACTTCATCTCCTGCCTGTTCTTTCTATAATCTCTGTTGCACGCCATCTTTGATTTATTGCTGTTTTCCCCTTCCTCAGCTCCGGTTCCCATCTCCCTGCCAAATTCGTTTAAACCCTCACTAACAACTGTATTAAACTCTAGGATATTGGACCCCTTTGGGTTCAGGTGTAACCCGTCCCTTTTGTACTGGTCGTACCTCCCCCGGAAGAGGCCCCAGTGATCCAGGAATTTGAAGCCCTGCCCCCCTACACAAGTCTCTCAGCCACACATTAATATGCCTGATCATGCTATTCTTTCATCGCTAGCACGTGGCGCAGGCAGCAATCCTGAGATTACTACCCCAGAGGCCCACAGGGCCTGAGTTGGCAACGTTTCTGTTTACGTTCTATGTCAATGCATCGGATGACAGTATTGATGGGCCTGTGGCCAAATTTACGAATGACGTCGATATTGAAAGGACTGGATAGAAGTCGTTGAGGGCTATAGTACCTGGTTATCACAGTGCCATTAATACAACTTAAATATACAAACGATAGGCTTGCTCCGCGGCTTGAGATTCTTGATTGGAGAATGTTGCTTTATTCACAAAATCCTCATAGACCACAGTGACTGTGCACTGATCCCAGCAATGGAACCCGCCACTGCAGCCCCACAGTGCACTATGTACTGATTGCAAAGCTACGAAATTTCATGTGAACAGCCTCCCGTCCCCCAACTCCACTCTTTCTGCGTCACCAGCAGACTGGGACATTTCACATCTCGCTGCCTCCGCCAGGACATTAAACTGTGAACAACTGTGGTCAGGGACTGATCTCTGGGGTACTCCAAACGCTACCTCCTTCCAGTCTGAAAACGACCCACTCATCCAGCTGCACACTACCGGCAGTTTATCGATCTCCAACGAAAAAGCCTAATCACCTACTCCTGAGGGTCAATACCATTGCTGACTCTGTTTACCACCGACAGATGCCAGGAGGGACATAATAATCAGAAAGTCTCTAGTCACAGCCGTGTAAATAAAATGTGATCTCAGTCGGTGTGTGGCGCATACTCAGAATGCGAAGGAGACAGACAAACTGAGCAAACTGTTTAAACTGTCACAGACTGATGAAGGGGAGCAATGATCCATTTTGATACAGAGAGGAAAGCAGAGTGTTTGATATTGCGCCTGATGCCGGAACTGTGACCTGTTAGAAGATGAAGTGTTGTTCCTCCAAATTGTTTTGAGCTGTGACAGTGTTTTTATTAGAAGGAACAATGGGGACTAAAATTATCTGAGTTGAAATGTTGCCCTTCTCCCACTGACGTGCTTTGTAAACTTACAACAGTGTAGAAAGATCAAGGGATTTGTGTATGGGAATCTCAAACACAACAGCACGTTAGTTCCGCTGTATCGGTCAGTTCACCAGCGCTTGAGTGCCACCGATCCTTGAATGTGGAGGCGGAGATGCTGGAGAAGACAGCGCCCCACTCGCTACAAGGAGAGCCCGAGCACGTGTCTGTTCGTCATTTGATTGGATACATCTCCATGACGTTGATAACATTGTGATATCATTCACTGGCTCTCATTTTGGACGGGATTTAGTCGGTCATCTCAGATACACCAGCAGCTTCGCACTGGGAAGCGGCCGTTCACCTGCTCCGTGTGTGTGAAGATACTCATTCAGTTAACCCACCTGGTGATGCTCCGGTGAATTCACAATAAATGGAGGCCACATTTCTGTCCGGAGTGAGCAAAGAGTTTTACTCAATCATCCCAGCTGCTGCAACAGCAGCAACTTCACATCAGGGAGGATGTTCAAATCAGCTCCGTGTTAAATGTTTAACCATCACGGTGACTGAAGGCAGCTGCAGGTTCATGAGGGACTGTTACTGTCAGATTCTGCAGTTCTTGCAGCTGCTCATCGCACCCAGGACTGAACCCTGGTCACTGAGCATTGGAGGAGTCCGTTCTGCTGATGTTGCCTTAAACTGACTGGTGTTTAATATTGCGGATCTGTGAAAGATAAATCAGTTCTGTATCAAATCCCGTGTCTCCGGTACTTACTGTCTCTACCACACTCACAAAGGCCACTCGGCCCATCTGGTTCCTGCCCATGTTTCTGTTCCATATCAGTATATCAAAATCTACCCCTTCCGTTCCCCTCTCACGCTCCCTGAGATGACAGGTTGCAACTAGTCACCACTCCGTGGGATAGGAGAATTCCCTTGAATTTCATAGAATCATAGAAATCTACAACACATTACAGACCCTTTGACCCACAATGTTGTGCCGACCATGTAACTTACTCTAGAAACTGCTTAGAATTACCAGACCGCATAACCACCTACAGTCGGTCCTCCTTATCTGCGGATTCCGCTTGCGCGATTTCAACCAACCGCGAATCGCGAAACCCGGAAGTGCTCTTCCAGCACTTGTTGTTCGAGCATGTACAGACTTTTTTCTTGCCATTATTCCCTAAACAATGCAGTATAACAACCATTTTACATAGCATTTACATTGTATTAGGTATTATAAGTAACCTAGAGATGATTTAAAGTATGCGGGAGGATGTGCGTGGGTTATCGTGCATCGGAATCCAAAAAAATCGGAAGTTCTCTTACTAAGTATGTCGGAACAGGTACATCCGGTATTATTTAGCGTCAGTTATTAAAACGTTTGTCTTAGTATATAGTATATATTTTACCTTTCAATGCATATAAAACACTTAAGAACGTATGTTTCAGCGTCGGGCTCGGGAACGGAAGTTCTCGGGACTAGGGACAGATCGCTCCCTAGTGCGCTCTCCACCGTGCCGGATTGATGTGGAGGATCAAAAACCCAAAACCAGACAACCTAATAATTAAACTACTGCGTTGCTTAGTAATAATTGTAGCTTTTATCGGGGCAGAGTCTTTCTCACTTTATCCTTTAAAATTATTCCGTTCGTTGACCGACCCAACCTAACGCTTTTCCAATGACCGATGCCGTTTCACTTCTTTCCGGTCGCTTTATTATTTCCACTTTATTTTCAAATCGTGTTCGTGATTATTTTCGTGAACAGAAACAATGCGCATTCAGAGCTCTGGCGCCGGGCACTAATCTCAACCGCTCTGAGACAGGTTAAATAAGGTCTGGGGTTCCGCTCGGTCCTAAGATCCACCTGATTGAGACAGGTTGAATAAGGAACTTGAGCATCAGCGAATTTTGGTATCCGCGAGGTGTCCCGAAACCAATCCCCAGCGGATAAGGAGGGCCGACTGTACTTTCCTAAACTCCATGTACTTATCTAACAGTCTCTTAAAAGACCGTATTGTATCCGCATCTACCAGCGTCGCTGGAAGTGCATTCCACACCCACCACTCTTTGCTTAAAAAACTTAGCTCTGACATCTCCTCTGTGCCTACTTCCAAGCAGGTTAAACCTATGCCCCCTCGTGTTAGCCGTTTCAGCCCTGGGAAAAAGCCTCTGGCTATCCACACGACCATTGCCTCTCATCATCTTATACACCTACATGAACTTCCTGCTTGATTTTCTCCAGGCTGAATAAGACGACGAGGTTTTGACGTTCTTCCGGGCTCTAGACGAAGTTGGTTAAACTCCTTCTTCCCCGCTCTTTTCAACGTTTTGGGTCATTTTCACCAATTTTAAAGGACTGTGACTCAGACAGCTGGGTTGTTGCAATTGTTACGTACCAGTAGCGATAGATCACTAATGGAGTCTGGTTTCGATGTGAAAACCGCTATCTTCATTAGTATCTACTCCAAATATAAAACAATTAAACGAAATAAACAGAAGTTAACAGTGTTATCGTATATATGTGTATATATAGCTCCCCAACTATCAAGCTTGGGAAACAACGCTTAAAGTCTTAAGATGGTAAAGTGGAAAAGTTCAGTAATCCACGGAATAAGTGAGTGAGAAGAGATATTTGTAAATCCACACGAACATGTAGAGAGAAGGCAATTACGAAGAATTCCGCACACATTCCACGCTGGGTCAACGAAATAACAGTCGCCGAAGATCTTATCCATCGATTAGTTCCAAAATCCACTTAGAAATATCACCAGGTGACAGTGACAGGAATATCGTCTTCAAGTGATTACCACAGAACACCCCGATTCCAGGTAATGGCCAACAAAAGTGATACCACAGGATACTCCAACAAATCCATACATGAGATCTCACACACACACACACACACACACACACACACACACACACACACACACACACACACACACACACACACACACACACACACACACACACACACACACACACACACACACACACACACACACACACACACACACACACACCAGCAGAATGCGGCTAGAAGTGAAAGATTAGAAGTATTTGGCAACTTGTTGACCGAAAAAAGGGGTTAATTTTAGCAAACTACTGGTGGATGTCAACAGATCAGGCAGCAATTGTGGAGATGAATAAATAGACAACGTTTAGACCGAGCCCTTTCAAGATGCCTAGACTGTGTACTCCTCTGCTTAGTTGCTGCCTGAACTGCAAAGTTCCTCTAGCATTTTGTGTGTGTACGTCTCTGTATTACCAGCAATTGCAGAATCTCCTGTATTATAACTGCATTTTACGTTGGCATTAGATACACGTTGATACTGAGTATATTGTTTCTGGGAGCCGCTTTCTGCGTTAAAACAACTGCTGCTTCTTCTATACACACGAAAAAAAAGAGGTATGGACATTGAACCGGTGCTTGCAGAAATGTTTAATGGCACTATGATTCCCGTAACGCCCTGCGTTAAAAATTTCGCCGGCGCTGAAGCACCGATGAAATGCGCAGGAGTCAAGGCTGCTGACGTCTCCGAATATCACGCATGCGCGCAGTACACAGCAGGCCTCGGAAATGTCTGATTCAGGTAAGAGCGATTCTCCGTTTGTCTATTTTAAACACCGACTAAGGGACAATTGCTGTGAATTCCCAGCGCAGTCCTGCTCTCTTCCCTCTCTCTCAGCCCCACGATCCGTACACGGGCCCCGGGGAGCTTCCGTCTGATGAGGGAATGGGAGCCGCAGACAGAGCTGAGCTCCAGCTATCTAAATGCAAGGATTAAGAACTCGGAGAAAGGGAACAGAATCTTTTACATCAGCATTTGAGAAAATCACCTTTGTTCTACCTCCAATCACAATGAAGAGGAAATCTACAGTTGCTGGAAATCCAAGAACACACACAATTTGCTGGAGGAATTCAGCATTAGTACTCTTTTCCATAGATGCTGCCTGGCCCGCTGAGTTTCTCCAGCATTTTGTGTGTGTTGCTTGTTCCACTTCTTGTTCTGGGCTTTTCATTCTCTCTGGGTACATAATGATATCAAACACCTTTGCTCTGGGCAACAAATAGCTTTCACATCACAAATGAGACAGACTACTGCCCGTCCCTTTATATTCATTGGCATTACCATCACTGAGTTCACCACTGTCAGTCGTTTGGGAGAGGCTTCAGGGGAAATATTTATGTAGAATATAGGAACTGGTGTTACCTGTGTGTATTGTCGTGATGCAAAAGTTGCTGGAGAATTTGCAAGTGGCAAGAAGTGGAAAGGTCAGATATTTGGAAATCTGACCTTTTAAAATGTAATTTAGCAAGCAAACCACATATGGACAAAGTGCAAACGCTCTGGTGAGAAAATCCTTCATTACCCGTTACAAGCCTGTTACACAGGTTGTGTGAGAGTGCAGATGAACTGGACTGAACCCAGAGGAGATCAAAGTTCCTAATGACAGTGATTTGCTAGCTGTTAAAATGAATACCTCTCTATATAAAATTCACTGTGCACATGTTGTCACTGGCTAAAATAAGCACAGTACAATATTTATGTCCACACTGGTCATTACAAATTAGAGGGGATATTGGAGGGAAGGAGGGGAGATTTCCAGTGTCCCTGTTACCCTCAGCTACAGGATGTGCATCTAGCTGCAGTTTGTAACCCTGCACTTTAAGGAGCTGGAACTTGAAATGGATGAATTCTGGATCATCCAGGAGCTGGAGCAGGTGATAGATATGACATGAAGAGAGGTGGGTTATACCCAAGGTGCAGGACACAGGAAACTGGGTGAGAGTCAGGAAGGGGAATGAGGTTAAATAACCATCACAGAGTACTCCTGTGGCCATCCCACACAACAACAGGTAGACCACTTTAGAAACTGTTGGGGGGGGGAATTACCTGACAGAGGAAAGTCAAAGGGGTGATAGGGGATTCATTGTTAGGGGAACAGAACAAGAGGGGACGAATATCCTCGTGGTAAGGCTTGCTAGAGCCTTTTTGTGGGGGGTTGATGTGGTTAAAATGATAGTTTGTACATAGGACAGTCAATATAACATCAAAATGCAATTGTATCAGCATGAATTAATCAGTCTGATGGCCTGGTAGAAGATGATGTCCCGGAGCCTGTGGCTCCTTTTGCTGTGGTGCCGTTTCCTGGATAGTAGCAGCAGGAACAGTTTGTGGTTGGGGTGACTCGGGTCCCCAATATCCTTTGGGCCCCTTTTACATACCTGTCTTTGTAAATGTGCTGAATAGTGGGAGGTTCACATCTACAGATACACAGGGCTATCCGCACCACTCTCTGCAGGTTCCTGCGATTGAGGGAAGTACAGTTCCCATACCAGGCAGTGATGCAGCCAGTCAGGATGCTCTCATTTGTGTCCCTGTAGAAAGTATTTGGGGCCCCATCCCAAGTTTCTTCAGCCGTCTGAGGTGAAAGAGGTGCTGTTGAGCTTTTTTCAAAACACTGTCGGTATGTACACACGAGAAAATTTGCAAATGCTGGAAATTCAAGCAACACACACAAAATGCTGGTCAAATACAGCAGGCCAGGCAGCATCTATAGGAAGAAGCACTGTCGACGTTTCGGACCGAGACCTTTCATCAGGACACCATGTGAGATCCTCGGTGATGTTTATGCCAAAGAGCATAAAGCTGTTCAACCTCTCAACCACAGATCCATTGATGTCAATAGGGGTTACCATTCCTCCTGTAGTCCACAATCAGCTCCTTTGTTTTTGTGACAATGAGGGAGAGTTTGTTTTCTTGACACCAGACCTCAAATAGAGTCAGCAATCCAGTGGCTGAGCATGGTGCGATGAATGTGCTGAGCTGTGTATATCACAATGCAAGAAGCATCGTAGGAAAGCCAGATGAGCTCAGGACAGGGAATTATGATATTGTAGCCATAACTGGGACTTGCTTACACCCAACAGTCTGAGGGATTAGAGGAACAAATTTGTAGAGAGATCGCAGACCATGCCAAGAAACAAAGGTTGATTTAGTAAGTGATTTTAACTTTCCATATATTGACTGGGACTCCCATAGTGCAAAAGGACTAGACAGGGTAGAGTTTATTAAATGTGCCCTTAAACACTTCATAGAATTCCTGACGTAGAAATGTGCAATAAGCTGTTAGGAACTTATCCAGGGCTGGTGACAGAAATGAGTGGTCATATTGCCATGAGATTCAAAGTAACTATGGAAAAAGAGAGGTCTGGACCATGGGTTGAGATTCTAAATTGGAGAAAGGTCAGTTTTGATGGTATGAAAAGGATCTGACAAGTGTGGTTTGGGACAGGCTGTTTCCTGGCAAAGGAGTACTTGGTAAGTGGGAGGCCTTCAGAAATGAAATTTTGAGGAGTTTGTATGTGCCTGCCAAAATAAAAGTTGAAAGGTACCTGGTGCAGGGTACCTTAGTTTTCAAGAGATACCGAGGCCCGGGATAATTTGTTCCTCTAAATGCCTCAGACTGTTGGGTGCTACCAAGACTCATTAATGACTACAATATCATAATTGCACGCACTGAGCTCATCTGAATTTTTTTTGGTCGTCTTCTGTTAGTTTCTAAAAGCTTCCCAATAATTTTTGCTCTTTTGTTTGCCCTCTCTTTGGCTTTTATGTTGGCTTTGGCTTCTCATTTCATCCACAGTTGTGTCCTCCTGCCTTTCCAATGCTTCCACTTCTTTGGGATGTATCTGTCACTCAGCTACCAAATTGTTCCCAGAAACTTCACCCATTGAAGCTTAGTTGTCACTCCTAATTTTTCACTTCCAAACAAGTTTGGCCAGCTCCTTCGTCATAGAAACACGGAGAAGTTCAGTTTGAAAACAGGGTATTTGGCCCGTCTAGTCAATGCTGAAAAAACATTTAACCTGTCGAATGCAACTACCTGCACCGGGACCCTCTATAACCCTACCATCCAGGCTTCCATCCAAACTTGTTTTAAATGGTGAAACTGAACTCATATTCATCACTTATGCTGCCATCTCATTCCACTCACTCACAACCATTTCAGTAAAGAGTTTTTTCCAAATGTTTCCATTTAATTTTCACCTTCCCCACTAACCCATGGTTATTATCGCGCCCAACCTCAGTGGAAAGAACTGCTTGCATTTATCCTATCTATACCCTCATAATTTTGTATACATCTAACAAACAAATCCTCAAAGCAATGTTTAATTCCCTTGTTTATGCTTAGAGCCTTTTTTAGGTGTATAAGATGTTGAGATCGTGTGGATAGCCAAAGTTTTTTTTTCCCCAGGGCTGAAATGGCTAACACAAGGGAGCATAGTTTTAAGGTATTTGGAAATAGATACCGAGGGGATGTCGGAGTAAATTTTTTTACACAGAGAGTGGTAGGTGTGTGGAATGCACTGCCAGCTATTTGTGTGAGAGTATTTCAGTTACTGTTGGGCCAGGCACCCATGCAGCTCAGTGGGAACAGGAAATAATACCAATGGAGAGAGTCAAAGTGAGCCAGGTCACAGATTGGAGATGACAGAAATGCCCCATTCTTATAGAGACAGGGGGAGCATCAGAAAATTTGATGGTCATTCCAGATACCAGCACTGTGCCCAGTTAGGAGATGATTTCCCTCTCCAACTTGGGTTGAACTTCACTGTAACAGTGTGATGTCAGATCACACCTTGGCAACTCAAGTGATCTCAACTGAAATGTTGTCCTTCACCCATTGATGGATTATGTAAATCTTTTTACAGCTTAAAAATGACAAGGAATTTGTCTACGGGAATCTAGAACACAACACGTCAGTTTTGCTGTCTCTGCCCGATATTAAAGAAGAGGAGCAAGGGATTCACTCGATCATCAGACCAACTGGCGTGCCCGTCATTTTACACGGGGGGAACGCATTCATCTGCTCAGACAGTGGGAATGGATTCACTCGGTCATCTCAACTGAAGATACATCAGCGAGTTCACACTGGGGAGAATCCATTCACCTGTTCTGTGTGTGAGAAGGGATTCATTTGGTCTTCCCACCTGTGGACACACCAGTCAGTTCACACTGGGCAGAAGATGGTCATCTGCTGAATTTGTGGGGAACGATTCACTCGGTCATGTGACCTAATGGCTCACCAGCGAGTTCACACCATGGAACGGCTGTTCACCTGCTCGGACTGTGGGAAGGGATTCACTAAATCTTCTCACCTACTGAGACACCAGTCAGTTCACACTGGGGAGAGGCCGTTCAGCTGCACAGACTGTGGGAAGAGGTTCACTTCGTCATCTCAACTGAAGGTACATCAGCAAGTTCACACTGGAGAGAAGCCTTTCATCTGCTCAGACTGCGGAAAGGGATTCTCTTTGTCATCTCAGTTACTGAGACACCAGTCAGTTCATACTGGAGAGTGGCCATTCACCTGCTCAGACTGTGGGAAGGGATTCAGTAAATCTTCTCACCTACTGAGGCATCAGTCAGTTCACACTGGGGAGAGGCCGTTCACCTGCTCAGACTGTGGGAAGGGATTCACTTCATCATCTCAACTGAAGGTACATCAGCAAGTTCACACTGGAGAGAGGCCATTCACCTGCTCAGAGTGTGGGAAGGGATTCACTTGCTCATCTAAACTGAAGGTACATCAGAGAGTTCACACTGGGGAGAGGCCGTTCACCTGCTCAGACTGTGGTAAGGGATTCACACAGTTAGCTAGCCTACAAACACACCAGTCAGTTCATACTGGGGAGAAGCCATTCACCTGCTCAGACTGTGGGAAGGGATTCACTCGGTCATCTCAACTGAAGGTACATCAGCGAGATCACACTGGAGAGAGGCCCTTCACCTGCTCAGTCTGTGAGAAGGGTTTCACTGAATCATCTCAACTGAAGGTACATCAGCGAGTTCACACTGGAGAGAGGCCGTTCACCTGCTCAGACTGTGGGAAGGGATTCACTCGGTCATCTCAACTGAAGGTACATCAGCGTGTTCACACTGGAGAGAGGCCATTCACCTGCTTGGACTGTGGGAAGGGTTTCACTGAATCATGTCAACTGAAGGTACATCAGCGAGTTCACACTGGGGAGTGGCCATTCACCTGCTTGGACTGTGGGAAGGGATTCACTTGCTCATCTAAACTGAAAGTGCATCAGCGGGTTCATACTGGGGAGAGGCCGTTCACCTGCACTGTCTGTGGGAAGGGATTCATTTCATCATCTCATCTGAAGGTACATCAGCGAGTGCACACTGGGGAGAGGCCATTCACCTGCTCAGAGTGTGGGAAGGGATTCACTCAGTTAGCTAGCCTACAAGCACACCAGTCAGTTCACACTGGGGAGAGGCCGTTCATCTGCCCAGACTGTGGGAAGGGATTCACTCGGTCATCTCGCCTACTGACACACCAGTCAGTTCACACTGGGGAGAGGCCATTCTCCTGCTCAGTCTGTGGGAAAGGATTCACACGATTATCTCAACTACAGCGACACCAGCGAGTTCACACTGGGTAGAGGCCTATCACCTTTGGGAAGAGATTCTCTCAGCCAAATCAACCAAGTGTGCATCATTGAGTTCACAGAGGGGAGAGGCCGTTCACCTGCTGTGAATGTGGTCAGCGATTAACTCAGTAATCTAACCTTATGTAACTCTTGGGGGTGATAGCCCCCCAGCCCGGCCAAACTTAAGAATTCTCGTTTGGGTGGATCCTGTGTGATGTGTTCCCTGTTATAAATTAGTACCCTGAGATACCAAACTACACAATATCTGATTAAATGATTAAGCTTCATAATTCTTACTTTAACTAAAAGGTTAGTAAAGAAAACATACAAAAAAAAAGAAAAAGGACCCACTCTCTCCAATCGCGTCTTCTCATCTCTCCCCAGCAAAAGACCATGAAATCCCTCTTCCAGACTCACAACATTTCTCTCATTGGATAGCCCCGCACTCCAAAATCCTGTTATCTCTAGTCATAACCTAAACATTGCTGCTACAGAGAAACCATTAGCTCACCAGTGAAACATTGCAGAGAGGCCATTACATGAGCAGTGAAACCTGACAGCATGTTACACTTATGACACACTACCGGGTTCACACTGGGGAGAAAGTTTCAATAAGCTGCATACTGGATATTTGTCCATCACCATTGTTGAATGCTATTTTGAGACTGACCGTTGGTGCAGAACTCTGCAATTATTGCTGCTGCTCACCACACCCAGTTCTTCACCCTGGTCACTGGGCATGGGTGGAGTTTCTTCTGCTGTATATTCACCTTTAATGGGACTGGAGTTTAATATTCTGTATCTGAGAAAATTAGATCAGTTCTATTTTAAACTCTCTCTCTGGTACTTAGTGAATTTATAACACATCTAGTGTACAGTAATGAGTCAACTCTGGCCGCTGGACCCTGCCAGTGATTCTATTCCACAACAGTGCTTTTAACTCCTCCCCTGTTTTTCCCCTATCACTCTCCCTGTGGGAGTGGTTCCTGTCACCACTCTGTGGGTGAAGAGATTTCCCTTGAATTGTTCGCAGACTGAAGAAGTTGAGCTGACTGCAGTTCTGTCTGAGATGTTCTTTGCCCCTCAAATCTCTGGGCTGAGGAAGAATGACATAGGTAGTTAACCTCCCCATTCAGGGCTCATTTCCCCATTATGGGTAATTTTCCCTGCTTCTAAAGGGTTGATAGAAAACACGACTGTCCTCTGAAGACTGAAAGCAGAATGGGAAACCATTAGTCGGCTGTTCAACGGAGCAGGGTCAGAAACCAGAGGCACGTCTGCACAGGGCAGAGTTTGGGGCTCTAGACAATGATCAGGGTGAAAACGTATGATGATGATGAGGAGGGAATCAGCAGTGGGGCGGGGCAGCGAATGACAGAGTAGCAACATTTGGAAGCAGATTGACAGTGAAAATAATTTGGTTGTCCAACTGGTGACACAAACAATACCTGTGGTGAGGTGCTCCACTGGTCGAGGAACACGAATGTGTTGGGAATGGTTTTATCTATTGGTGGAGTTGTTCCTGCTTGTTTATCCTGTAATATTATATCTGGATGGTTATTATGGATTGTGCTATCTGAAATAATCTGTTGATTGTCATAAAATTTGTCAGATTTTGACTCTGAAAGTGGATCAGGCTTGAATTTACGGTGCCTCTATAAGTGATGGAGGGCATTCATGAGTTTGTATTTTAAAGCAAGATTTTGGTGAATGATATTCGCCACTTGATTGTACCTGTGTAAGTAATCAGATTGAGTTTAACTGCTGCAGGATCCTGGAATGTGTTGAATTGTGTCTGGTTTCTCTTGGCATTTTCTGCGTATTGCCTTGTTTGTTTGTATTTCATGTATTTTTGATTTTTGTTTATTTCCTTTTGTTAACCACCTTGTCCTGTATTTCTGCAAGGAACCCCTCTGTTTTTGCAAAGAGGTCTCCAACTCTCAGTAAGGTGCTTGATGCTTCCTTGTCAACATCTTGTCGGTTCTGATTGTTGGGATGTCTCCCATGAAGGGTCATACTCATTCCACTGGTTACTGTTTTCTTCCATAGTGACTATTCATTTTTCTGAGTTGCCTCTCATTTAAATTTTCTTGTCTGTATTTCTTATCACGATTGCATATACACACACGGAGTGCTGAATCCTATTCATTTTTGATGAAAATATATATGAGGGGTGATTGATATGTTCGTTGGCTCAGGTAGAAGGAGTCAATTTTAGAAAACCTAGCACAGTTATTTTTCAATGTAGTCCCGTCCTACATTTACGCACAGCCCAGTAATAAAAGTTTGGGCACCCCCGGTCAAAATTTCTGTTACTGTGAACAGCTAAGCAAGTAAAAGATGACCTGATTTCCAAAAGGCATAAAGTTAAAGATGACACATTTTTAAAAAATATTTTAAGCAAGATTACATTTTTATTTCCATCTTTTACAGTTTCAAAATAACAAAAAAAAAAGGGCCCAAAGCAAAAGCTTGGTGCCCTGCATTGTCAGTGCTTATTAATACCCTCTTGTTAAATGCTTTCTGCAGCCAGCCTAGAATCTTTCATTTGGGTAAATTGCTGGGTTCAGTTATAAATAGCAAAGTACTGACTCTGGAAATTACAAATCAGAATATTATTAGAGTCACATGCCCTTCCAGTCAATGCCAACCTGTTTTTGTTGTTACTGCCTAGTTCCAACTATCTGCACCAGAGCCTCCATGCACCTCCCATCCATGTCATCAACAAAATTTATCTTTAGTATCTAAATCAAACCCACATCCTCCAATTCTGCTGGCAGCTAATTCAATACTCTCACCAACCTCTGAGTGAAGAATTCCCCTTCAGATTCCCCTAAAATAATTTGCTTTCACCCTGAACTTGTGTCCAATGTCAGGGTGAGAGGGAGGCCGGGGCAGAGAGGGAAGACAGTAAGGGGAGGGGGTGGTCGAATGTGGAGAGGGAAACAGAGTGGAGGGTTTATACTTAGTATCTTTCAGAAAAAGTAATTGTTTGAACTTGCTGCAAACCTACTATCCATGCACTGTACATTCTTAACCAAATTATTGACCTAGATGACAAGTAGCAATGTTTGATGTTCAAAGTAAATTTTATTATCAGAATACATATATGTCACCACATACTGTACAACCCTGAGATTGTTTTTCCTACAGGAACACTTAGCAAATCTATAGAATAGTAACATGATCAATGAAAGATCAAGTAGAGCACAGAATTCAACGAACTGTGCAAATGCAAATATAATTAAATATCAATGAATAATGAGAGCAATGGGGCGTAACCCTGGGGAACTTCACTAGGCCCGGGCCTCGAGTCCAATAAACAGCCTCCCACCATCACTCTCTGCTTCCTACCATCAAGACAACTGTGCAGCTTCCCTGGATCCCGTGTGATCTAACTTTCCACAGTAACTTACCATGCTGAACCTTATCAAAGGCCTACTGATGCCCATATAGGCCATGATCCTGGGACAGAGGTGTCACAGATAAGAGAGCATAGATTTACTCAGAGGATGAAGAGGTTTAGAGAGATTTTTCACAGAGTGTAGCTCAAATCTTGACTTGTCACCACTGGGAATATCTGTTTCTGTCAAGGTAACATTCAAATTAGTCACCTCTGATAAACAACTGGCAATTGATGAAGTTCCTGTGTTTTCTTCTGTTAATATTGCTTCCTTACAGCAAAACTAACCCTCTCACTGTGTCAGAATCGGTGACTAAATCCAGCCCCAAACACTGTGTTTTCATCCCTTTACATTGTAACTTGAACCATCTCACTGAGGGTTCAAGTGAGATGGAGACACAACCCCTGCCCTCTGCACATGTGATCATATCTCCTCTGCTTCTGACATTTCAGATACCCGCAGAATGGTTTTCTGATCCAGTCTGAAGGTTGTAGTACATTCAACTTGTCGTCAGACCTGACAAACCATGCTGACATATCGGGAGTCTGAAAGCGAAAGGGAATCGGGAAGGGACACACACTCCCCCTACCCAATCTGCATTCACAGCCCATGACGGTGACAGATGTCCTAGACTCTGGGGCTCTGTAACACACAATCTTGTGAACAGCAAGCTTAGATGGTCATTAATATGAAGAGAGAATTGTTGTTTCCTGAAAGGACACTCGAGCTAACCTGTCTGATCCAATTCACCAGATCATCCCTTGTTTACAACTAAATTTGTCTCGGGACCATCCTCCCCGGTTCACGGAATGTCCAGTCATCCCACTTTCTCCCGACAGAACCCAACCCGCCTACAACAGGACACCCACACTCCACTCATAAACTCTACCCACACACACAGACAGATCCCCTTCACCCCAAACCCCTTGCAGAACCACAAGGAATTGATCCCACAGCTTGGGCTCGGTCGCAAAAGTTAAAACCGGGGCTGAGGAGAGGCCGGAGCCTCCATCCACCAGGCAGAGCTTGTGCCCGGCCATTCCTCACTGCACCCAGCCCCCGATTTACATAAACTCGAGATGAACCCCTCCTCACCGCCGCCCGGACTGTCCCACTGTTGCAACACTTATTGTCGAGAGCGCGCCTGCACGTCTCCCGATGGTCCAGTCGCTGGCCAGAGGTCCCTACAGCGCCGCCACTGGCCGGAGGCCGGAGAGACTCCATCTAGCCGGCTCCGGGCGAAATGTAATGACCGACAAATATAATTCCTGTCAACGATCAGCTGTCTGAGTGATTCGATGACTGAGAGGAAGGAGTACCTACGGTCCACATTGTCAGGGTGATTTACAAGGAGACAGACTGCAGGGACTGGAGGTCTCCTGTTAGCTATTACACTGTGTAACCCTGGTTCGCATTAATTTAAAAAAAAGTTGTTTTATGAAAAAAAACAAAATTCTGCACTGACTGAAGCCATCCCAAACCAGATCAGTCTGGAAAGTCCTGCCCTGAAACATTTCACACACAAGAGAAAATATGCAGATGCTGGAAATCCAAGGGACACCCACAAAATACTGGAGCAACTCAGCAGGCTGGGCAGCATCCACGGAAGATAGTACAGTGGACGTTTTGGGCGGAGACCCTGGCAGGATGCTGCCCGGACCGCTGAGTTCCTCCAGCATTTTTCGTGTGTTGCCCAGAAACATTTGTGGTTTTGTGACCCAACTCGAGACAAGCACAACACTGCTCACTCCACCAACAACACGGCACAGCCGGACACAGAACAACAGGGGATTCAGCCTTAAAACCCTAATTTAATTCTGTTGTTGCAAATCGTACGAAACAAAAGGTGTTTTAAAATAGAAACGCTCCCCCTCACGTGACTTCACACAGCAGCCCCCACGCGCCTGACGTCACCCATGGTCTCCTCGTATCTGCATTTGCCGTAAAGGATAGTAAAAGCTTCTTTAGGTATGTGAATAGCAAAAAAAATAATTAAGACCAAAATTGGGCCATTGACGACAGAAACTGGTGAATTTATTATGGGGATCAAGGAAATGGCAGATGACTTGAACAGGTACTTTGGATCTGTCTTCGCTAGGGAAGACACAAACAATCTCCCAGATGTAATAGCGGCCAAAGGAACTAGGGTAAAGGATGAACTGAAGGTAATTTATATTAGGCAAGAAACGGTGGTGGATAGACAATTGAGTCTGAAGGCTGATAAGTCCCCGGGACCTGATGGTCTGCATCCCAGGGTACTTAAAGAGGTGGCTGTAGAAATCGTGGGCGCATTGGTAATCATTTTCCAATGTTCTATAGATTCAAGAACAGTTCCTGCTGATTGGAGGGTGGCTAATGTTCCACTTTTCAAGAAAGGAGGGAGAGAGAAAACAGGGAATTATAGACCGGTTAGCCTGACGTCAGTGGTGGGAAAGATGCTGGAGTCAATTATAAAAGAGGAAAATACGACACATTTGGATAGCAGTAGAAGGATCAGTCCGAGTCAGCATGGATTTATGAAGGGAAAATCATGCTTGACTAATCTTCTGGAGTTTTCTGAGGATGTAACTATGAAAATTGACAAGGGAGAGCCAGTGGATGTAGTGTACCTGGACTTCCAGAAAGCTTTTGATAAAGTCCCACATAGGATATTAGTGGGCAAAATTAGGGCACATGGTATTGGGGGCAGAGTACTGACATAGATTGAAAATTGGCTGGCTGATCGGAAACAAAGAGTAGCGATTAACGGGTCCCTGTCAGAATGGCAGGCTGTGACCAGTGGGGTACCGTAAGGTTTGGTGCTGGGACATCAGCTGTTTAGAATATACATTAATAATTTACATGAAGGGATTAAAAGTAACATTAGCAAATTTGCCGATGACACAAAGCTGGGTGGCAGTGTGAAATGTCAGGAGGATGTTAAGAGAATGCAGGGTGACTTGGACAGGTTGGGTGAATGGGCAAATGTATGGCAGATGCAGTTTAATAGGGATAACTTTGGTGGCAAGAACAGGAAGGCAGATTACTATCTAAATGGAGTCAAGTTAGGAAAAGGGGAAGTACAACGAGATCTAGGTGTTCTTGTACATCAGTCAATGAAAGCAAGCATGCAGGTACAGCAAGCAGTAAAGAAAGCTTGCTGGCCTTTATAACAAGAGGAATTGAGTATAGGAGTAAAGAGGTCCTTCTGCAGCTGTACAGGGCCCTGGTGAGACCCCACCTGGAGCATTGTGTGC
Organism: Hemitrygon akajei; assembly: GCF_048418815.1. NCBI lineage: Eukaryota > Metazoa > Chordata > Chondrichthyes > Myliobatiformes > Dasyatidae > Hemitrygon > Hemitrygon akajei. The sequence goes on from NW_027331949.1 coordinate 3,770,654, forward strand.
AGTTTTGGTCTCCAAATTTGAGGAAGGGCATTCTTGCTGTTGAGGGAGTGCAGCGTAGGTTCACAAGGTTAATTCCTGGAATGGCGAGACTGTCATATGTTGAAAGATTGGAGCGACTGGGCTTGTATACACTGGAATTTAGAAGGATGAGAGGGGATCTGATTGAACCATAGAAGATTCTTAAGGGATTGGACACGCTGGAGGCAGAAAGCATGTTCCCGCTGATGGGTGAGTCCAGAACTAGAGGCCACAGTTTAAGAATAAGGGGTAGGCCATTTAGAACAGAGAAGCGGAAAAACTTTTTCACCCAAAGAGTGGAGGATATGTGGAATGCTCTGCCCCAGAGTGCAGTGGAGGCCAAGTCTCTGGATGCATTCAAGAGAGAGTTAGATAGAGCTCTTATAGATAGCGGGGTCAAGGGATATGGAGAGAGGGCAGGAACGGGGTACTGATTGTGTATGATCAGCCATGATCACAGTGAATGGCGGTGCTGGCTAGAAGGGCCGAATGGCCAACTCCTGCATCTACTGTCTATTGTAACACACTAATGTGATCAGTCTGGAAAGTCCTCCCCTGAAACACTTCACACACGAGAAAATTTGCAGATGCTGGTAATCCAAGGGACACCCACAAAATACCGGAGCAACTCAGCAGGCTGGGCAGCATCCACGGAAGATAGTACAGTGGACGTTTCGGGTGGAGACCCTTCGGCAGGATGCTGCCCGGACCGCTGAGTTCCTCCAGCATTTTTCGTGTGTTTCCCAGAAACATTTGTGGTTTTGTAACCCAACTCGAGGCAAGCACAACGCTGCCCACTCCACCAACAACACGGCACAGCAGGGCACAGGACAACACGGGATTCAGCCATAAAACCCTAATTTAATTCTGTTGTTGCAAATCGTACGAAACAAAATAAATACAAACAACAGCCGGACACATAGAAGGGACTTTACATCACACAACAGGGGATTCAGTCATGAAACCCTAATTTAATTTAATGTTGTTGTTCCACATCGTACGAAACAAAAGGTGTTTTAAAATAGAAACGCTCCCCTCACGTGACTTCACACAGCAGCCCTCACGCGCCTGACGTCACCCATGGTCGCCTCGTATCTGCACCTGCTGTCACGAGCACGGTGCCTTACGTCACACACGCGCTGCTGTGTTCGAGCTAGCGGCTGAGCTACCAAGCACGAGCCAACGCCCCCTCGCCCAGCTTTTCCACAGAGGAATTGAATTGATTGCCGGGCTGCGCTACTCCCATTAGTGAGAAGTCATTACTTACACCTAATACTGGAAGCGGACCAGCCGAGAGGGCGTTGTCGTCACTGAGGCCGGTTCCTGCTGCAGCTCAAACTGCCCGTTAAAGCGGAACAAATTCCAAAGAAACTGTCCCGCTTTTTGATTTATTTCCACTTACCTCCGAGGGAAGTTGGGGGCGTTTGTGAAGCGTCTCCTGCGGCCAGAGTCTGATGTATCGCTGAGAGGTAGGAGGAGACCTATCGCTTGATGCCGCTTCGCAGGAAAGGGATCCCGCCAGGAGAAGGAGGAAGAGGGGGATTTTATTGATGGTGTGAGAGAGGCGGACAGGATGTTTGTCCCGGTGGGGACAGCAGAGGCTCATCTGTGGAAATGTCTGAGCCCACAGTGGTGGCGAGCAGAGGGATTCACCACATTGCGACCAACACCGGCAGACTGTTGCCCTGCAAGCGGGGCCAATGGTCCGGGCAAAGTGACAATTATTTGGGATTTGTTGAGATTGTACCTGGAATACGGTGTAAAATCCCGCTCCCCATACTAACACCGGTTATACAAACCAAAGAACAAACTGCCGGAGGAACTCAGTGGGTTGGGCAGCATCTGTGGAGGGAAAATGACCGTCAACATTTCGGGCCGAGATCCTCCCTCTGGACTGAGAGTGGATGGGAAATAATAGAGAATAGAGGTGAAGGGTGGGGATGGGGCAAGAGCTGAGGAGTGAGAGGTGGATCCAGGTGAGGGGGGAGGTGGGAAGGTGGAAATAGTGATGGGAGTGGGAGGTGAGTGATTGGGACAACACGGGGCTGCAGAAGATGGAAATTAATTTCATAGAGGATTAACAAAGAGGTTAGAGACATGTGGCTGAGATGGGAGAGCAGCCATCATCTTGTTGATGGTTAAAGGGGCTGAATGGCCACAGATAGAAAAGAGCAGACAGATCGAATAGACCTGCGAGGTAATCTCAATACACAGAGACAGTGAGTACCTGGAATGAGCTGTTCAGTGTTTGCATCGTTGGTTATCTACTTCGGGTTCAGTATCCTCACCGTGTTTGGGAATTTCCACTCACTGTCATCTGTCTGTGAGCAGATGGAAATTAAAGAAACACCCAAGTTGCTGGAGACCTGAAATCACATCAGAAATTGTTTGAAGCCGTTCTGACACAGAGTTTGGAGCTAAAACACTAACTTTGTTCCTCACCGCAGATATTCTTTATCTGTTGAGTGTTACTTGAATTTGCAGTTTTTTAGAACATTTCGTTGGAATGATTTAAGTCTCCTTGGAAATGGACATATACGACGCATTCATTCTCTTACAGCACAGAAACAGGGTTTTCAGCCCATCTAGTCTGTGCCATTCTCTGCCTGGACCCATCTACGTGCACCCAGACTCAAGATGTCAATACCTCCCTCAACCATGTACCCAGGGAAACTTCTCTTCAGTGCTGCAATTGAACCTGCAGCATTGCAGTAAAAATCACAACGAACAGTGTTGTCGGGACAGATTGCTTCCGAACACTCCTGGGTAACGACTTCCAGAGAGAATACCCTTCTCACTCTACCAGCACCCTCTGCCTTCTGTGGTCAAGTCATTTCGGTATCCACAAAGCCAAGTTCCCCTGGATCTATGCTTCCTGCCACCCTGATCCGGCCTAATTTGGGGAACATTATCAAAATTCTTACTAAAATTCATTTGGCGCTTCTGCATGAATTTCAATAAATACTCCCGAATACCTTAAGTACAGTGAACAGTGAAAATATAAGAGCAGAATATATGAAAAAGACCGAAAAAATTAGATGGACAGAAGCACAGATAGAGAGAGATGTTTCCCCATCACAGTAAAATTCATTGTTGTAACATGAGAGAATTAAAGAGATCGGCGTGGGCAGAAAAGCCGGCATGGACATCGTCAACCTTATCACACACATCGATGCTGTGAAACTCCGTAGACAATGTGGAGCGAACTGCCCGCTTGCATGAGCACAATATGCTGATTACGGAATGTCATTGTGTGGTAGGTCAGGACAAGAAGAACTCTGTCGCTATTGCTCCACTGTCCCCTTACCAGATTGCTTCCTCTCCAGCCCCTTACCCTTCATACTCACCTGGCTTCATCTGTCGCTTTTCACCTCCCCATGACATTTTATTCGTAACTTTCCAGAACTGAAGAAAGGTCTCGGCCCGATACGTCGACTGTTGATTCATCTTCATAAATGCTACCCGACCTGCTGAGTTCCTTCAGCATTTTGTGTGTGTTAATTTAGATCTGCTGAAATCCACGTGTTTAACATATTGAAATGAAGATTATTTTCATGTATGTCGCATCTGGAATCTAGCATCAGGCTGGATTCGAACTCAGGACCTCTCGTCTCGAAGTCCAGCGCTGATGCCAGTGCGCCAGCGGCTGTAGTGGCAGCAGAAATGTACATATTTTTTTGAAAATTTCAGATGCATGGAGACGCACGGAGAAATGAATCCATAAGACCGGCATTTTCTGTACAGACAGACATACTTTATTGATCCCGAGGGAAATTGGGTTTCGTTACTGTCACACCAACCAAGAATAGTGTAGAAATTACTGCCATATTGTTTGTATTTCATGTACCTTCGATTTTTCTTTCCTTTTGTTAACCGCATTGATGTGTATTTCTGCAAGGGACCCCTTGTCAAGTGATTTTTGACAGGTCATGACCATTGCATCTGTTATCTCTTCAGCAGCCTCTCTCAGGTATTACGAATCCCTCGGTTTCGTTTGCTGTGGACTGTCACTTTAAGAAAGTTCCTGAGTGAGGCGGGACTAACAGTGACGTCAGCAGGCAGCTTTCTCAGCTCAGAGAGAGTGAGATAGAGATTTACGGTCAATTATGGATAACTCTGAACATCCTCTACATAGCACCATCCAGAGACAGAGAAGCAGTTTCAGCGACAGGTTACTATCGATGCAATGCTCCTCAGACAGGATGAAGCGGTCAATAATCCCCAATGCCATTAGGCTTTACAATTCTACTGCCAGGACTTAAGAACTTTTTTTAAAAGCTATTAATGCTTTTTGAGATAGTGATTTAGATGCATATCATATTTTTTACTGAGTTAAGTATTGTATGTAATTAGTTTTGCTACAACAAGTGTATGGGACATTGGAAAAAAGTTGAATTTCCCCATGGGGATGAATAAAGTATCTATCTATCTATCTATATAGATAGATAGATATGAGACACACACACTCACTCGGAACGAGGGAGACAGAACAGCTACTCTCGTAGTCTGAGTAAGACTTTTATTTAACAAGGTTTGCTGCAGAATGTGTGTCTGTCACTTCGTATAATCCAAAGCAGTAGATGTAGATTTAGGAATGTAATGTGGGACCACTTGAAGTTAACCCTTACCTGGATATGTTATGTGGTAGTCACTTGAAGACGACATTCGTCTGACAGGTCACTGGTGAGATATCAAAGTGGATTTTGATATTTACATTTACCCTGGACTACATATATCTCTCTCGATCATTTATTCCTCGGATTACAGAACTTTCCTACGTTACCATCTCAAGACTCTAAGGCTTGCTCCCCCAGGCTCGATAGTTTAGGTGTTATGCGTATAAATATGTGTAAACATAACTCCTATTTGTTTAACTTACAATATTATAAGTAGTTACTAATAAAGATAATAGTTTTAACAACAAAACCAGACTCCGGTGTGAACTGTATTGCTGCTGGTTTGTTTCTAAAACGTTACACAGAACTCTGGGATATACTCCATCTGGTCCAGGTGACTTATCCACTTTAAAAACCTGAGTTTGCCTCGCACGTTTTCCTTTGTAATAGCAATGGCATTCACTCCTGCTCCCTGACACTCACGGATCTCTGGCACACTGCTGTGTCTTCCACAGAGAAGATGGATGCGAAGTACCTATCAAGTTCATCTACCATCTCTTCCCAATTTCTATCCCATGAGCATAATTTTCTAGAGATCCGAAATAAACTATCGCCTCCCTTTTGCATTTTTATAATGGTGCGTATTATTGTCTAATTTGCTCTGATATTTCACCTTTCCCATTCATATAGCTTTTTTCAGTTGCCTGTTGTTGGATTTTCAAAGCTACCCAATTATCTAACTTCCTACTCTCTTTTATATACCATATAACCATATAACAATCACAGCACGGAAACAGGCCATTCCAGCCCTCCTAGTCCGTGCCGAACTCTTAATCTCACCTAGTCCCACCTACCCGCACTCAGCCCATAACCCTCCACTCCTTTCCTGTCCATATACCTATCCAATTTTACCTTAAATGACACAACTACCTGAAGTCCATAACTTCCTTTGTCAGCCACAGTAGCCTAGATCCGCTGTTTGCGAACTACTACTACGGGACATTATGACCTATTCTATACATTATGAACTATTCCCAGAAACGTCAGCCACTTCTGCTTTGACGTCATCCCCACCAGTATCCTTCTCAAATCCACCTGGGGAATCGCCTCTCTCATGCCTCTGTAATTCCCTTTATTCCATTGTGATACTATGCATGTGAGCTATGCTTCTCCCTCACAGATTGCAGTAGGAATTCAATCATTATGATTACTGCCTTCTGATGGTTCCTTTACATTAACCTCCCTAATAAGATCTGAGTTATTACACAACACCCAATCTAAGATAGCGGTTTCCCGAGTAGGCTCATCAATCAGCTGCTCTACAAATCTATTTCGTAAGCATTCAATACATTCCCTCTCTTGTGACCTCACACCAATCTGACTTTCCCAATTCTCCTGCAGATTGAAGCCACCCATTGCTTTTACAAAGGAGAGAACGTGTTTTGGAAGCTGAAAAGCCTGAAGGTGAACACACCAGGGTTCAGAAAGTGGCAGCTGAAGAGATTGTGAAGGCATTAGAGTCATAGAATACTACAGCACAGGAAAATCTTGTCCGTCCTAAAGCATTAATCTGCCGAGTTCCAACAACTTCCACCTGGACCATAGCCCTCCATATACTTCTCATTCATGGACATAAGCAAACTTCTCTTAAAGGTTGAAATCGTCCCTGCCACTTGCTCTGGCAGCTCGTTGCACACTCTCCCCGACTCTGAATGAAGAAGCTCCCCCTAAGTTTTCTCTTAAAGTAATGAGCAATAATCTATCACAAATAACTAGATTTTGGAACGGTTCTGGCAGACTGGAAAGTTGCAAATATCATTCCACTCTTTAAGAAGTGAGGGAGGGCAGAAGAAAGAAAATTATAGGACAGTTAGTCTGACCTCAGTGGTCAGGAAGATGTTGGAGTGTATTAAGGGTGTGTGTTTTGGGGTACTGTAATTGGGGACGCATGATGAAGTAGGCCAAAGTCAGCAGGATACCTTTAAAGGAAATTGTGTCTGACAAATCACTTGCAATACTTTGAGAAAGCAACAGGCAAGATAGATAAAGCAGAAGCAGTGGATGTATTTTGCTTGGATTTTCAGATGATGAGTTCATGAGTTAATTTTCAGATTCATAAGTTGAGAGTTAAGGGGCAGAAATTTAGGAGTAACACGAGGGGGAACTTCTTTACTCAGAGAGTGGTAGCTGTGTGGAACGAGCTTCCAGTAGAAGAGGTAGAGGCAGGTTCAATATTGTCATTAAAAAATAGGATAGGTATATAGACAGGAAGGGAATGGAGGGTTATGGGCTGAGTGCAGGTCGGTGGGACTAGGTGAGAGTAAGCGTTCGGCACGGACTAGAGGGCGGAGATGGCCTGCTATCGAGCTGTAATTGTTATACGGTTATATGATCTTTAACAAGGTGCCCCCTTTGCAAGGCTTATTGAGAAAGTAAGGAGGCATGGGATCCAAGAAAACAGTGCTTTGTGGATCCAGAAGTGGCTTGCCCACAGAAGGTAAAGTGTGGTTGTAGTTGGGTCATATTCTGCATGGAGGTCGGTCACCAGTGGAGCGCCTCAGGGATCTGCTCTGGGACCCAAACTCTTCGTGATTTTTAAAAATGACATGGATGAGGTAGTGGAGGGATGGGTTAGTAAATTTGCTGGTAACACAAATGTTGGGTGTGTTGTGGATAGTGTAGAGGGTTGTCAGAGGTTACAGCGGGATATTGATAGGATGCAAAACTAGGCTGAGAAGTGGCAAATGGAGTTTAACCCAGAAAAGTGTGAGGCACTTCATTTTGGGAGGTCAAATATGATGGCAGAATATAGCATTAATCGTCAGGGAGGAATGGCTGACAGCCAAGAGACAGCAAGTGGGAATAAAAGGAGCCTTTTCTGGTTGGCTAGCAGTGACCAGTGGTCTTCAGGGGTCAGTATTCGGTCCGCTACTTTTCACATTATTTGTCAATGAATTGGATAATGGAAACGAAGGCTTGTGGCAAGGTTTACGGATGATTCAAAGATAGGTGGAGGCGTTGTTAGTGCTGGGGAAGCGATGCGATTGCAGCAGGACACAGACAAATTTGAAGAATGGGCAAAAAAGTTCCAGAGGGAATACAATATTGGGAAATGTACGACAATGCATTTTGGCAAAAGGAACAATAGTGAACTATTATCTAGTTAGGGACAATGTTCAAACAACAGAAAAACAGAAGGAAATATGAGTCCTCGGGCAAGACTTCCAGAAGGTTAACTTACAGGTTGAGTCTGTGGTAAAGAAGGCAAATGCAATGCTGGCATTTATTTAAAGTGAAGTTGAATATATAAGCAAGGAGATAATGCTGGGACTGTGTAAGACACTACTTAGGCCGCACTTAGAGTATTTGGGACCTGTATCTCAGAAAAAGTGTGCTGACACGGAGAGACTCCAGAGGATGTTTCTGGGAATGAAGGGGTTAAGATATGAGGAGCGTTTGCCGGCCTTGGGCCTGTACTCTTGCACTGACCGATGTTTAATAAATGCGGGTGGGGGTGCTAAATCTCACTGAAAACCACCGAATGTGGAAAGGTCGAGATAGGCTGGATGAGGAGAGGACTTTTCATATGGTGGGGGTAGGCATACCAGAGGGCACAGCCTCAAAACTGAGGAGCGACGTTTTAGAGCAGTTAAGGAGGATTTCATTTAGTCAGCGAGCAGTGGATCTGTGGAATTCTCTGACACAGACGGCGGTGGGGGCCAAGTCTGTGGTTACATATAAGGCAGAAGCTAATAGTTTGTTGATCAGTCAGGGAATTACGGAATATCCCGAGGAGGCAGGTGCATGGGGTTGAGTGAGAACCAGGATCAGCCATGATAGAATGGTGGAGCAGACTTGATGGGGCTGAATGGCCTAATTCTGTTCCTATGTCTTATGGTCTTATACTGCTAGTGTCTTACACAGTGAAGATTGACACAAGATACCCGTTACGTTCAGTCACTATTTCTTGCTCTATTACTAACTCACCAGCATCATCTTCCAGGGGTACAATATCAACTCTTGCCTCTCTTTTACTCTTTATATATCTGAACAACTTTTGATACTTGATATTATTGGCTCACCTTAATTTTTCATCTTGTCTTTCTTGTATGTTTTTTTAGTTGTCTCCTGTTGATCATGTACCGGTAAAAGTTTTCCTATCCTCCAACTTTCCACTATTTTCTTGCTGTATTATATGACACCGCTTTTGTTGTTATCAAAAACAGGAGAAAATCTGTGGATGCTGGCAATCCAAGCAACACAGACACAAAATGTTGGAGGAACCTAGGAGGCCAGGCAGCATATAAAGGAAATAGTAAAGGGACGTTTCGGGCCGAGACACTTCATCAGGACTGGGGGGGGGGGGGGGGGGGGAAGATGAGACGTCAGGGAAAGAGGTGTGGGGGTGAAAGAAATGGTAGTTGATATGTGAAACTGGGAGAGGGGGAGTAGTGAAGGAAAAAACTTCTTAGGATATAATTTCCTTAACGATTCTTGAAAGATCAATGCTAATGCCTCCACATCACTTCATCCACCTCTTTTAGATCTCTGGGGTGTACACCATCTGGTTCAGGTGACCTATTTACCTTCAGACCATCTCTGTTTCCCAAGAACCTTCTCCCGCGTAACGTAACTTCACACATTCTGACCACTAACATTTGGGACTTTCATAGACCTGCAAGTGTCTTTGACAGATAAGGGTATTGTACAATACTTATTCAGTTCATCTGCCATCACCTTGCACCCCCACCCTATTACTGCCTCTCCAACATCATTTTCTGAGAGGTCTGATATCCACTTCCACCTCTTTTACACTATATGCACCTTAAGAAAAATTAGGTATCCTCTTTAATATCACTGGCTAGCTCAACTATGTATTCCATCTTTTCCTTCTTAATTATTTTAGTTGCATTCTGTTTGTTTTTAAAAGCATCCCAATCCTCTTAAAAGTAATTCATGTTCTTTGCTCTCGCTTTGGTTTTTATGTTGTGTTTATCTTTATGTTCTCTTTATCACCCACGGTTTTGTCACCTTACCTTTAGAGTACTAGTTCCTCTTTGTAATGTGTATATCCTGTGCCTTCTGAATTGTCTCCAACTGCTCTGTTTTCAACCCTGCCCGTGTTCCTTTCAAGTCAGTTTTGACCAATTTTTCTCTCATGCTTCTCTAATTCTCTGTATTCCACAGCTGACTTTAGCTTCTCGTTCGCTAATGTCAGGTTGAATTTGATCATATTAAGATCACTTGCCACTAAGGGTTCCTTGAACTTAAGTGACCTAATTAATTCCAGTTCATTACAACACCGAATCCTGAATAGCTGATCCCCAAGTTGTCTCAGCCATGAGCTGCTCTAAAAAAGCATCTTGTAGGCATTCTGGGAATTCCTCCTCTTGAGACCAATACCATCCTAATTTTCCTAATCACCTGCATGACAACCCCCCATGACGACTGTAACATTGCCCTTTTGGTACGCCTTTTGTATTTCCCACTGTAATTTCTGGACCACATGCTTACTACTGTTTGGGGGGTGGTCTCTATACGATTCCCATCAGGAATTTTTTGTTGTGCATTTACTGCTCGTTAATTCTACCCACAGATTCTACACATTCCAACCCTATGCCACCTCTTTCAGATAAATCTTCTAAGTATATATTCCCATCAAAAATGAACAGAATTTAATGCTCCATGTGTGTATATGCAATTGTGATAAGAAATACAGACCAGGAAACATAAATCAGAAGCTTACTCAGAAAAATAAATCATCAATATAGAAGCAAACATTAACCAGTGGAATGAGTATGACCCTCCATGGGAGACATCCAACGATCTGAGCAGACAAGATGTTGACAAGGAAGCAACGAGCACCTGACTGAGAGTTGGAGACCTCTTCCCAGAAACACGGTTCCTTGCAGAACTACAGGACAAGGTGGTTAACAAAAAGGAAAAAAAATACATACAATGCAATCAAGCAAGGCAATAAATGCAGAAAATGCCAAGAGAAACCAGACACAATCCAACACATTCCAGGATCCTGCTGCAGTTGAACTCAATCTGATTACTTACAAAGGTACAATCAAGTGGCAAATTTCATTCACCAAAATCTTGCTTAAAATTAAAAACTCATAAATCACTTCATAAAGGCACCATGAATTCAAGCCGTATCCACTTTTAGAGTCAAAATCTTACAAATTATATGATAATCAATACATTATTTCAGATAGGACAATCCATAATAACCATCCGGATATATTACAGGATTAAAAAGCAGGAACAAATCCCTCAATAAATAAAACCATTCACAACACACACATGTGCATCGACCAATGGGGCACATCACAACCGGCATGGTTTGTGTCATCAGTCAGACAACCGAATTATTTTCACTGCCAATTAGCTTCCAAATGTTGCTACTCTGTCATTCGTTGCCACGACCCGCTGCTGATTCTCTTCTCCATTCTTACCCCGACCATTGCCCAGATCCCAAACTCTGCCCTGTGCAGACCCGCCTCTAGCTTCTGACCCTGCTCCGTTGAACATCAAACTAACGGTTTCCCATTCTGCTTTCAGTCTTTAGAGGACAGTGGTGCTTTCTAACAACCCTTTAGAAGCAGGGAAAATGACCCATAATGTGGAAATGAGCTGTGCATAAGGAGGTTAACAACCAATGTCATTCTTCCTCAGCCCAGAGATTAGAGGGGTGAAGAACATCTTTGACAGAACTGCAATCAGCTCAACTTCTTCAGTCTGCAAAAAATTCAAGGCAAACCTCTTCAGCCACAGAGTGGTGACTGTTTGGAACCCATCACCACACACAGAGCGAAGGAAACAACAGGGGAGGATTTAAATGGACTGTCATGGAACAGAATCACTGGCAGGGTCCAGTTGGCCTCAGTTGCCTCTCTACTATACATTAGGTGTGTTCTAAATTCACCAAGTACCGGAGATAGAGTTTAAAATAGAACTGATTTATTTGTCTCAGATCCAGTCTATTAAACTCCAGTCCCATTAAAGATGAATATGCAGCAGAAGAAACTCCTCCCATGCCCAGTGACCAGGGTGCAGAACTGGGTGTGGTGAGCAACAGCAATAATTGCAGAGTTCAGCACCGACAGTCACTCTCAAAATAGCATTCAGCAACGGTGATGGACAAATATCCAGCATGCAGCTTATTGAAACTTTTTTCCCCTGTGAGAACCTGGTAGTTTGTCACAAGTGTAACATGCTGTCAGGTTTCACTGCTAGTGTAATGGCCTCTCTGTAATGTTTCACTGCTGAGGTAATGGTTTCTCTGTAGCAGCAAAGGTTAAGTTATGACAAGAGATGACAGGGTTTTGGAGTGCGGGGCTATCCAATGACAGAAATGTTGTTGAGATTTTCGTAGACATTTGCCAGGGAGAGATGAGAAGACGCGAATGTAGAGAGTGGGCCCTTTTTCTTTTTTTCTATACTAAACCTATAGTCAAAGTAAGATTTATAAAGCTCAACCATTTAACTGTTTCTTGTCTGGCCAGGCTTGGGGGTAGGGTAATAATGCCCAATATTAAGCTGCTTGCTGAAGCGAGAGTAACATAAGGTCTGATGACCGAGTGAATCCTTCCCCACAGTCTGAGCTGGTGAATGGTCTCTTCCCAGTGTGAACTCGCTGGCATCTCTGTAGGTCGGACGACCGAGTGAATCTCTTCCCACACACTGAGGAATAGCCTCTACGCAGTGTGACCTCGCTGATGTACCTTCAGTTTAGATGAGCAAGTGAATCCCTTCCCACAGTCTGAGCAGGTGAATGGCTTCTCCCCAGTGTGAACTAACTGGTGTCTCAGTAGGTTGAATGACAGAATGAATCCCTTCCCACAGACTGAGCAGGTGAATGGCCTCTCCCCAGTGTGAACTCGCAGATGTACTTTCAGTTGGGATGACTGAGCGAATCCCTTCCCGCAGACTGAGCAGGTGAATGGCCTCTCCCCAGTGTGAACTGGCTGGTGTGCTTGTAGGTTACCTAACCGTGTGAATCCCTTCCCACAGTTTGAGCAGGTGAATGGCCTCTCCCCAGTGTGAACTCGCTGATGTACTTTCAGTTGGAATGACCGAGTGAAACCCATCCCACAGTCTGAGCAGGAGAATGGCCTCTCCCCAGTGTGAACTCGCTGGTGTGCATGCAGGCTACCTAACTGTTTGAATCCCTTCCCACAGACTGAGCAGGTAAATGGCCTTTCTCCAGTGTGAACTCGCTGATGTATTTTCAGTTGGGATGACTGAGTGAATCCCTTCCCACAGTCTGAGCAGGTGAATGGCCTCTCCCCAGTATGAACTGACTGGTGTGCTTGTAGGCTAGCTAACTGTGTGAATCCCTTCCCACACTCTGAGCAGGTGAATGGCCTCTCCCCAGTGTGAACTCGCTGATGTACCTTCAGTTGGGATGACCGAGTGAATCCCTTCCCACAGACTGAGCAGGTGAATGGCTTCTCCCCAGTGTGAACTCGCTGATGTACCTTCAGTTCAGATGAACGAGTGAATCCCTTCCCACAATCTGAGCAGGTGAATGGCCGCTCCCCGGTGTGAATTCGCTGGTGAGCCATTAGGTCTGATGACTGAGTGAATCCTTCCCCACAGTCTGAGCAGGTGAATGGCCTCTCTCCAGTGTGAACTCGCTGATGTACCTTCAGGTTAGATGAGCAAGTGAATCCCTTCCCACAGTCCGAGCAGGTGAACAGCCTCTCTCCAGTGTGAACTGACTGGTGTGCTTCTAGGCTAGCTAACTGTGTGAATCCCTTCCCACACTCTGAGCAGGTGAATGGCCTCTCTCCAGTGTGAACTCGCCGATGCACCTTCAGGTGATTTAAGAAAGTGAATCCCTTCCCACAGTCTGAGCAGGTGAACGGCCGCTCCCCAGTGTGAACTCGCTGATGTACCTTCAGATTAGATGACTGAGTGAATCCCTTCCCACAATCTGAGCAGGTGAATGGCCTCTCTCCAGTATGAACTGACTGGTGTGCTTTTAGGCTGGCTAACTGTTTGAATCCCTTCCCACACTCTGAGCAGGTGAACGGCCTCTCTCCAGTGTGAACTCGCTGATGAACCTTCAGTTGGGATGTCGAATTGAATCCCTTCCCACAGTCCGAGCAGGTGAACGGCCTCTCTCCAGTGTGAACAGACTGGTGTGCTTCGAGGCTAGCTAACTGTGTGAATCCCTTCCCACAGTATGAGCAGGTAAACGGCCTCTCCCCAGTGTGAACTCGCTGATGTATCTTCAGGTGAGATAAGAAAGTGAATCCCTTCCCACAGTCTGAACAGGTGAACGGCCTCTCCCCAGTGTGAACTTGCTCATGTACCTTCAGATTAGATGATTGACTGAATCCCTTCCCACAAACTGAGCAGGTGAATGGCCTGTCCCCAGAGTGAACTGACTGGTGTGCCTGTAGGTTGGCTAACTGTTTGAATCCCTTCCCACACTCTGAGCATGTGAACGGCCTCTCTCCAGTGTGAACTCGCTGATGTACCTTCAGTTGGGATGACCAACTGAATCCCTTCCCACAGTCCAAGCAGGTGAACGACCTCTCTCTGGTGTGAACTCGCTGGTGAGCCATTAGGTCAAATGACCGAGTGAATCCCTTCCCCACAAAGTCAGCAGGTGACCAGCCTCTGCCCAGTGTGAACTGACTGGTGTGTCCACAGGTGGGATGACTGACTGAATCCCTTCTCACCCACAGAACAGGTGAATGGCCTTGCCCAGTGTGAACTTTCTAATGTACCTTCAGTTGAGATGACGAAGTGAATCTATTTCCACTGCCTGAGCAGATGAATGGGATCCCCCTGGGTAAAATGACAGGCGTGCCTGTCGGTCAGATGATCGAGTGAATCCCTTGCTCCACTTCTTAAATACCTGGACAGAGACAGCAAAACTGGCGTGTTCTGTTCGAGATTTCCGTAGACGAATTCGTTGTCATGTTTAACCTGTAAAAAGATTTACAAAATCCATCAGTGGTTGCAGGACAACATTTCAGATGAGATCCCTTGAGTTGTCAAGGTGTGATCTGGCATAACACTGTTACAGTGAAGTTCCACCCAAGTTGGAGAGAGAAATTATCTTCTAACTGGGCACAGTGCTGGTATCTGAAATGACCAAATTCTCTGAAGCTCTTCCTGTCTCTATAAGAATGGGGCATATCTGCCATCTCCAATCTGTGACCTGGCTCAGTTTGACTTTCTCCATTTGTATTATTCCCTGTTCCCACCGAGCTGCCTGTGTGCCTGGCCCCACAATAACTGAAACACTCTCACACAAATAGCCAGCAGTGCATTCCACACACCCAACGCTCCGTGTAAAAACCTTACCCCTGACATCCCCTCTGTATCTATTTCCAAGCACCTTAAAACTATGCCCCCTCATGTCAGCCATTTCACCTTTGGGGAAAAAAAAACTTCGGCTATCCACACCATCAATGCCCCTCATCATCTTATACACCAAAAACAGACTCCAAACAAAAACAAGGAGATTATACATTGTTTTGAGGATTTGTTAGCAGTATACAAAATTATGAGGGTATACATAGGGTAAATGCAAGGAACATTTTCCACTGAGGTTGGGTGGGATGACAACCAGAGGTCATGGTTAAGTGGAGAAGGTTAAAATTTAATGGAAACATTTGGAAAAGCTGTTTACTGAAATGGTCATGAGAGTGTGGAATGAGATGTCAGCACAAATGGTGAATATGAGCTCGGCTTCACGATTTAAAAGAAGTTTGGATGGGAGCCTGGATGGTAGGGGTATGAAGAGCGATAGTCCCAGTGCAGGTAGTTGCATTCGACAGCTTAAATGGTTTTCTGGCATTGACTAGATGGGCCAAATAGCCTGTTTCTGTACTGAACTTCTCCATGTTTCTGTGACAGAGAAGGTGGACAAGCACCCTCTTTGGAAGGGAAAAAGTAGGAGTGACAACGGAGCAGCAATGGCTGGAATTTCTGGGAGCAATTCGGGAGCTGAGTGATCGATACATCCCAAAGAAGTGGAAGCATTGGAAAGGCAGGAGGACACAACCGTGGATGAAAAGAGAAGCCAAAGCCAACATAAAAGCCAAAGAGAGGGCAAACAAAAGAGCAAAAGCTATTGGGAAACTTTTCGACACCAACAGAAGATGACTAAAAAAAAGTCTGATGAGCTCAGGGTGTGGAATCATGATACTGTAGTCATTAATCAGTCTTGCTAGCACCCAACAGTCTGAGGCATTTAGAGGAACAAAACATCTGGGGCCGCAATATCTCTTGAAAACCGATGTTCCCTGCACCAGTTAGCTTTCAACTTTTATTTTGACAGGCACATACAAACTCAACACCCTCAAAATTTCACTTCTGAAGGCCTCCCACTTACCAAGTACTCCTTTGCCAGAGAACAGCTTGTCCCAAACCACACTTGTCAGATCCTTTCTGATACCATCAAAATTGACCTTTCTCCAATTTAGAATCGCAACCCATGGTCCAGAGCTCTTTTTCCAAATTTTACTTTGAATTTACTTTGGCATTATGATCACTAATGTCTGTCACTGTTGTGGTTTCTCGTGCCACACAAATGACCAGGAGATGCAGAAGATTCTTCAAGAAGGGTTAAACTCTAATTTGCAAATCAAAGCTGAGACAGTCATTGAGCTAGTCGCTGATTGCCCACCGATCCTTGGACATAGCATTTTTTATAGCAATCTCCTGGTCCAGTTGTATTAGCATATGCAATCGGTCTATAGTTGCGTATCACACGTACATCCTGCCACTATTGTTTCTACCCATTGACTTAATCATGTTCTAATCTACATCTCTTAGCTACCTCTCATTAACACACCATTGTCTTCTACATTATTAAGATTTCATTCTCCTACTAAATTGGGTACATGCATAGCAAATAGCAAGTTTCAAAACTGACTACATAGTTTTGGTTACACAGCAAAATTTATACTTTTATACTCCAATATATCCCCCCTTTGAGACCCAGAGGGTCTGACACAGAGAACGAAGACTAAGAGTCTGCGCACAAAAGCCCCAATAAACTCAAGCACTTATTCCCAAATCTCGGGTTAAACTATAATTTTCTGCGCCAAGACCTCAAAATATTCTCTCCCTGTTACCCTGGGCTGCTGAACCAAAAACCTGTCCCTCTGTACCTGAGACAGGGAAAAAGACTCAGAAGCCCTTACAATCTACTCCCACACTGTCGTTTTGCTCTTGTTCATCCTGTAGGTGTTGTAGGCTGTAACGATACATTTTCGGTGTTTCTTTCTCCACTAAGCTTGCTTCAGTAATTGCCACGAGCATTGGAAATTGTTTGGTTGCAGCACGCACTACAAGAGATTTGAGACAAGGAAGAAAACAGCACAGCACAAGCGCACAGCTCAACAATATAATACTGACAATTATTGCCATTTTAGTCAGCCATGCTCCCCATCCTCCGAGTTTACTTTCTAACCCTGTCCGAACCCTGCATTCTGTGCGCATACCTCGCACTGTGACAAGACAAAGTCCACTGAAGCCTGTAAATAAGGTGACCAAAAACCATCCTTCTTTATTTGCTTTATCAGTTCCCCCCTTGCATAATGGTCAATCCCATGCGCTTCTGAAATCAGAATCGTCAGTAGAGGGGTGGGCGCTACCAACAAACCATCTTCCATGCTCCACAAGCCTTCTGGGTTCTGCTTGGCCCCCCTTCGTCTCCACATTGTCTGTTCTGCCAAAGTTGCCTTACCTTGTATTTCAATTAGGTCCTCTACCACAGGTTCTAGAGTTAGGCTTACCCGGGGGGCAATGACAGCTGATGTACATCCAGACGCTTTTCTGGCTGCCTCGTCCGCAGCTTGATTTCCCTTTGTTATTACATCCTTTCCCTTTTTATGTGCCTGGCATTTTACTATAGCCAATGCTTTAGGTTTCATCATGGCTTTTATTAAGTCTAGAATTCGCTGACAATTTTGTATGGGATCTCCACTACTTTTTTTAAAACCTCTCTGCTTCCACACTGCCCCGAACAAATGGCATACTCCATGAGCATATGCCAAATCAGTATAGATGTCTACTTTCTCACCTTCCATCATTTCACACGCAGCTGTCAGGGCTTTGATTTCCGCTAGTTGGGCGGAACACGGTTGGGGACAGGACTCCATCCTAATAATCTTATAGCTCGACTGATCCTGCTACACTACTGAGAACCCTGCAAGATTTCCATCATAGTCCCTATAACAAGAGCCATCTATGAACAGAACCTTTTTATCTGCATCCTCTAGTGGTTCTGACCATAAATCTGCTCTCAATTTGGCAAATGTCATCGTCTTCCCTACACAATCATGGGGTTCTCCTTCATTGCCCAAAGGGACAAAATTGGCTATATTACTGGTAGTGCATCTCTGTATAGTTATGTCAGGAAATGTCACTAGCATCTGATACGCTGCTATCCTGGCTGGCGTCAGCACAAATTTCCCTCTTTCCAGCAATTCTGCTACTTTGTGGTATGTGTACAGAGTCACAGGATAGCCCAGGGTTACAGATGATGCCTTTCCATATGCATAGTACAGCGCCGCCAATCCCTGGTAACAGGGTGGATACCCCTGAGCCACCTCATCTAGTCTCATACTGTAGTATGTTATCGGCTGCTTTGCTTTTCCTGTGCCTGTCTCTTGTGTTAGAACCGCTGTGACATAACCCTCCTGTCGGTTGGATACATACAAATGAAAAACCTTCTCATAGTCAGGCAAAGCTAATGCTGGTGCTGACTGCAATTCCTGCTTAATAGTATTGAAAGCTATCTCCGCCTCTCCATTCCACTGTAAGCCGTTCTTCAAATTTGTATGTCCTGCTTCTTTCATTATCTTTCTCAAAGGTGCCACAATCTCAGCATATTCTCCTATCAATAAATTAGAGAGAGTGCAGAGACGATTTACTAGGATGTTACCAGGGTTTCAGCACTTAAGTTACAGAGAAAGGTTGAACAAGTTAGGTCTCTATTCATTGGAGCGTAGAAGGTTGAGGGGGGATTTGATCGAGGTATTTAAAATGTTGAGAGGGATAGATAGAGTTGACGTGAATAGGCTGTTTCCATTGAGAGTAGGGGAGATTCAAACGAGAGGACATGATTTGAGAGTTAGGGGGCAAAAGTTTAAGGGAAACACGAGGGGGTATTTCTTTACTCAGAGAGTGATAGCTGTGTGGAATGAGCTTCCTGTAGAAGTAGTAGAGGCCAGATCAGTTGTGTCATTTAAGGTAAAATTGGATAGGTATATGGATAGGAAAGGAGTGGAGGGTTATGGGCTGAGTGCGGGTAGGTGGGACTAGGTGAGATTAAGAGTTCGGCACGGACTAGGAGGGCCGGAATGGCCTGTTTCCGTGCTGTGATTGTTATATGGTTATATGGTTATCCAATCTGAGCTGTACCCTGCCATTCCCAAAAACGTCATCATCTGCCCTACAGTCTGGGGTTTTGGGGCCTTAGTTATTGCCTCAATCTGATCTGGTGCTATTGCCTTCACTCCTTGGATATTACCCTGCCTAAGTACTCCACTTGCTGCGTGCAAAATTGCAGTTTCTTTTTGGATACTTTATGTCCTCCATGCACCAGCTTCTCTAACATAGTTATAGTGTCCTGCTCACACTGTTCCTCGCTGTGGGAGCAAATCAACAGGTCATCCACATACTGTAACAATGTACTTTCCAATGGCATGCCCTCTAGGTCTGCCTTCAACACCTGATTAAAAACGTATGGTGAATGTTTAAATCCTTGCGGCATTCTGGTATAGGTATACTGAGCACCTCTATAAGTAAATGCAAACAGATACTGACACTGGTTGGCTAGAGGAATGCTGAAGAAAGCCAAACACAAATCAATCACTGAAAGTAACTTGCTTCAGGTGGAACATTAGTCAAAAGCGTGTGTGGGTTGGGGACTACCGCTGGCCAGTCCTCTACCACATCATTTACCGCTCACAAATCATGCACCAATCTCCACTTAGATTTATCTGCTTTTAAGACCGGCAGCAACAGGGTATTGCATGGACTGTTTGTTCTTTTAAGCACTCCTATTTCAAGCAACCCCCGCACTGTCGATGCTATTCCCTCTTCTGCTTCTGGTCTTAGAGGGTATTGTGGTCTCCTTGGTGGAATTGCTCCCCTTTTTAGCCTTATTTCCACCGGACTAGCTGTTTTTATTTTCCCTACGTCCGTGTCATGCTGTGACCACAGAATAGACGGCAACTCATTTAACCTTTTATCTTTCTGCTGGCCTCTTTCTTTTCCCAGCAAGGACAGGTGTGGTTGGGGAGTTATTTCGACCTCTCTCACTGTCCCTACCATATCTACACTTACCATTATTTTAATGCAATTGTTGTCTTCTGATATCCACACCTCTGGCGTGATTTTCCTCCACACTGTTACGGTTTCAGCACTCTTAACTAAAGGTCCTAAGTCTTTAGACTGATATCCCTTGATATCAACGATAACAACGTTACGTGGGGCGCAGCCTCCGGTATCCTGTACCATTTCTCTAAAAAAGGTGTTCCACTTAACTTGTAAAGCTGCCCCTTGCTTTCCAATTATCATAGCCTCCCCTTCCAGGTGCTGTTGGGTACATGCCTCCAGGTGCCATTAGTTTGTTAAATTTCGAGGTTCCCATCAACTTTATCAATAGTGCCTTCAAATCTCCCATAGCCAATAATCGTCCCGCCGTTTCTTCTTCAACGGCTCTAATCCATTTCCCTGCTCCTTCATGTAGATTGGGCAGAGTGTTTTTCAGCCCTTCTACGTCCTGGGATCCCCAAGGGATATACTGCACTTGTCCTGATCCTTTTACTAACAACGGCATCATTCTTCCTCCTTCTTCCCACCTGCCCTGGCTCTCCTCCTCACCTGACTCCCCATCTGTCTCAGGGTATGTCATTACTGCCTCCCATACAAATATCTCCGGGGTCCTCTTCTTCCCTCGGTCTCCCTGTGGAGTCCTTCCTTTCTGTCTTGATTCAATACTTAGTTGGCCCCTGGAGTATTTTTCGCATCTCCTCTGGCAATCCCCTCTCAGTAACTTATCTGGCTCTCTCTCTACTTCCGCAAGTCGCTCCCCTACCACCTCCTTCTGCTCTTCTAGGCTTCTGCCTCCTACCTCTTATCCACAAATTCTCACATCCTCTCTCTCTCTCTCCACTTAACTCTTGCTCCTCCAATGAGTCACCTTCTCTTTCTTCCTGTCGGTGTCTGTACACCTGTGGCAGGGACTCCTCATGATCCTTACTTGTGCTTGATTCCCTTCTCTCTTGTGTTTCTCCAAGACTCTCATCTCCTATCTTTTTTCCACTTCCTCTTCAATGCCTCATCTCTTCCTGCCCTGATGAGCCACTTTCTTTTCTAGTCTGTTCATTTCTATGGTACAACCGATACTCCTCATACTCCTTTTCCTCTCTCAAGTATTTCATCCGTTCAATCCCTTCTTCCATTTCTCTCTGTGCCTGTTCCACCTTTATCCTTTCTGCCTGTATCTCCTTCCATATCGCCGCTTTTTCCTTCTCGTATTGTTTTTTTTCCTCCTCATTATCCCAAACTTGTACTTCTCCCTGCATGTTTACTGTTCCCGTCAGCAGGGGCACTGCTTAGGGGTTCCTTCCTCATTATAGGGAGGGGGGTTTTCTGTTTCTTTCGCATCCGGGTACGGAGCCGAAGCCAGCTTCTCACCATACCCTCCTCTCACTCTAACAGGCTGTTTCCCCAGCACCTTGGTGTCTTCCTCGCTTGTAATCAATATTCTACCTGTCCTCCTCAGCCTTTCTCCCTCCGTTCTGAAGAGTTTTAGCACTTCCATTTCTCGTTCTCTTTTTTGCCCTCTTTTCTTAGATTCATCTTTTGGTTTGTAATTTTTAATGAGTCCCTCCACTTCTTCGCACAAACTTACATCAAACGTTCCTTCTCTTGGCCACTTTGTGACCAGGTTTTTGGTTCTTTTTTCCCATTTTTCTGAAATTTTTCTGATCTCATATTTATTTAACGGGAATTTTTTTCTCAGAATCTCTACTGCCGTTCCTTTACCTGTCATGTTATTCTCTCTTTTTAAGGTATTTCAGAGATTCACAGTTCGTTTACTGGATAATATTATTTACTCTAATTCTATGCCTAGTCTATTCTGTTCTGCCCGTACAGACCTCTATTCAGAGCGGTACCCACAGAACTTGCTCTTTGCACCTCGGCTATTCAGACCCTTATCTCTTAAGGCAGTATCCACGAGGATTTTCTCTATTTTCCTTTCCCTGCCCGTTCAGCCCTTCGTTTCATACGAAGTGGTACCCACAAGGATTTTCTCTATTTTCCTTTCCCTGCCCGTTCAGCCCTTCGTTTCATACGAAGTGGTACCCACAGGGATTTTCTCTATTTTCCTTTCCCTGCCCGTTCAGCCCTTCGTTTCATACGAAGTGGTATCCACGAGGATTTTCTCTATTTTCCTTTCCCTGCCCGTTCAGCCCTTCGTTTCATACGAAGTGGTACCCACAGGGATTTACCAACACCACGTGGACTTTTTCTTAACTTAACTTCTTATTAACTTATTTGTACTTACCCTCACTGCAGTGTTCTTGATCAATCCTCTGAGCCTCCTCTTAACCCCCAATTCTGCCAGATTCTTTGGACTGGACAGACACTTCAGCAGTGGTTCCACACTTCTGAGACTCCAAGACCTCCCCAAAACCAACAGAATTCTTAGTCCAAATTGTCGCAAAAAGTGCTTACCTTTTGTTTGGGTGCACCCTTAATTCTGTTAGCCTTGTGGGGGTCCCTAGAGGATTGGGAAGCGTCCCCAATCTGCCGTTTCCTTTCCGCGGGTCTCTTTCCGGTCCTGCCGCGGTCGCCAATTTTGTCGTGGTTTCTCGTGCCCCACAAATGACCAGGAGATGCAGAAGATTCTTCAAGAAGGGTTAAACTTTAATTTGCAAATCAAAGCTGAGACAGTCATTGAGCTAGTTGCTGATTGCCCACCGATCCTTGTACATAGCATTTTTTATAGCAATCTCCTGGTCCAGTTGTATTAGTATATGTAATCGGTCTATAGTTGCGTATCACATGTACATCCTGCCATTATTGTTTCTACCCATTGACTTAATCATGTTCTAATCTACATCTCTTAGCTACCTCTCATTAACACACCATTGTCTTCTACATTCTTAAGATTTCATTCTCCTACTAAATTGGGTACATGCATAGCAAATAGCAAGTTTCAAAACTGACTACATAGTTTTGGTTACACAGCAAAATTTATACTTTTATACTCCAATATCACCAGCCCTGGATTATTTGCTAACAGTTTATTGCACACTTCTACATCAGGAATTCTATGTACTGATTAAGGGCACATTTGACAAACTCTACCCCATCTAGCCCTTTTACAGTTTGGGAGTCGCAGTCAATATATGGAAAGTTAAAATCACTTACTGAATCAACCTTTTGTTTCTTGGCATGGTCTGCGATCTTTCTACAAATTTGTTCCTCTAAGTACCTCAGACTGTTGGGTGCAATGAAGTCCCAATAATGGCTACAATATCCTATTTCCATCCTGAGCTCATCTGGCTTTCCTACGATGCTTCTTGCATTGTGATATACACAGCTCAGCACATTCATCGCAGCATGCTCAGCCATTTCATTGCTGACTCTATCTGAGGTTTGAAATCCTAAGAACCTTCTACAGGGACACAATTGAGAGCATCCTGACAGGCTGCATCACTGCCTGGTATGGGAACTGTACTTCCCTTAAACATAGGATCCTGCAGAGAGTGGTGTGGAAATCCCAACACATCTGCAGATGTGAACTTCCCACTATTCAGGGCATTTACAGAGATCGGTGTGTAGAAAGGGCCCAAACAATATTGGGGACCCAGTTCACCACAACCACACTCTGTTCCTGCTGCTGCCATCCAGGAAACGGTCCCACAGCAAAAGGAGCAATAGCCTCCAGGATATCATCTTCTACTAGGCCAATCAGACTGATTAATTCATGCTGATACAATTGCATTTCTGTGTTTTATTGTCTGTCCTATGTACAAACTATTTATTATAAATTACAGATTGCACATTTAGATGGAGACGTAACGTAAAGATTTCTACTCCTCATGTACATGAAGGATGTATGTAATAAAGTCAATTCAATTCAATTCACCCTCTCCACTGTCTGTTCTGTCATTCTGGCTCCCATTCCCCCTACAACTTATTTTAACCACATCACCTCCTCCCCCCACACTAGTACCGGCAAGCCTTACTTCTTGTTCTTACTTCTTACTTCTTTAACAAAGCCCCTATCACCCATTTGACTTTCCTCTGCCAGCTCTGCCAGGTAATTCCCACCCCCCCCCCCCCAACAGTTTCTATAGTAGTCCATCTGTTGTTGTGCGGGACAGCAACAAGAGTACTCTGTGATCGCTATTTAACCTCATTCCTCTTCCTGACTCTCACCCAGTTTCCTGTGTCCTGCACCATGCGTGTAACTCACCTCTCTTCATGTCATAACACCCTCTCCAGCTCCTGGATGATCAGGAATCGTCCATTTCAAGTTCCAACTCCTTGAAGTGCACGGTTACAAGCTACAGCTGTAGGTGAGGGCATCAAGGACACAAGATCTCCCCACCTTCCCACCAATGTCCCCTCTAATTTGTAATGACCAATGTGTACATAAATCTTGTACTGTGCATGTAGTTTACCCAGTGACAACATGTGCACAGTGAATTTTATATAGAGAGGTATTCATTTTAACAGCTAGCAAAACACTGTCTATGAGAACTTTGATCTCCTCTGGGTTTGACAGAGTTCATCTGCGTTCTCACATAAACCATGTAGCAGGACTGTAAAGGGTAATGAAGGATTTTCTCAACAGAGCTTTTGCACGTTCTCCATATGCGGTTTGCTTGCTAAATTAGGCTATAAAAAGTCAGATTTCCAAATATCATTCCACTTCTTCCCACTTGTAAATTCTCCAGCAAATTTTGCATCACCACAGTACAAACAGGTAACACCAGTTTCTATATTGGACATAAATATTTCCCCTGAACCCTCCAGACAAATTGAGGATATATATATAAAAAATCACTTTGAACCTATGTAACCTCTGGCTAAAAGAATAATTGGGATTGAATAGGAATTTTTGAACTGAAGTAAACTCTGTCTTCAGTGGTTAGCTAAGACAGGTTCATTACATGTTCTGTGTGGCTTGCAGAGAGACACATTGAGAGCTGGTAACATTATACATTGTACCCTTGTTTGAGTAAAGGGAGGAGGACTCACCGATAAGTACAGGAATGAACATCTGTCTGTAATTAAGTCAGGGCATTGCAAACTGATAAGGACTGGACAGTACATCAATCTGTAATTAAAAATTTCATTTAGCGAACCCCCTTATCCAAGTAATTAAGTTTTGCACTAACAGACTTGGTGGGCGTGCCAGTTGAAACAACATCTTGCAAGAGTAATGTATGGGGTCACTATGTATAAATACACGGCTGTAACCAGACTAAGTCAATCCACTTGTCAGGTGGTGGCAGTGCTTACGTGCCTTCCCTTTGACAACTGGGTCTCAAACTCCTACAGGAGAATGCGCAATAAACTGTGGTGATGATAAGAAGCTGTTCTCCTGGGTTTTATTCAGATTCAACTTCAACATTTGGCGTCACAAACAGGATCCCAATATAGGGAATGCCAAGCAGGCAGGCTGAATAAGCGGCTGGACCACTCGAGGGACTGTGGAGACCGACCAGACACCCAATAGGTATTACACCTTTTGTTGCTCTCTGTTTGTTCATTTGGAGGTATGGTCTCTCACCCAAGGCTGATTACATACCTTGACAGGATCGGGAAAGAATCCATCGGGAGACTCATATAGGGCAGGCAAAATTTTACTAAGTGGGCAGGAGGCAGTATTGGGTAAATTTATCAATCGAGCAGGAGGTGTCAGCCAGGTAAATTTATTAAGTGGGCAGGAGGTGCAAGCCGTGTAAATTACTTAGAGAACATGGGTCAATTACAGTCGATTGGTACAGGTGGGCCAGGAGCAGCCCGACACAATATGTGTGAGAATTTCCCAGACAAGGAAAAAGATCTGCGAATGTTGAGTACAGTGCTGACTAAGAAATTGGGGAACAAAATGTGGCCACTTGGTGGTGGGGGGGAACCTGGGATATTACCTCATGAGAGCAAGCATTAAATTTGATATGGAAAAAGAACTGTGGAAAGAAGTGGAAATTGTTGAAATGGAAGGAAAAGGCAAACGTAAGGTGGAACAGTATATTATTTGTAAGTTGGAGGAATAATGTATGTGACAAAGCAATAGAGGTATGCACTGCAGAAGGAACGCCAAAGGTTGGGAAATGCTAAAAGCGGAGCATGAATGGGTGGTGGGCACTGAAAACGAGAGCAGGAATAACAACATAAGCAAACCAAGGCCGGCGTAGATAAGGAGAAGGGCAGGAACATCAGTCTGAAGTTCGAACTAATCAGGAAACAAGGAATCCCGAACCCATGTCTGGCATACCGAGCGTATTTGAGGACAATGACCATGATGGGGAGTATTTAATGTGACCCCGCAAGATTTATTTGAACTCTGCTGCATGATTCTCTCAGCTGATGAGGGACAGAAATGGAGGCAGAACTGAGATACCAAACCTGTCTGGAGTTACAGGCGGAAAACCATAATGAGAATGAACAGACAGACCAGATTATTCAAGCCTTGGAAAGAGCTCTCCAGCAACCTGTAAACATCACTAAAGTACTTGAATGCAAACCTAAGCCTGGGGAATCGGGACCAGACTATTGGGAGTGTTGTAGCCTGCTAAGGCACTTTCGCAGGAGGCCAAGGCTTTAATGATGGGAATCTGACACACCCCCCCCAAGTTTAATGCCTTATTGTTACAATGCTTAACTACTAAGTTAGCCAACACGATTAAAACAAATAATATGGATTGGCCTGACAATGACCGAAATCGAATGCAACAAGCTTTGACATATTATTGGGACCCGACTTTCGAATCCTGATTAACCCGAAGGGAACTAATAATTAAGGTGAACATGTTCAGCGGGAAGAAGGACATTAGCAGGATATATCTGGGTATCAGAAATGGGAACAAAACCTCCGAAGGGACAGATGGGGACAACAACCCATTTAGAAATTGACAAGCAAGGATGCTTCCTACCGTGAGTACCACCCTTCAGGAAGAGCCCAATGTAATATTGCAGGTTGCTGGAATTCCTGTTCCGTTTATGATTGATATGGGGGCAACCACAACCACTCTTGATCAGGAAATAGTATCGGAAAAGGGATTCCAGCTATCAGACGCTACAATCACTCTGTCTGGGTTCGAAGGCATGGAACGTATGCATTCACATACCCAGCCACTGCAGGTGGAATTCCAGGGGAACCAGTGTGAGGTTTCATTTACAATCACCACCAGTTGGGGGTGTAATCTAGCAGGGAGAGACTCGCTCAGTCCATCGGAAATCGAGATTCTATGCACAGACAAATGTATCACCCTGGGACTAGTGAACAACGGACATCTTCCCCAGTTACTGACACCCGCCCCAGTGGTGGGCACTTAATCTGGACTCCACTGCGTTCGAACCCCTTCTGCCAGCGGTCAACCCCCATGTGACCCTGTGCTATGACCCTATGGGGTGCTCAACTGAGGAAAGCCAGTATTATGCACCCCTCGAGGGACAGAAGTTCCCAGTCATGTTGATTGGAGAGGTTAAAGGAAGAGAGGGCAGTGCATTACTGGCTGAATTTCCAGATTTCCTTTGACAGACAGGACTGGTAGTTCCCCATACCACCATTAGGGTTTGCCCTTGGTTCAAGCAAAGAGCCTAGGGTTCCTTGCCTACACTTTGAAGGAACCAGCGCCGAGGGAGACTGGCAAGATTTGCCCGCGGGCCAAATCTCAGACTGGAAGGAGTCTGAGGTGAAGACGGGACATCTGGTAAAACACTCTTTTGGGATTTGCCTGGTGGCCGCTGATGGAGTAACAGCTCTCTGCTGGTGCTCCTAATTTACTTACTTTTGTCTCCAACCTTCCAAAGTACTACTGTTAGATGGGTTATTATATTACTCTGACTACCAAAGCAGTTCTGGAAGCTCAATTCAAAAGCTTACTGAGGAGTTTCAACTGTCAGAGAAGAAATCAGTGCTGAAATTAAATAGGTACAAAATTAGAAGATATTCAAGCAATTCTAACCAAGAATTATAAGAAGATAAAGGAACATGAAGACGTGATTACTTTACTGGACAAGAGAATGGATGATTTGCAAAAGTTATATGAAAAACAATCCAAAAGTCCAATGAAACACTGAGACAGATTATTGATTTGGGAGACAGAAGTAGGAGAAACAACTTACGAATCCTGGGACTTAAAAAGCAAATGGAAGAAGATAATCTTAAAGAATTCTTTGCAAACCTCTTGATGGAATTACTCCCTGATATTATAAATATTATTTATAAATATTTATTAATTATAAATAATATTATTTACAATATCAGGGAGTTATTCCCTGATACTATAAATATCAATTGATTGATCATGCTCACAGATCACCTACCTACAGATCGACTTCAAATCAAAACCAAGATCGGTCATTATATGTTTCCATGAATTTCAAATAAAGGATTGTCTGATTCATGCTGTCCACGGAAAAGGTATGATTGACTACAAAGATCAAAAATTTGTATTGTTGAAAATATTTCATCAGAAGTTATGGGAGAATGTGCTAAGTTTAAAAATGTTATGGTGGAGTATACAGCCAAAGTTTTAAGCCTTCTCTTCGTTCTCCAGCTCAACTGAGAATTACAATGCAAGATGGATCATTTAAATGGTTTTTTACGAAGGAGCAAGCGCAAGAATTTTTAGACTCTAAAAATGACTGTATACATATATTGAATAGATTAAAAATCTTGCAAAACAGAACTATATATTTAAAAAAATGACTGTTTAATATTTTTCAGTATGTATAATTGCTCTTTCTGTTTGATAAACCAGTAAGCTTGTTTTTCACTGTATATTATTTAGTCTTGGTTGGAACAGCAAATAACCTTGAATTCTTTGGAGCGGTTCCAACAGGCTTTCTAAGGGGATGTTTTCAGTGGGGGTAAATAGCGGTTGTTCTTTGACCGATTTTCTCTCTTTGGGAGTGGGGGGGTGGATGGGGAGTTCTTTTTTCTTGAAGCTAATTTTGGAATCTAGTCAATTCTGTTGCTTAGCTAATATATCTCAAAGTTTATTATCTCTGATTGCTACTTTAACCTTTCTTATAAACAGTTCTAAAATGGATCAAAGTATTAATTTACTTAGTTTAATCGTGAAAGGGCTAAATCACCCCGTGACAAGAAATAAGATTTTTGCCTATATTAAAAAACTTAAGGTACCAATTGTGTGACAATTCATGCCTTTTTAATCAATAGAGAGGATCGAATTTCCATTCCTCGTTTCAGGCCAAAACTAGAGGGGTTTCGATCCTTATAGATAATATAGTTCCCTTTGTTTAACATAAATTAATTTCTGATACTGATAGGCATTTTGTTATAGTATCAGGGAAACAAAATAACAAATTAATGGTATTTACCAATGTGTATGTTCCGAATATAGGTGACCCAGGTTTCTTTGAGTGTTTTTTTTTATTTTTGCCAGATCTAAGTCGGTACTCATTGGTGATGGGTGGAGACTTTAATTGTTACTTAGATCCAGTTTTAGATTGTTCATCTTCTAAACCAATGGTACCAAATAAATTAACTGTGTTTATTAAATCTTTATTAATGAAATGTGGTATTGCTGATGCTTGGCATTTTTTCATCCAGCAGACAAGGAATATTTGTTTTTTTTCCCCTCATGTCCAGCATACATATTCCAGGATTGATTATTTTTTTATTGATAGCCAAATGATTCCATCAGTTCGATCCTGTGAATATAAAGAGATTGCTCTCTCAGATCATGCTCCTGTGTTCCTATCTTTAAATCTTCCTGGTCTTCTTCAAACAAATAGATTTTGGCAACTTAATCTAGCTTTGTTATCTGATAAAGATTTTTGAAAATTTATGGAGACAGAAATTTTTGAAGGGAATACATTAGAGGAGACTTCTCGTCTTATATTAGAGAACAAATTATTTCTTATACTGCAAGTATTAAGAAAAAAAGCTAAAAAGGAGATATGTGATTTAGCTAATCAGCTGAAACAGTTAGACCAAGAGTTATATCTGCCTTATATAAAAGACGTGATGAAACTAAAACTAAATATGAACTTCTTTTAACTTACCCAATTGAAACCCAACTCCTAAAAGAAAAAAGTCAATTTTATATCCATGGAGATCAAACAGGCTGACCAAATTAAAACTATTATAGCTAAACAGCATATTAAAGAAATATGCAAAGTTAATGGTGATAGGACAACTGATTATTTAGAAATAAATGATACTTTTAGAGAATTTTATTCTAAACTCTATAGTTCTGAACCTCCTATGAACACTGTAATGAACAATTTTTTAGTCCAACTATATATTCCTACAATTTCTGCCGCCAACAAAGTTGTTGGAACAACCTATTTCTTTTGAGGAAATTGTTGAGGCTGTGCACTTGTTAGGTTTGAGGAAAGCTCTGGGTCCAGATGGATTTTCTGGAGAATTTTACAAGATATTTTCCTCACTGCTTATACCTCATTTATGTTTAGTTTTTTTTCGGATTCAGTTAAGTCGGGCAGACTCCCTCAATCTTTTTATGAGGCTTCCAGTTTGCTTATTCTTAACAGAATAAGGATCAAACTGACTGATCTTCTTATAGGCCAATTTCTTTACTAAATGTTGATACCAAGATCCTATCTAAAGTTTTGGCCCATAGGATTGAAAATATTTTACCAACGGTCTTTTTTGATAACCAGACTGGATTTATCAAAAATCAATACTCTCACTTTAATACTTGTTGGTTATTAAATGTTATTTATTTTCCTTCTAACATGGTATCGGAATTTGTGGTTTCCCTAGATGCTGAGAAAGCTTTTGACAGAGTTGAATGGAATTATTTATTTAAAACTTTAGAAAAATTCAATTTTGGACCTGTTTTCATTCAATGGATTAAATTACTTTATTTAGCTCCTTCCACTAGGGTTATCACTAATTCTCTTAATTCCAAACCATTTAAGCTTCAACAAGGCACTAGACTGACCTTAGAACCCTCAGCCATTGCCTTTTGAGAATCTAATGATATCACTGGTATTTTTAGAAGAGACACTATTCATAAAGTCTCGCTATACGCTGATGATCTGCTGTTACTTATTTCTAATGTTGAGACTCCATTACCCCATGCACTTTCTTTACTCTCCTGTTTTAACCAGTTCTCAGGTTATAAATTAAACCTACATAAAAGTGAACTTTTTCCTTTGAATCATTTGATACCAACAAATTCTACCCTTCCTTTTAAAATTGTAGGAAACCAATTTACCTACTTAGGTGTAACAATCACTAAAAACTATAAGTGTCTATTTAAAGAAAAAATTCTTACCCTATTGAATTATGTAAAAAGGATACTAACAAATTGGTTGCCTCTTTCATTATCGCTGATTGGCCGAATTAACTCTATCAAAATGAATATATTACCTAAATATATATATCTTTTTCTGGCATTGCCTGTTTTTAATCCCTAAATCTTTTTTTTTTGATTCTCTTGACTCTATTATATCTTCTTATATATGGAAGAATAAGCGCTCTAGATTAAACAAAATTCATCTTCAGAAAGATAAAAAGAATGGAGGATTAGCCTTACCAACTTCAGATTTTATTATTGGGCAGTTAAAAAAGAAATCTTACATTTTGGTTATATTGCATAAATCATGGGGATTGCCTGATGTGTGCTTTTTTAGAAGCTAACTCTGTTAATAAATTTTCTATTATTTATCTTCTTGTATCCTCACTCACTTTGTCTCTGAGTAAGTTAACTGATAATCTGGTAGTTAAACACAGTGTAGTGTTCTCGCTCAGGTGTAAGAGAACGCTGAACTAAACACCGAGGTAAACCAAAACAGGATCGCAGTAAGATTAACCGTTTACTGTTCACTCTTCCACATTAACGTATGGTGAAAACTGTTGATAAAACAATACAAAATTTGTACAGTATTTGTTTCCTTCTTGATATCACATTTACATCGTAAATACTTGCAAAAGTAAACTACAACAACTACATTACATTAAAGTGCAGCATACAGTCAGAATCTACCTACGCTATTGACTGCTTTAAATACACTTCAACACAAACTATCCGCAACTCTTTAACTAACGAAAACATAAACCTTATCAACCGTCATTACTTTTAACAGAATCAGCGTTAACATTTTAATTCAACATATCGATTATCTCATGAACTTATGGCGTTGCTTCACTATGTTTCTAATGCGTAGAAAGAAACTTTTCTTGCGCTGATCCTGCACATGTGAGCCCCCTCCTTCCCATTTCTTCAAACCGGTATTTTCCCACAAGAAGCGGCGAAACCGGATGTGACATCATCGCATGCCGCAATATATCACAGACAACGAATTTACTTTAAACAATCCTAACTTTAACTAAAAACTGCTAACAAATGAATTACTAAAGTGAAAATATTATAAACTAAACAAATGCCATAAAGGCAACACACACAGTATGAGAATTTGGATACAATTCTGAAAATACTTTGCTTTATTGAGATTTTCTCTTTCGAGTCCCATTTTTTCTAATTATTTTTTTAAACCCTCTATGATTGATGTGGCTTTTAAAGAATGGGGTAGATTCGGTATTAAATGATTTCCAGATCTCTTTGTAGATGGAAGTCTCTTTTCATTTGAACAACTGTCAATATTGTTCACCCAAAACTCATTTTTCTTTTTTGATACCTACAAATAAGAGATTTTTTTATGGACTCAAATAAATACATTTCCTAGAAGTCCTGATAAGAATCTACTTGATGTAATTTTTAATTTGAAACCTTGATATAATTGATCAATATCTAATATTTATAATATGCTGTTGAGAATGAGAAGTGTTTGTTTAGATAAAATTAAAAATCTTTGGGAACAGACTTCAATTTCTGAGGGAGCTTGGAATCAAATTTTTCAATTGGTTAACACTTCATTGTTAAGTGCCCACCACTCTCTCCAACAATTTAAAGTGGTCCTTAAACCACATATGACCAAGGATAAGTTGTCTCATTTTTATTTAGATATATCTCCGTATTGTGATAAATGTAATAACGGAGAAGCTTCACTTCTTGTTTTGGACATGTCCGAGTCTTGGAAAATATTGGAAAGAAGTATTTCAAACTTTTTCGCTACTTTTCAAAGTAAACTTTAAGCCTAATCCTTTGACCACATTATTTGGCCTTGTTGGAGGAAAGGATATTATTTTGGAGGATATTATGAGAAGGACGCTGTTGCTTAAATGGAAAGATGCGGCCCCTCCTATTCACGCCCAATGGTTACATGATGTGATGTTATGTTTAAATTTAGAGAAGATTCGCTGTTCAATCTCTGAATCTTATATTATGGGGACTTTCAAATATTATCTATCAAATATTATGGGGACTTTTTCTGAATTATTTTCAAAATCTTTGATTTGCTGTTAAAGCACAGATGATGACTAATAATTCCTTTTTCCTTTTTTTCTTTACTAATCAGCTTTCATCTTGGTAGTGGGTTAGATTTTTTTATATAATAAAATTACTATATTTCAATGTTATGAATTGATTGATCGGAACAAGAAGGCAGCAGCAGAGCACCTAAGGATTTCCAGTGGGAAGACATTTTGAGTTTTCAGGGGAAGATAGAGGCCAGACTGTGCAGGCATGTGACGTCAGCCAGTTGAGCATGAACAGTTTAAAAAGGGCAAGAAATTTGCATAAGTTTTTGATTCGGAACAAGGAGGCGGCACAGCACCTAAGGATTTCCAGCGGGAAACATTTTGAGTTCTCGGGGAAGAGTGAGGCCAGACTGCGCAGGCGCATGACATCAGCCAGTTGAGTGTGAACAGTTTAAAAAGAAGGCAGCCATATCCAGCGGGCAGCAGAGTGAAAGGGCTTTGGGCTCAACGGGCTTCGGCGGTAATGTGACGAGACGAGGCAGTTGTTGATTGCGTAGTATGTGTGTGAGGCCGGTTTTCTGTGGTCGGTGTCAGATGTGGCAGGTCCTGGAGTCTCCCAGCATCCTGAACGGCCACATCTGCACCCGGTGCATCGAGAGGAAACTCCTAAGGGGCCGTGTTAGGGAACTGAAGAGGCAGCTCGATGACCTTTGTCTGGCCAGGGAGAGTGAGGAGGTGATAGAGAGGAGTTACAGGCAGGTGGTCACACCAGAGCCGCAGGAGGAAGATAGGTGGGTCACAGTTACAAGAGGGAAGGGAAAGAGTCAGGTATTAAAGAGTACCCCTGTGGCTGTACCCCTTGACAAACAGTATTCCTGTTTGAGTACTGTTGGGGGGGGGGAACAGCCTACCTGGGGGAAGCAAACGTGGCCGTGCCTCTGGCACAGAGTCCGGCCCTGTAGCTCAGAAGGGTAGGGAAAGGAAGAAGAAGGCAGTAGTAATAGGGGACTCGATAGCTAGGGGGTCAGATAGGTGATTCTGTGGACGCAGTCAGGAGACCCGGATGGTAGTTTGCCTCCCTGGTGCCAGGGTCCGGGATGTTTCTGTTCACGTCCAAGATATCCGGAAGTGGGAGGGCGAAGAGCCAAAGGTCGTGGTACATATTGGTACCAATGACATAGGTAGGAAAAGGAAGTGGTCCTGATAGGAGAATATAGAGAGTTAGGAAGGGAGTTGAGAAGAAGGATCGCAAGGGTAGTAATCTTAGGATTACTGCCTGTGCCAAGCAACAGTGAGAGTACAAATGGAATGTGGTGGCTGATAAATACATGGCTGAGAGATTGGATCAAGGGGCAGGGATTCAAATTTATGGATCACTGTGACCTCTTTTGGGGCAGGTGTGACCTGTACACAAATGACAGGTTGCACTTGAATCCTAGGCGGACCAATATCCTGGCGGGGAGATTTGCTGAGGCTACTGGGGCAACATTAAACTAGAATGGTTGGCAGGTGGGAATCAAATTGAAGTGACGAGGAGAGAGAAGGTTGGCTCACAAATAGAGAAAGTTTGTAGACAGTGTGTGAGGGAGGATAGGCAGGTGATAGAGAAGGGGAACGCTCAGAATGAAGATGTAGGGGAGAAGGAAGAAGAAAAAAGGTAGTAAAGCTATTTGCACCGTTAGTGATAAACAGAGAGTAAGAGGTGGAGAATTTCTTAAATGCTTTTATTTTAATGGTGGATGAGCTTAGAGCATGGATTGATACCTGGAAATATGATGTTGTAGCCATTAGTGAAACATGGTTGCAGGAGGGGTGTGATTGGCAGCTAAATATTCCTGGATTTTGTTGCTTCAGGTGTGATAGAATCGGAGGGACAAGAGGGGGAGGTGTTGTGTTTGTTATCAGAGAAAATATTACAGCGGTGCCCTGGGAGGATCAATTAGAGGGCTCGTCTAGGGAGGCTATTCGGGTGGAATTGAGGAATGGGAAAGGTGTAGTAACACTTATAGGGGTGTATTATAGACCACCCAAAGGTGAGCGAGAAATGGAGGAGCAAATTTATAAGCAGATAGCAGATATTTGTAGTAAGTACTATGTTGTGATTGTGGGAGATTTTAATTTTCCACACATAGACTGGGAAGCCCATTCTGTAAAAGGGCTGGATGGTTTGGAGTTTGTAAAATGTGTGCAGGATAGTTTTTTGCAGCAATACATAGAGGTACCAACTAGAGAAGGGGCAGTATTGGATATCCTGTTAGGGAATGAGTTAGGTCAGGTGACAGAGGTATGTGTTGGGGAGCACTTCAGGTCCAGTGATCACAATGCCATTAACTTCAATATGATTATGGAGAAGGATAGGTCTGGACCCAGGGTTGAGATTTTTGATCAGAGAAAGGCTAACTTTGAAGAGATGCGAAGAGTAATAGATTTGGGACAATTTGTTTTATGTGAAGGATGTAATAGAGAAATGGAGGTCATTTAAAGGTGATATTTTGAGGGTACAGATTTTTATGTTCCTGTTAGGTTGAAAGGAAAGGTTAAAAGTTTGAGAGAGCCATGGTTTTCAAGGGATATTGGAAACTTGGTTTGGAAAAACAAAGAGAACTACAATAAATACAGGCAGCATGGAGTAAATGAGGTGCTCAAGGGATATAAATAATGTAAAAAGAATCTTAAGAAAGAAATTAGAAAAGCTAAAAGATACGAGGTTGCTTTGGCAAGTAAGGTGAAAATAAATCACCTTAATTTTAATATTAATAGCAAAAGGATAGTGAGGGATAAAATTGGTCCCTTAGAGAGAGTGGACAGCTATGTGTGGAGCTAAAAGAGATGGGGGAGATTTTGAACAATTTCTTTTCTTCAGTATTCACTAAGGAGAAGGATATTGAATTGTGTAAGGTAAGGGAAACAAGTAGGGTAGTTATGGAAACTATGATGATTAAAGAAGAGGAAGTACTGGCACTTTTAAGGAATATAAAACTGGATAAGCCTTTGGATCCTGACAGGAAATTCCCTAGGACCTTGAGGGAAGTTAGTGTAGAAATAGCAGGGGCTCTGATAGAAATATTTCAAATGTCATTAGAAACGGGGATGGTGCTGGAGGATTGACATATTCCTCATGTTGTTTCATTGTTTAAAAAGGGTTCTAAGATTAAACCTAGCAATTATCGGCCTGTAAGTTTGATGTCAGTGGTGGGTAAATTAAAGGAAAATATTCTTAGAGATGGTATATATGATTATCTGGATAGACAGGGTCTGATTTGGAACAGTCAACATAGATTTGTGCGTGGAAGATCATGTTTTGACAAACATTGAATTTTTTGAAGAGGTTACTAGGAAAGTCGACGAGGGAAAAGGAGTGGATGTTGTCTATATGGACTTCAGTAAGGCCTTTGACAAGCTTCCACACGTTAGGTTAGTTAGGAAGTTTCAATCATTAGGTATTAATATTGAAGTAGTAAAATGGATTCAACAGTGGCTAGATGGGAGATGCCAGAGAGTAGTGGTGGATAACTGTTTGTCAGGTTGGAGGCTGGTAACTAGTGGTGTGCCTCAGGGATCTGTATTGGGTCCATTGTTGTTTGTCATATACATTAATGATCTGGATGAGAGGGTGGTAAATTGGGTTAGTAAGTACGCAGATGATACTAAGATAGGTGGAATTGTAGATAATAAAGTAGGTTTTCAAACCTTGCAGAGAGATTTAGGCCAGTTAGAAGAGTGGGCTGAAATATGGCAGATGGAGTTTAATGCTGATAAATGTGAGGTACTACATTTTGGTAGGACTCATCAAAATAAGACATACATAGTAAATGGTAAGACACTGAAGAATGCAGTAGAATAGAGAGGTCTAGGAATAATGGTGCATAGTTCCCTGAAGGTGGAATCTTATGTGGATAGGGTGGTGAAGAAAGCTTTTGGTATGCTGGCCTTTATAAATCAGAGCATTGAGTATAGGAGTTGGGATGTAATGTTAAAATTGTACAAGGCATTGGTAAGGCCAAATTTGGAGTATTGTGTACAGTTCTGTTCACGGAATTATAGGAAAGATGTCAACAAAATAGAGAGTACAGAGAAGATTTACTAGAATGTTAACTGGGTTTCAGCACCTAAGTTACAGAGAAAGATTGAACAAGTTATGTCTTTATTCTTTGGAGCGTAGAAGGTCGAGGGTGAATTTGATAGAGGTGTTTAAAATTATGAGGGGGATAGATAGAGTTGACATAGATTGGCTTTTTCCATTGTGAGTAGGGGAGATCCAAACAAGAGGACATGATTTGAGAGTTAGGGGGCAAAAGTTTAGGGGTAACATGAGAGGGTACTTCTTTACTCAGAGAGTGGTGGCTGTGTGGAACGAGCTTTCTGTAGAACTGGTGGAGGCAGGTTTGATATTGTCAGTTAAAGAAAAATTGGTTAGGTATATGTAGAGGAATTGAGGGTTATGGGCTGAGTGCAGGTCGGTCGGACTAGGTGAGTGTAATGCGCTCGGCACAGACTAGAAGGGCCGAGATGGCCTGTTTCTGTGCTGTATTTGTTATATGGTTATATATGTATGAATATAGGGTAAGTAGTATTATTTAGTATAATGTATTGATATTTTTTTTTCCTGTACTCTGTATTCTTATATGTAGATTAATGGAAATATTGGAAAGAAAATGCTCTTTTAATATTGACCGAACCCAAGATGTTGTATCCCATCTCTGGGCAATTTAAGGCTATGAAGTCGGCCACACCAACTGCGCCCCCCCCACCGTCTAGATCACCGTGAAAGAAGGACAGACTCTCCCATCCATTCTGCGATACATCCTCAAGCCCGAGGCAACGTTTTATGAGAATGGAAGCTCTTTTGTGGATCCAGCAGGAAAATTATATTCTGGCTATGCGATAGTGACAGACAGTTAAGTAATTGAGTAGGCCTCTTTTGAAGCAGCTGTCTTCGCCCAGAAGGCTGAGTTGTTTGCTCTGATTCGTGCCTGTATCCTAGCAACAAACAAAAGTGCACACGTTTACACGGACTCCCGTTATGCATTTGGAGTTGTACATGACTACGGGGCTCTCTGGGAACATGAGGATTTCTCACCGCTCTACAGCTACCTCGAGTTTTGGCTTTTATTAATGTGCGGCACACACCCGCATGTCCGACCAGGTCACTGAAGGCAATGCTTCAGCGAATAAGACAGCAAAAAGTGAAGCACAATCTGTTCCTCTCAGGTTCTCGTCAAGCAAACTTCCATGACTTATGCAGAATGGGTTTGCCAAACATGCTTTTCAGGGGGACGCCTCTGAGGAGGAGCACAAACTGTGGTCCCAGATGGGGTGCCAGAAAGACCCCGACCGAGGTCTTTGGATCATCCCAGCAGGACAGGTTTGTGTTCCTGCATAGTTTTTACCTATATTGGTCGATTAAGTACATGACTGTACACACCTGGGAAAGGAGGGAATGGTTGGTAACCTGTACCCTGCACACCGGGTACGACTCCCTTGACAGGTGGACCTTTTTCCTGTCTACAATTTGATTTTATTGAGTTGCCTAGAGTACATTGCTATAGATACTGCTTAGTTATTATAGATGTGTTTAGTAGATGGATTGAAGCTTTTCCAACTACCAATAATACTGCTATTACTGTTGTGAAAGTATTATTATGGGATATAAGATATATGGAAAGAGCCAATGGCACTCTGAAGAGTAAATTGGCCAAACTAATGATGGAGACTGGATTCTCTTGGTTGGAGGTCCTACCGTTAGCCCTATTCCACATGAGGGTTACCCCTCAGGGGAAAACAGGGTTGTCACCAGCTGAAACCATTTATGGACGGTCCATAATGGACCCTGGGGACCAAGGCCTTGTCTACCATTGCTCCTAGAAAGTATACCAGCAAAAATGGATAGGCATACCCTAGGGGAAGAGGTGAGGAAAGATATATGCCAATTAACCAACATTTTCCAAACATTCCATTCACAGCTATAATAGGCATACAAGGAAGAGAACTATTCTACAGAGAGGAGTGACTATCCCACCATAGAACCTGGGTATTTTGACTTGATCAAGAACTGGGATTGAGGGAAACTCAGCTCTCAGTGGAGAGGACCATATCAGGTGTTACGGACCACTCCCACAGCTGTGAAATTGAAGGGGCAATCTCGGTCGATACAGCAAACAGAATACAAACGTGTTACTGTAGGAACTGAGTAGTTGGACTATCTCGGACTAAAATAAAATGTATTGGTTGATAGTGGAGAGTGATGAACCCTTAGGTTTCTTGCCATGGACTGTCATTTTAAGAGAGAGTGCCTGAGTGATGTCAGCTGCCGATTTTCTTGGCTCCTGTTTGATTCTTACTGAGGGAGAGTGGGGCAGAACTATTTGATTATGCAGAGTGTTTAAACTTGCTTGCAGCTTGTGTTTACATAGCTTGCAGTCAGTTTTTCTTCCCGCAAGGACAATCACAGACACACAGTCAGACGTAGAGAAAGAAAGAAGATGGAAGGTTCGAAATAGAGGAGCTAGTGGCCAAAGGTCATGTTTAGACTCTCCTATGCTCACAAGGGTGGGTTGATTATTGATCTGGCGTATACCGAATGTGTGATTGTCACTTTGTTTGATCCACTGGAGTGGATCTTTTGGTTTGGGAGCATCCTGTGAAGACCACTTGTGTTAACCCTTGCCTGGGGGTGGTAATTCACTTGTACAGGGTACCCCGTGACAAATCACTGTTGGTGATAATTCCTATAATCCATATGTGGATTTTGTTGGAGTATCGCGTGGCTACCACTTTTGTTAACCCTTAACTGGATTCGGGTGTGTTATGTGGTAACCACTTGTGAGAGGGGATATTCTATGGAAATCACTGTCGGTAATACTTTGTGTGTTGGATCTGGATTGGGAGTACCTTGTGGAATCTACATGTATGTTAACCCTTGCCTGGGTGGTAGTTCCCTTTGAAGACAGTACCCCTGTGATAAGCTCCTTTTGGTGATAATTCGTATGCGGATTTGGAACGACGACAGATATGACCTATGGCGACTCTTATCCTGTTTTACTACTGTGGAATTTGATGTAATTGCCTTGTCTCAACATTCACCTTGGATTACAAATATCTCTCTCTCATCATTGATTCCGTGGATGAGCTGACTTTCATACTTTACCATCTCAAGACTTTAAGCTTGGTATTCCCTGAGCTCAATGGTTTGGG
This sequence comes from Hemitrygon akajei, assembly GCF_048418815.1. NCBI lineage: Eukaryota > Metazoa > Chordata > Chondrichthyes > Myliobatiformes > Dasyatidae > Hemitrygon > Hemitrygon akajei. The sequence goes on from NW_027331949.1 coordinate 3,811,034, forward strand.
AGTTATATTTACATATATGTATACTCATAACACCATTAACTTTTGGTTATTTTGCTTAAGTTGTTATATTATAAGTAGATACAAATAAAGATAGTGGTGTTAACATCAAAACCAGACTCCATGTGTGGTCTATTGCTGCTGGTTCATTTAAACCGTTATGGGTACGTAACAGTGTTGTTCGTGTTTATCTCTTTGAGAGGGCTCTTTGAGAGGGGCCCCCATGTTAACACCTTTCTGTCTCTCTGTCACACCTGTGCCAAACAGGTAGAACTAGGGGCTGGCTGGGTTGGTGTCAAAATTCCGCAGCATGGTAAAACTATGATTCCAATGTCAGTAATCCCGCTCAACCAGAGTGAGGAACTCTCAGCCTGGGCTTTCTCAAATAACACCCGAGGAAGAGAGGTGAGGAACTGTGGTCCAGTCAGAGATGACTGTGACTGTCAGTGTTTTGCGATGGTATCTCAGGCTCCCACTAATGGAACTTCCTTTACTGCGAAACATGCATGCTGGCCATACTTGCAGGTGCCCAACAGCGGAGAGGAATAACTGAGACTGAGCGATTTTGGATGATCACTTTTCTCTGCTATGGAGCAGCCAGGAATTCATGAGAGATAATCAATTTGGCTACAGCACTTGAGGAGCTGGCCACAATACTGCAGGGGCCCTGACAGAAACACAGGCCCAAGTAACAGAAATATCCACTGAAATGATTGCAATCCGGCAAACAGTTGTACAGAATCGTATGTCTTTAGATTTTATACTTGCTGAGAAAGAGGGAACCTGTGTAATTATTGACACAGAATGCTGCACCTACATCCGTGATGAGTCTACTAACATTACATCCCTCTCCGAGCACACTGCCAAGGAGATTGACTGCATCAAGAAAGTAGGGCAGGATTTACATGGGTTCACTGAAGGGTCGAAATGGTGGGATTTGAAGGCCTGTTCAGTAATATGTGGGGCATGAGATTGCATTATGGCCTAATAGTTGTACATATCATTGTTATAATTACTGTTGTACGCTGTTTTTACACACTGAGAAGTCAATGCTATACTTGGTTGCTTTCTCAGTAAAAAAATTACAGCTTTGTTGATCATGTAATGATCAAAAGGAGGGAATGATAAAGTATGTAAAAGGATTAACACTTTGTTAAAAAATAGCAGCCTGTTTTTCTGAAAGAGACTGCTAGTGATCAACAGATGTGCTAAGCCATGCTGAGCCATATTTCTTCTTGAAGGTAGCTGTCTACGGTTTCCAGATGCTTATCTACTTGTGCATTAACATGTAGAGATAGGACAGCTTCAGTCTGTTCTGTGTGTGTAAGCCATTATGGCTATTTTGTAAATTGTCTTTAGGGGCTGTCATGTAGTAAATAACTTTGGCTCCAGACTGTCTTGTGTGGGGGTTATCTGGGTGGATATATCTGTGGTGTAAGGGGAATTGTTAGTCAGTTTGTGGATGGGTAGGAACAGTGAAAAACTGTCCCTGTTTGAGCGACTAACTGAGTAAGCCCCGGGTGCTTGGAATACAGAGTTTGTACTTATACGGTCTCTGAGTGACTTTATCCGGATTCGACTTCCACACAATGAGAGTGGTTTTAAAGGGCTGGGTTGCTGGAAGCGCATTACCAGACCTGGAATGATTGCAACTGGATCTGACAGACGCATAACTGGTTCCTCTGGGCACATTCAGTCTCACTCCAACTATTTCTCACCTTCCTTTGCACAGGCATGTAACGTCTAAAGGACTGTGTTTGAGTAAATGAGACTCACCAAACTTTCTCCTGACTGAATCACTGGAATCTCTGAGTCAGATGGGTTCTCTCCAGTTGATGCTCTCAGTCCTCGGGCTGGTTCACTTGCTGCTGTTACTTCGTCTTCAGTCGTGGTTTGCTTCCAGTTGGGGTTTTTCTTCCAATAAATCTCTCACCGCAGTTCTAACTTTAACATGAAAGACAATGAAGCTCATTAACAGTAAAAAGAACCACACATTTCTGCTTAATGTTACTACGAACAAAACTAAGATGGAAACATCCCCTCCATGTACACTGTATCCAGGCTTTTCAGCATTTTGTAGGTTTACTTAACCATCCATCCCTCCACCACCCCCACCGTCCCTCTGAACTCCATTGAGTACAGGTCCACAACCATCAAATGCTTCTCATACACAAAGCCGATTATTCCTGAGATTATTCATGTAAACCTTGTTAGCAACAACTGCATACTGAATACATTTCCAGGAATAAGAGATAAATTGGTACCAGGATAATTTACAGGGAAAAGTTCTGGTTTCTTCACTGTTCTACTATCACAGAACAAGCCATTTCCATTTCCAGGTTAAAACAGGTCCATTTCAGGAAATATAAACCATTCCAGGGTGAATGTAATAAAAAGAAGCTGGAATTACCAGAAACACTCAGCTGGTAAGGAACAGCTGTGGGGAGAGGAACAGTCTTTATGATTCAGGTTAATAACATTTTGTCAGAAGGACTTCAAACATTTTCAGTTTTTAGTGCAGATGTCCAGCAACTTGAGTTTCTGTTTGATTCCCTCTGCCTGACAGCCTGATCCCCAGAGGCATTTTACTTGGATCTAAAACTGTGATATCCAAACTCACAGAGTCACACAGCTGAACCTGCTACTTACCCACCCTAAGAGTCTCACACATCATCCCCACATCTCAGACTGGGTAGTGCAATCCGGGATTTCACCACAACCGAAGTCCAGCAGCTCGAAATTTCTGCATCATTGCAGAAGGACGACCATCCAGCCCCATCTGTAGAAGCAGTAACCAAAGTCAAAGCCAAAACACCAACAGTTCTATATGCCTGGAATGTAGATCACAGGATTATAGTCCAAGCACCAACTCTCTCAGTACTCTTTGCTGCCAGTAAAATGCTGTAGTGTGTCAGCCAGTCACAGTTCATAAACTAGCACTCCCACACCAATGCACAACAGAACTGGTACCTGATGACCCTCTGGCATTCCAGCTAACAAAACCGATTCTGGAAATAACTCAGCAAGGCCAAAGGTGCAAAAGAACACTTTACAATGAAGACAAAGTTTAGAAGAAAGATTGCTGATATATAACATTGAGGTGGTGGGATACAGGGTGGACCGAGGTTGACCCAGATGGTTGATGTATATCACTGAAGCCGGGGGGAGGGGGTTGGTTGGTGGAGTTAGGAGACTGGACAGAGGCTGAACAAGATGGGCAGGAAATGACCAGATGGAACCAGGTGGGAGTAGGGAACAAGGACAATCGCTGATGATCCTCCAGTAATACACAGATAGTGAATGAATAGTACATACTACTGTATAAAAATATTCTAAAATGACAAAGTTAGAACAAACAACAAGAACTTTGGCATTTACACTTTGACCCTCACCAAATTTTTATCAACACACCATAGAAAGTTTCCCATCCGGATACTTCACACTCTGCATGGTAATTGCTCTGCCCGTGGACTGCAGAGACATTTGGATACAGATCAGCACATCACAGAAACCATTCTCCCCCCCTAGAATTCCCAGTCCCTCGGTAAAGCAGGCAGTGAAATCAAAGATCGCACAACCTGGGACATTTTCCTTTCTCACCCACCCCAATCCAGGAGAAGACACAACAGCCATAAAGCTCAAGGACAAAAGCGAGGAGCCTCAGGAAGTGAGGCGGTTTGAGGGAAGTTAAAGGGACTCAGTGGCCAACATCAGATTCCCCAACACAACATGGAGGAAGCATCACCACCCATCCAGTGACTATGCACACACACCATGTCACAAAGCGGAGGGCAGGCCAGATCTGCAGTAAACCGCCTCACGTGACCTTTTGGCGGGTCTTCAATTTCAATTCTGCAGAAATAGACAGTCTTGACTCTTGGCTTGGATCATTCAATACAGATGAAGAGAAGTCTACACATTTTTGATGAGGCCAGGTAACTGGGTACTAAATGAGCAATTGGCCCTCAGTTTGGGGCTCATGGCTGACACCAGATCTCCCTGCTCCGGATCGGTCTCAATACTCACCGAGGGGAAAGTGATATCATCGGCCCACAGACAGTGATCCCGACCCCGGCTCCCCCACCCCAGAGGCGTGGACACTTTCCCAATGCCGAAGAAAATACACTTCAACACTGAGCGAATAGGAAAAAAAACAACCATCCGGAGACTTACAGCATGCGCAAAGAGATTGTTACATCTGTGGTTGAATGGGAGGGGCAAATGGTGTTACGTGACCAGTAGAGTCTACCATCACTCCTGACAGAGCACTCCAGCTACCCACCACTCTGTGGAAAGAAACAAACTTGTCCCTCACATCTCCTCTCACGCTAACTGTATCAGACATTTCAACCCCCAGGAAAAACATAACGTCTGTCTACTCTATCTATTCCTCTCGTAATCTTGTAAATGTCCATCCAGTCTCACCACAGCCTGCGCCGCTCTGGAGAAAAAAAGAACAAATTTGTCCAACCTCTCATTATACCTCATGCCCTCTAATCTTGACAATATCCTGGTAAACGTCTTTTACACCCTCCTCTATTATTCTGACATTTCACATTCTTAAAATAAAGTAGTGATCCCAACTGAGCTACAACAGGGAATGTTTTCTAGGATTAAATGTCAAGAATTGTGAAAAACTGAGTTTAACTGTATTTGGCTATGGTGTATGTAAACTTCTGACTTCAACTGTAGACATTCAGATTCAGTTTATTGTCATTTAGAAACCACAAATGCAATGCAGTTAAAAAAATGAGACAACATTCCTCCAGAATGTTATCACAAAAACACATGACAAAACAGACTACACTAGAAAATCCACATAACGTTTGGCAATCCCCAATCCAGTCCGGAGAGGCTGCTGCATATTAATATTACATATTAAATTGTCATTAATATGAAAAAGAAAATTTGCCGGTATATCAAGCAGATAAATGGCAAATTTTCTGTTTTAATGGATGAATCAACAAGCATTAATAGATTATCTGAAATGTGAAAGTGATAAGGCAGGTGATCCCCATTTTATGTTTTCAGATCTAATTGAACTGCCTCATCAGAAAGCTGCAACTATTGCTAAGCATCTATTGAACTGTCTCAATAACCATGGGTTTGATGACTCTTACCTGAAACAGAACCTTGTAGCATTTGCTAGTGACGGAGTGAGTGTAATGCATAGTGTCAAATCTGGTGTTGCTACAATTCTCAAGGAACATTACCGTGATGTGACAATTTGGCACCGACTTAATCACAGATTAGAACCTGCAGTAGGTGATTCAGTGAGAGAAGTTGTACTCTGTTTACAGTACTGTAAAAAAATTTTTTTACTGAACTGTCTGAATGTGCCTCTCAGAATCAGGTTTATTATCACCGGCGTGTGTCATGAAATTTGTTAACTTTGCAGCAGAAAATAAAACACAAAATAAAACAATAAAAATAAATAGCTAAATCAGTTACAGTATACGTATATCTGGGACACTTGCTCATCGTGATGTTTATAAATGACCTGGATAAGGAAGTGAGGGATGGTTAGTAAATCTGCTGATGACACAAAGGTTGGGGTGTTGTGGATAGTGTTGAGGGTTGTCAGAGGTTACAGCTGGGCTGAGAATTGGCAAATGGAATTCAGCCCAGTTAAGTGTAAAGTGATTCATTTTGTTAAGTCAAACATGATGGCAGAATATAGCATTAACGGTAAGACTTGGCAGTGCGGAGGATCAGAGAGATCTTGGGGTCTGAATCCATAGGACACTCAAAGCTACTACACAGGTTGACACTGTAGTTAAGGTGGCGTACACTGCATTGACTTTCATCAATCGTGGGATTGAATTTAGGAGCTGAGAGGTGAAGTTGCAGCTATATAGGACCCTGCTCACACCCCACTGTGTTCAGTTCTGGTCGCCTCACTACAGGAATGATGTGGAAACCTTAGAAAGTGTGCAGAGGAGACTTACAAGGATGTTGCCTGGATTGGGGAGCATGCCTTATGGGAATAGATTTAGTGAACCCAGCCTTTTCTCCTTGGAGCGACAAGAGGATGAGAGGTGACCTGACAGAGGTGCATAGATAATGAGTGGTATTGATCATGTGAATAGTCAGAGGTTTTTTCCTAGGGCTGAAATAGTTGCCACAAGAGGACACAGGTTTAAGGTGCTGGGGAGTAGGTACAGAGGAGATGACAGGGGCAATTTTTTTTACTCAGAGAGTGGAGAGTGTGTGGAATGGGCTGCCAGCAACTGTGGTGGAGGCAGATACGATAGGGTCTTTTAAGAGACTTTTGGATAGGTACCTGGAGACATCAGAGAAAAATAGAAAACAAACTAGCTTGGAAAAATAGAGGGCTATGGGTAAGCTGAGTAATTTCTACGGTCGGGACATGTTGGCACAACTTTGTGGGCCAAAGGGCTTGTATTGTGCTGTAGGTTTTCTATGATCCTATGAATAGAGTAAAAATTCTGCAAGAAACAGAAATACTATATATTTTAAAACTGAGTTAGTGTTTAGGGGTTCAATGTCCATTTAGCAATTGGATGGCAGAGGAGAAGAAACTGTTCCTGAATCACTGAGTGTGTACCTTCAGGCTTCTGTACTCCTCTATCAGATGGTAACATTGAGAAAAGGGCATTCCCTGGGTGCTGGAGGTTCTTAATAATGGACGCTGCCTTTCTGAGACACTGCCTCTAATCCTCTGGTAATCTTATAAACATTTATCCAGTCTCACCCCAGTCGGCACGGCTCCAGAGAAAACAACACAAGTTTGTCCAACCTCTCGTTATAGCTCATGCCCTCTAATCCAGGCAATATCCTGGTAAACCTCTTCCACACCCTCTCCAAAGGCCCGACATCCTTCCGAGAATGAGGGCGACCAGAACTGTCAGAAACACTCCAGATGTGGTCTAACTAGTTTTATAAAGCTACAACACAACTTCCCGACTTTTGAACACAATGTATCAACGGATAAAGGGAACCATGCCATTTGCCTTCTTAACCACCCAAACTATCTGTGCAGTCTCTCTCAGGGAGCGATGAACTTGGAGTCTGAGATCCCTCTGGCATCAACACTGTTCAGGGTTTTGCATTTAACTGTGTACTGTCTCATACATTCGATCTACCGAGCTGCCAAGATGATAATCACTAATCAAATCTCAGAGTTCTCTCAGATCCTGCTGAATTTGTTGTGAAGTGCACAAGTACGGGAAGCTACAGGTACAGACAAACACTGACTTGTAGCAGCATCACAGGCAAGTACATTCAGATAACACACGGAACACAAGTTATACAATTCTCTGTCAGTGTCAATATAGAAATATGTTTTACGTCATCCTGCTAATAGGACCAGAACAACAGGGGCTGAGTGGCGACTCAGTGTGAAGGACTCACAACCCGGACCGACCCCGGCAGATTCAGTAAAGGAAGCGAGGCGAGGCCGCCAGTCCATCCCCTCCTCCTTCAGGGTTCACCGATCACCTTGTGTTTCTCTCTCCCTTCCCCACCCCCACCTTTTATTCTCCAGTCCTGCCGAAGGGTTTTGGCCCGTTATGTCGACTGTACTCTTTTCCTAGCTGCTGCCCGGCCTGCTGAGTTCCCCCAGCATTTTGTGCGCGTTGCTCGCATTTCCAGAATCTGCAGATTTTCTCTTGTTTGAGTTCGGGAAAGTTAACTCACTACCCACCGTCAGACCTCTCCGCTCAGGACCGGCTTCAATACTCACCGAAGGGAAATTGTTGGTGTTGCCCCGCAGAGAATAATCCGTTCCTGGCTCCTCGCCTCAGGGGGGGAGGATCCCTCCCGATCCCGATCCCGATCCCAATCTCACCGCCAACCCGCTTCCGCAAAGGACAAAAAACAACAGGGCCCAACCCGGACTGATCATGCGCGATGTGAAATATGCGTCATCAGGCGGTGGGCGGGCCTCTCAACCAAACCTGCAGATGCCGCGGATCTGCGGTAAACGGGATCAGGTGACGGTGGAGGGTCTCCCACGTGACCCGGAGACTTCGCTCCTCTCCCCTCACACGCTGCCGGACCCACCGCCGCATTTCCCACATTATTTCATTATTTCCCTATATAATTTCCATATTTACACCAGATACGTATTTAGTTTTTCCATCCATATCTTCTCCGGTCCCTTTCCCTCCACCCCCAGGTCACAGAGTTCTTAATAGTTAGAGTTTCGATTCCCATCTCGGCCAGACACACAATTCACACCACACAGGAAATGTGCTGGTTTCATTTAAATCAGTCTATGTTTACAAAGACTAATTTCTATTCACGTTCCTTTGGCCCTACTGGACAGGAACACTGAAACATCAAGTGAGAGACAGCAGGAGGTGACCATTCAGCCCCTTTAACCATCAACAGGATGGCGGCTGTTCACCCATCACAGACACATGTTTCTGCCCAATCTTCATTTCCTCGATCCCTTCAGTCTCCACACATTTGCTGGCCTTGGTTTTATGTGAGGACGATCACTGGGTCTTCAACGCCCTCTGAGGTGGGGATTTACAAACATTCTCCACCCTCGGAGTGGAGACATTTCCCCTCATCTCAGTCCTGGACATTCCACCCCCGTTTTCAGAGACTGGGATCCCTGGTTCAACCGGTAATGATGTTGTGCATTTCAATGTGTTCACCTCTCAGTCCTCGATTCTCTAAATGAAAGGGTTATCACATTTGATCTTTCTTCATATGATGACCCCACCTCTCCAGGGATCAGTCTGGTGAATCTTCATTGCACTGTCTATAACAAATACTCTCTAACCTCTTTGTTAATCCTCTATGGGATTATTTTCAATCTTCTGCAGCCCTGTGTTGCCCCAATGACTCACCTCCCCCCCCCGTCACTATTTCCACCTTCTCACCTCCCCCTCACCTGGATCCACCTCTCACTCCCCAACTCTTGCCCCATCCCCACCCCTCACCTCTTTTCTCTGACTATTTCCCGTCCACTCTCAGTCCAGAGGGAGGGTCTCGTCCTGAAATGTTGACGGTCCATTTCCCTCCAGTGATGCTGTCCGACTGAGTTCCTCCGGCAGTTTGTTCTTTGGTCTGTATAACCCGTGTTAGTATGGGGAGCGGGATTTTACACCATATTCCAGGGACAGTCTCAACAAAACACAAATTGTCACTTTTCCCGGACCATTCATGCAGGTCAACAGTCTGCCGGTGTTTGCCCCCACCGCCCTGTGCTTGCCACCACCATGGGCTCAGACATTTCCACAGAGGAGCCCCTCCTGTCCCACTGGGACAAACATCCTGTCCGCCCCCTCTCACACCATCTTCATCCTTTCAATAAAATACCCCTTCTCCCTCCTCGGGGAACCGGCATCAAACCGACGGACCGAGTGGTCCCTTCCTACCTCTCAGCGGTACATCAAATAAATCAGAAAACGGGGAGATCGAACCGGAGTGGGAGACGAGGTCAGCGGGGGTAACGCCCATTGCGCTGGTCCGCCTCCTCTATTGGGTGTAACCAGTGATTGACAGTCCTGCGCAGCTCCTGAAGCGTTTGTTGTCAGCAGTGGGGAAGGGTGTGTTCATGCCATGAGCAGACCAGTCGTTGAACCGACCAGGCTCGAGAACAGCAGCGCGTTGGTGACGTAAGACACCGCGCACGTGAGGGCAGGTGTGGGGAACACATGTGTGACGTCAGGCGCGTGGGGGGGAGCTGTATGACGTCACCTGCGGGACCGGTCGTATTTAAAAACATCTTAATGCACGTGAGCAGTGATTTTTTTACTGGAAGAATAAATCGCTATTCATGCCTTCAGGTTGGAGCTACGCAGTGGAATATTTCTTTTCAACCGGGAGACTGTCAAGTTCATCAACTCCAGCCATTTCTATTCTGCCATCATCCCTGCTAGTGTCCCCTTCCAATCAACATTGGTGAGCTCTTCTCCCGTGTCTCCATAGTTCCCCTCACTCCACTAATAATGATGTATTTTGTACCTTTCCCCTCTCGAAGTGCAGGGTGAATTCTAACCTGTTGTGATCACTGCGTCCACATGTTTCCTTTACCAGAAGCTCCCTAATCAAATTTACTTCTTTGCACAAAACCCAATCCAGAATTATTTTTACTCTAATGTGCACAATTGCAAGCTATTCTAAAAGCATCTCACAGGTATTTCCAAACTCCCTCTCTTGAGATCATCCTGATTTTCATAATCAACCTCCGCCCATCTCGCTCATGGACTGTTTGTCCCACTCCCATCGGGTGGGGGGGGGGGATGTGGGTAGACTACGCAGCTTCCTCACCAGAACACCCAGACTCTGGGACAGCTACTTTTCCCAAGCAGTTATGGCTGTTAAATACCCCTAACCACTAACCCATCCTTCCACATCACCAAACACCTCTATTTTATAATTTTCTGTCTGTCATCTTATTTGCAGGCATCCTATGCCGAGCGGCACTTTATGGCCATATAATCAATCCATGCACATTATATAAGCTGTCGATATATGTTTTCACTATCATGTTTTTGTACTGCATTGGAGACAGAGTAAGAATAATTTTGATCTCATTTAGGCTTGTCTGCTGGAAATGGAATTAAACAACCTAGCATCTTGAATAATCATTTCAGCAGGCTGCAGAGTCACATTTCCGTCTCTCAGCGTTATTGCGGCAGAGCGCCACCTGGTGACAATGAAGTCCACAAATCGGGGGTCCTGTTACAGCGGCAAATCACCACCAGGTGGAAGTGCTGTCCTCAAAAGGGAGAGGTTAACAGCGATAAGGAGGGGTGTAGGGGCTGGAAGCCAACTCTGCAAGTGGATGAAGTGGTAGATCTGCCCCAAACAATTCCCCTCATCATTAGTCACCGTCCCGAACGGTCCTTCCATATGAGGCAACTCTTCAACATCGCGCCTGTTGGGGTCATCCACTGTTTCCAGTTTTCCAGGTGTGGCCTCCTCGACATTACTGAGAGCCGATGTAATCTCTCAATTCTGCACTCTGTCCCGATGAGATTCTGCAGGTGTTGGAGATGCAGAGTAACATACACAAAATGTTGGAGGAAGTCAGGAGGTCAGGTAGCTTCTATAGAGGGGGATAAAGCAAAACAGAGATTTCCTGCCGAGACTCTTCATCGGGACTGGAAGTGGGGAGAAGCCGGAATAAGATGGTGCGGGTTGTGGAAAGAGTCCAAGCTGGTAGATGGTAGGTGAAGACAGATATGACTGAAGCTGAGTGGGTGGGAGATGAAGTGAGACGCTGTGAGGTGGTAGGTAGAAAATGCAATGGACTGAAAAGAAGGAATCTGATGGGATAGGAGAGCGGACCATGGGAAAAAATGGAAGTAAAAGAGGAACCAGAGGGTGACGATCCGCAGTGGAGAAGAGAGAAGTGGGGAGACAGAACTGAGGAGACGGGCGTGTGGGTTGATGAAAAGAAAAGGTGGAGGTAGAAGTTAAAGTTATAGATGTTCATGCCAACAGGTTGTGTACTACCTGGATGTAATATGAGGTGTTGCTCCTCCAAACTGAGGGTGCACACATCGAGTTAGTTAAACGACTAACTGTAAGAGAGAGGGGATTAATAATTTTCCCCTGGGATCCCTATTAAATCAACACTCTCTCACCTTAAATCGGTGCCGTCTGGTTGCTGATTCCACAAAAGTGGGGAGAAGGACTGTGCACATTCCCCATTTCTGTACACTCATAGTTTGGAACACCTGAATAATGTCAGCCTCAATCTCCTGCACTTCAAGGTGTGAAATCCCAACCTGCCCAACCTCTCTCCAGAACTCAGTCCCTCAAGTACCAGAACCATTCTCGTAAATCACCACTGTACTCACTGCCTGATGTCCTCTCTCTGAAAGCAGCACGACCAAAACGTAATGCAATAATATGGATATCCTAACAATACACTAACCCTAATGCAACCTCACTAGCCTCTTCTTCAGACCATGAGATATGAGACAGAGGCTGCTCAGCCATTCCTTTGTGTCCAATTGATCATCTCTCTCAATCCCAATCTCTCTTCTTCGCCCCATAATCTTTGCACATCCATTTAAAATACACTCAATGACTTGGCCTGTACTCCATCCGTGGCAATGAATTCCAAAGATTTACCACTCCCTGACTACAGAAATTCCTCCTCATCTCTGCTCTCAGTGGAAGAGCTGTATATGGAGGCCGTGGCCTCTGGTCCCAGACTCACAGTATGGGAAACATCTTCTTCATAGCCACTCTGTTGAGGCCTTTGAATATTTAATAGGTTTCAATTAGATCCCCCCTCTTTCTTCCAGACCAGCGAGTACAGGATCAAAGCTGTCTAATGCTCCTCATACGTTAGCCCTTTCATTTCTGGAATCATTCTCGTGAACCTTCTCCAGACCCGCTCCAATATGAGCACATCTTTTTCTCAGATAGGAGTTCAGAAACTGCTCACACTACACCAACAGCGATCTGACCAATGCGTTATAAAGCTACAGTATCACACCCTTGCTCTTACATGCTAATATTACAGTTGTCATTCTTAATTGACTCAATCTTCAAGCAAATCTTCAGGGACTCCTGCTCAAGGACTCCCAAGTCCCTACGCACCTCTGATTTTTGAATTTTCTCCATTTTTTTTCTACGCCCTTATTCCTTCTACTAGAAGTACATGACCGTACACTAACATACACTGTATTTCATCTGCTACTTCGTTGCCTGTTCTCCAAATAATATCAAAGTCCTTTTGCAGACTCCCGCTTTGCTCTAAACTACCTGTCCCGTACCTAACTTGCCCTGCGTAATCAAGTTTGTGTGGATGCTGTGTGATGTACCCCACACCGCAAAATAACAGACAGTACACCATATGCAATTAAATGATTACACTTTATAAGTACTTCTTGGTGATAGGTTAGTAAAAATAAATGCAATAAAGGCACCAAGACAGTAACTCTATCAGTTCTGTGCACAAATAATTCGTTGGAGCTCACGAATCAGGTATCTTTTCCTCCAGACGATGTCCTCCAAACTCCACCGACCCTCGAATGGGACCACCCTCGGTTGTCGACCAAAATGCTCCACACAAGTCTGTCCTTGTGTCCTCTCCTTGCTGAAAACCCTGGGCCTCGGACTGCCGCTTGGGGTGGGTTCAGTCACCCAGCTTACAGCATCTCTCAGATTGCGTCTCCTCTCTCTGTCCCCATCGCGCCTTCTGACCAAAGCCCGCGAAGAACAATAGCTTTCACACACAAAAAAGAATAACATCTATTCAGTTGCTTAGCAACAGCATTCCAAAGTCAAGTTATCTATGATTTTAACCCAAATATGTTGCTATAGAGAACCCCTTACATCAGCACTTAATATTACAAAGAAGCCATTTTATTAGCCATAGCAGTAAACATGAAAAAGAAAGCCATTACACTTCTAAGTATATATTTTCATCAGAAATGAACAGGATTCAACGCTCCATGTGTGTATATGCAATTGCAATAAGAAATACAGACCAGAAAACTTAAATGAGAGGCTAACTCAAAAAAAATAAATTATCAATATGTAAGAAAACATTAACCAGTGGAATGAGTATGACCCTCCATGGGAGACATACAACGATCTGAGCAGATGAGATGGTGATGAGGAAGCATTGAGCACCTGACTGAGTGTTGGAGACCACTTCCCAGAAAAAGAGGGGTTCCTTGCAGAAATACAGGACAAGGTGGTTAACAAAAAGAATAAAAAATCAGAAATACATACAATACAAACAAACAAGGGAATCAATGCAGAAAATGCCAAGAGAAACCAGACACAATCCAACACATTCCAGGATCCTGCAGCAGTTTAACTCAATCTGATTTCTTATGCAGGTACAATCAAGAGGCAAATATCATTTCCCAAAATCTTGCTTTAAAATACAAACTCATGAATGACAGCCATAACTTCATTAAGGCACCACAAATTCAAGCCTGATCCAGTTAGGGACAGAATCTCACAATTTATATGATCATCAATAAATTATTACAGGTAGGATCATCTAAAATAACCACCCTGATATAATATTGCAGGATAAACAAACAGGAACTCCCTCAATGGATATAACCATTCTGAACACATACATCTGCCTCGACCAATGGGGCATCTCACCACAGACATTGTCCGTGTCATCAGTCTGACAACCGAATTATTTTCCCTGTCAATCAGCTTCCAAATGTTGCTACTCTATCATTTGTTGCCACACCCTGCTGCTGATTCCCTCCTCCTCATCATACGTTCTTACCTTGACCATCGTCCAGAGCCCCAAACTCTGCCCTGTGCAGACCCCCCTCTGGTGTCCGACCCTGCTCCGCTGAACATCCAACTAATGGTTTCCCATTCTGCTTTCAGTGTTTAGAGGACAGTGGTGCTTTCTAACAACCCTTTAGAACCAGGGAAAATAACCCATAATGGGGAAATGAGTCATGATTAAGGAGTTTAACTCCTAATGTCATTCCTCCTCAGCCCAGAGATTAGAGGGCCGAAGGACATCTCAGACAGAACTGCAGTCAGCTGGACTTCTTCAGTCTGCAGAAAATTCAAGGGGAACCTCTTCACCCACAGAGTGGTGACTGTTTGGAACCCATCACCGCAGGGAGAGCGAGAGGGGAACAACAGGGGAGGATTTAAAAGGACTGTCGTGGAACAGAATCACTGGCCGGGTCCAGCAGGCCTGAGTGCACTAGTTGTGTTATAAATTCACTAAGTACCAGAGACAGAGTTTAAAATAGAACTGATTTATTTGTCATAGATACAGAACCATAGAACACTACAACACAGTACAGGCCCTTCAGCCCTGGATGTTGTGCCCACCCATATAATCCCAAAAAAAGTACTAAACCCTCTATTTTTCTTTCATCCATGTGCCTGTCCAAGAGGCTCTTAAATACCCCTAATGTTTTAGCCTCTACCACCATCCCTGGCGAGTCATTCCAGGCACCCACAACCCTCTGTGTAAAAAAACTTACCCCTGATGTCTCCCCTAAGCTTCCCTCCCTTAACTTTGTACATATGCCCTCTGGTGTTTGCTATTCATGCCCTGGGAAACAGGTATTGGCTATCCACTCTATATATGCCTCTCATAATCTTGTAAACCTCTTATAATCTCGCCTCATAGGACTTGTTTTCCAATCCAGGCAACATCCTGGTAAACCTCCTCTGCACCCTCTCCATAGCTTCCACATCCTTCCTATAATAAGGTGACCAGAACTGAACACAACACTCTACACCAGGGCTGTCAAACTCATTTTAGGTCACGGGCCGGATTGAGCAAAATGCAGCTTCATGCGGGCCGGATCAGTCGGACGCGTGCGAACGCAGCTTTCGTTGCCTCCGTTTTTTCAGCCTGCTCTCATGTGTCTCAGTCTCTGCTATAACTACAAAGTGTTTCACTTTACAAATTCCGTTTCTTATGAAGAAGACTGCCGAGCAAGACTGCCGAATAAACACTAAAAACCCTGAAAACCTGGTACCTGAATAAACTCAGCATTAGCCATATCATACGCCATAGGCGCTTCGATTACTGGGGCCAGCTTTAATAGTAATTAGATATTATCTCGCGGGCCAAAGATAATTCCACCGTGGGCCGGATTTGGCCCGTGGGCTTTGAGTTTGACATATATGCTGTACACATACAAACAAGCTGGATAAACTCAGCAGGTCGGGCAGCATCGGCTGATTGATTTGACCACAGCATCTGCAGCATATTTTGTGCTTACCCAACACTCAAAGTGTGGTGTCATCAGAGATTTGTAGAGTTGCAACATGACCTCTCTACTTTTGAACTCAATCCTCTTATTAATGAAGCCTAGCATCCCATAGGCCTTCTTAACTACCATATCAACCTGGGCAGTGACCTTGAGGGATGTATGGATTTGAAACTCAAGGCCCCTTTTTTCATCCACACTCTAAAGTAACCAACCATTAACCCTGTATTCAGCCTTTTGGTTTGTCCTTCCAAAATGCATCACCTCACACTGATCCGGATGGAACTCTATCTGCCATTTTTCTGCCCACCTCTGCATCCTGTCTATATCCTCATGTAACCTTCAACAACCTACAGCTCCATCCACAACTCCTCCAATCTTCATGTCATCCGCAAACTTGCTCACCCATCCTTCCACCTCTTCATCCAGGTCATTTATAAAAATCACAAAAGAAAGGGTCCCAGGACAGATACCTGTGGCCCTCCACTAGTCACCGACCTCCAGGCAGAATACTTTCCTTCCACAACTACCCTCTGCTTTCTTCCTTTAAGCCATTTTTTTATCCAAACAACCAAGGTTCCATTGATCCCATGCCTCTTGAGTTTCTGGATGAGTAACTCACGAGGGGTCTTGTCAAATGCCTTGCTAAAATCCATGTAGAGCACATCTACCACCCTACCCTCATCCATTTCTTTTGTTACCTCTTCAAAAAACTCAATTAGACTTATGAGGCATGATCTGTCCTTCACAAAGCCACGTTGACTATCCTTGAGTAGACTGTACTTCCCCAAATACTTGTAGATCCTATCCTTAAGGATCCTTTCCAATAGTTTGCAGATCACCAACATAAGACTATAGTCTATAGTTCCAGGTTTTTCCCTATTACCTTTTTCAAACAAGGGAACTACATTTGCCATTCTCCAATCCTCCAGCACCTCTCCTGCAGCCAAAGTGGATTCAAAGATCATAGCTACTGCTCCAGCGATCTCTTCTCTCACTTCCCACAACAACCTGGGGTATATCATGTACGGCCCTGGGGATTTATCAGCCTTGATGTTTTTAAGAAGATCCAACACTTATTCCTTAATCTCCACATTGTCCAGCACACAGGCCTGTTCTATTTCAACCTCACCCTGATCAACATCCTTTTCACTTGTGAATACTGAAGCAAAGTAATCATTAAGGACCTCCCCAACCTCCAGGCACATGTTGAATTTTTATCCTTTATTGGCCCCACCTTCAGTCTTGTCATCCTTCTGTTCTTGACATATGCATAGAACACCTTGGGGTTCTCCTTAATCCTACTTGCCAAGGCCTACTCATGCCCCCTTTGAGCTCTCCTAAGTCCTTTCTTAAGCTCCTTCCTGGCTACCCTATATTTCTCATGACACCCTCCTGCTTCCTGCTCCGTATATCTAACATATGCTTCCTTCTTCCTCTTGACGAGTTGCCTCACGTGTTTCAGCAGCCACGGTTCCCTTTTCCTACCATTTTCCTTGCCTCAGTGGGACATACCTATCCTGACCCAGCACGTAGTCCCCAAACTTCCTCCACATTACTTCTGTGCATTTTTTGCACTTTGAACATCTGTTTCCAATTTACTCTCACTTGTTCCTGCCTCATCCCTTCAAAGTTAGCCCTTCCCCAGTTGAGCACTTTCCCATTTTGTCCATTTTTATCCTTTTCCATAGCTATGCTGAAGCTAAGGGAGTTGTAGTCACTCTCACCAAAATACTCCCCCACTAAGAGGTCTGCCACCGGACCAGGTTCATTACCTAGAACAAGATCCACCTATAGCCTCTCCTCTCGTCGACCAGTCCACATATTGCATTAGGAATCGTTCTTGAACACACCTGACAAATTCAGCCCCATCAATCCCCCTTGCATTCAGGATGTGCCAGTCAATATGAGGGAAGTTGAAATCACCCATAACTACCACCCTGTAGTTCCTGCGCCATTGTAAAATCTGCCTCCTTATCTGCTCCTTGCTGTCCCAAGGGCTATTTGGGGGCCTATAGACTACTCCCAGCACAGTGATTGATCCCTTCCTATTTCTGACTTCCACCCAGTTTGACACAGTGGATAATCCCTCTGCAGCATCCTCTCTTTCTATAGCCATGATACTATCCTTGACCTCTGATAGTAGCCATGATACCAGCAATGCTACTCACCCCCCACCCCTTTTCTACCTCCCATCTTATTCCTTTTAAAACACCTAAACCCCAGTACCTGCATCAGCCAAGTTTCAGCAATAGCCACAACATCATAGTTCCACGTTCTGATCCATGCTGTAAGTTCATACCGTTTATTCCTAATACTCTTAGCGTTGAAATAGACACATTTCAACCCCTCCAACTGGCTACATTTATGTTTTATCCCCTGCCTGTCCTTCCTCAACAACTCAGAATACATAGCATCATGCCCTTGTCCTACCCTAAACTCTACACACATTCTGATTCCCCCCCCCCCCCCCCGCCAAACTAGTTTAAACCCTCCCCAACAGCTCTAAGAAACCGGCCCACCAGGATATTGGTTCCTTCCCAGTTCAGGTGCAGCCCGTCCTTTTTGTACAGGTCAGACCTTCCCCAGAAGAGATCTCAATGTTCCAGAAATCTGAACTCCTGCCCCCTGCACCAACTCTTCAGTCACGCATTCATCTGCCATGACTTCCTGTTCCTACCCTCTCTGCCTCATGGCGCAGGCAGCAACCCTGAGATTACCACCCTTGAGGTCCTGCTTTTCAACTTTTTTCTTAACTCTTATATTCATTCTTCAGGACCTCATCCCAACTCCTATCTATGTCATTGGTCCCCACGTGGACCATGACATCTGGCTGTTCACCCTCTTTCCTGAGAATACCGAGAACTCGATTCGAGATATCGTGGACCCTGTCACCAGGGAGGTAACAGCCATCTGGGATTCTCCATCTCTCCCACAGAACCTCTTATCTGTCCTGCAAACTATCGAATTCCCTATCACTACTGCTCTCCTCTTTTCACTCCTTCCCTTCTGAGCTGATAGTCCATTTGTGGTGCCAGAGATGTAACCACTGCAACTTGTCCCTGGTAGGTCATCCCCACCCACAGTATCCAAAATGGTATACTTATTATTGATGGGAACGGCCACAGGGGTGCTCTGCTCTTTCTGTCTATTTCCCTCTCCTCTCCTGACCGTTAACCAGTTACCTGCCTCCTGGCTTTTAGGGATGATTGCCTCCTTGAAATTCTGATCTACTAATGCCTCTGTCTCCCGAATGGTCTGAAGTTCATCCAGCTCCAGTTCCCTAACTTGGTTTGACATGAGCCGCAGCTGGATGCACCTCTTGCAGGTGTAGTCATCAGAGACAATTGTGCTGTCCCTGACTTCCCACATCCTACAATCGGAGCATTGAACTGCCCGATCTACTGCCTCCATTACCAACTCCTAAGTTAAATTAATTAAAGAAACTTACTCGGCCTTACCTTACTGGGAGCAAACTCATCCTCCCCCTCTGCTCGCCGAAACCTGTCGAGCCAAAGCCTCATAGCTCCACTCCTTCACTGGCCACTCTCCATTTCAGTCCATATTAAACTCGAGTCCCATTAAAGGTGAATATGCAGCAGAAGAAACTCCTCCCATGCCCAGTGACCAGGGTGCAGAACTGGGTGTGGTGAGCAGCAGCAATAACTGCAGAGTTCAGCACCGACAGTCACTCTCGAAATTGCATTCAGCAACAGTGATGGACAAATATCCAGTATGCAGCTTATTGAAACTTTCTCCCCAGTGTCAACCCGGTAGTGTGTCACAAGTGTAACAAGCTGTGAGATTTCACTGCTCATGTAATGGCCTCTCTGCTATGTTTCACTGCTGAGGTAATGGTTTCCCTGTAACATCAATGGTTAGGTTATGACTAGAGATAACAGGGTTTTGGAGTGCGTGGCTATCCAATGAGATAAATGGTGTTCATTCTTGTCAGTCTGGAAGACAGATTTCCACGATCTTTTGCCAGGGAGAGATGAGAAGACACGAATGGAGACAGTGGGCCCATTTCTTTTTTTTGTTTACTTTACTAACCTTATAGTCAAAGTAAGAATTCTAAAGCTCAATCGTTTAATCGCATATTGTGCACTGTTTGTTATTTCGGGGTACTGATTTGTAACAGGGAACACATCACACAGCATCCACCCAAACGAGATCTCTTAAGTTTGGCCGGGCTGGGGGGGGGGGGGTCTATCACCCCATATATTAAGCTGCTAGCTGAAGCGAGAGTTACATAAGCCTAGATGACTAAGTGAATTGCTTCCCCCATTCACAGCAGGTGAACGGCCTCTCCCCAGTGTGAACTCAATGATGTACATTTGGTTGATTTTGCTGAGAGAATCAATTCCCAAAGTCTGAGCAGGTGATCGGCTTCACCCCAGTGTGAACTTGCTGGTGTCTCTGTAGATGAGATAATGAAGTGTATCCCTTCCCACAGTCTGAGCAGGTGAACGGCCTCTCCCCAGTGTGACCTCGCTGATGTACCTCCAGTTGGGATGAGTAACTGAATCCCTTCCCACAGACTGAGCAGGTGAATGGCCATTTCCCTGTGTGGGTTGACTGGTGTCTCAGCAGGTGAGATGACAAAATGAATCCCTTCCCACAGTCTGAGCAGATGAACGGCCTCTCCCCAGTGTGAACTCGCTGATGTATCTCCAGTTGGGATGAGCAACTGAATCCCTTCCCACAGTCTGAGCAGATGAACGGCCTCTCCCCAGTGTGAACTCGCTGATGTACCTCCAGTTGGGATGAGCAACTGAATCCCTTCCCACAGACTGAGCAGTTGTATGGCCACTCCCCGGTGTGAATTGACTGGTGTCTCAGCAGTTGGGATGACCGAGTGAATCCCTTCCCACAGTCTGAACAGATGAACAGCCGATCCCCAGAGTGAACTGACTGGTGTCTCACTAGGTGAGATGACCGAGTGAATGCCTTCCCACAGTCTGAGCAGGTGAACAGCCGATTCCCAGTGTGAACTGACTGGTGTCTCACTAGGTGAGATGACCGAGTGAATGCCTTCCCACAGTCTGAGCAGGTGAACGGCCGATCCCCAGTGTGAACTGACTGGTGTCTCACTAGGTGAGATGATTTAGTGAATCCCTTCCCACAGTCTGAGCAGGTGAACGGCCTCTCTCCTGTATGAACTCGCTGATGTACCTTCAGGTTAGATGAGCAAGTGAATCCCTTCCCGCAATCTGAGCAGGTGAACGGCCGCTCCCCAGTGTGAACTCGCTGGTGAGCCATTAGGTCAGATGACCGAGTGAATCCTTCCCAACAAATTCAGCAGATGACCAGCCCCTGCCCAGTGTGAACTGACTGGTGTGTCCACAGGTGGGAAGACCAACTGAATCTCTTCTCACCCACAGAACAGGTGAATAGCCACGTCCCAGTGTGAACTTTCTAATGTACGTTCAGTTGAAATGACTGACTAAATCCATTCCCACTGTCCGAGCAGATGACAGGCATGCCAGTTGGTCAGATGACCGAGTGAATCCCTTGCTTCTCTTCTTAAGTATCTGGACAGAGACAGCAAAACTGGCGTGTTGTGTGCGAGATTCCCGGAGACAAATTCCTTGTCATTTTTAACCTGTAAAAAGATTTACAAAATCCATCAATGGGTGTAGGACAACATTTCAGATGAGATCACTTGAGTTGTCAAGGTGTGATATGGCTTCACACTGTTTCAGTGAAATTCAACCCAAGTTGGAGAGATAAATCGTCTTCTAACTGGGCACAGTACTAGAATCTGGAATGACCATCAAATTCTCTGATGCTCTCTATAAGAATGGGGCATTTCTGCCATCTCCAATCTGTGACCTGGCTCAGTTTGACTCTCTCCATTGGTATTATTCCCTGTTCCCACTGAGCTGCCCTGGGTTTCTGGCCCCACAGTAACTGAAACACTCTCACACAAATAGCTGGCAGTGCATTCCACGCACCCACCACTCTGTGTAAAAAACTTATCTCTGAATCTATTTCCAAGCACCTTAAAACTATGGCCCCTCGTGTTAGCTATTTCAACCCTGGATCCCACACGATCAATGCCCCTCATCATCTTATACACCTAAAAAAGGCTCTAAGCATAAACATGGAAATTGCTTTGAAGATTTGTTAGAAGTATACAAAATTATGAGGGTATAGATGGGGTAAATGCAAGCAGCTTATTTCACTGAGGTTGTGTGGGATGATAACCAGAGGTCATGGGTAAGTGGTGAAAGTGAAAATTTATTGGGAACTTGTGGAAATGGTCGTGTGAGTGTGGAATGAGATGCCAGCGCAAGTGGTGAATATGAGCTCGGTTTCACGATTTAAAAGAAGTTTGGATGGGAGCCTGGATGGTAGGGGTATGGAGAGCGATAGTCCCAGTGCAGGTAGTTGCATTCGACAGCTTAAATGGTTTTCTGGCATTGACTAGATGGGCCAAATAGCCTGTTTCTGTACTGAACTTCTCCATGTTTCTGTGACAGAGAAGGTGGACAAGCACCCTCTTTGGAAGGGAAAAGGTAGGAGGGACAACGGAGCAGCAATGGCTGGAATTTCTGGGAGCAATTCGGGAGCTGAGTGATCGATACATCCCAAAGAAGTGGAAGCATTGGAAAGGCAGGAGGACACAACCGTGGATGAAAAGAGAAGCCAAAGCCAACATAAAAGCCAAAGAGAGGGCAAACAAAAGAGCAAAAGCTATTGGGAAACTTTTTGAAACCAACAGAAGATGACTAAAAAAAAGTCTGATGAGCTCAGGGTGTGGAATTATGGTATTGTAGTCATTAATCAGTCTTGCTAGCACCCAACAGTCTGAGGCATTCAGAGGAACAAAACATCTGGGGCCTCAATATCTCTTGAAAACCAAGCTTCCCTGCACCAGTTAGCTTTCAACTTTTATTTTGACAGGCACATACAAACTCAACACCCTCAAAATTTCACTTCTGAAGGCCTCCCACTTAAAAGTACTCCTTTGCCAGAAAACAGCCTGTCCCAAACCACGCTTGTCAGATCCTTTCTGATACCATTAAAATTGACCTTTCTCCAATTTGGAATTTCAACCCATAGTCCAGACCTCTCTTTTCCCATATTTACTTTGAATCTCACGGCATTATGATCACTAATTTCTGTCACTAACCCTGGATCATTTCCTAACAGCTTATTGCACACTTCTACATCGGGAAATCTATGTACTGATTTGACAAACTCTACCCCATCTAGTCCTTTTACAGTAGGGGTTGCCAACCCGTCGATCACGATTGACTGGTTGATCTTTGAGACTTTCCCAGTAGATCCCGAAAAAAAATGTAATATAAATACACAAATACTGTTGAGACATTGTTTCTGGGTTGCGGGGTTTTCGTTCCATTCTTTCTGCCCAGTGTGCATGCGCATAGCTCCCCCGCACTAAACCGTGTACTTCAGTGGTCACCGGGCTGCGAGGAAACAATACGAGTCAGCTGCACCTTTCCTCGTTCCGTCACGGCCACCGTTGAACTTGTACGCACGCAAGGTCATCAGTCGCCTAAACGCAGTGATACCCTCGTGCGGCCGGCGAGAACCGCCGTTGCTACTGGCCTGGAGCACAGAGAGATGGACCTGTTTACAACACCGAATGTTCGTGGGGAGCCCGGTGCTAAACTATTTGCAGACGACCTAATTCGGGCTCAAGGTTTCGTAAGTATCAGAGCAGCTACCTCGCTGCGATCTACTGAAACAAACTTTTCTCAGCCGATAGATCCTATAAGGGGGCGGGCGCGAGCCTGTCGCTCTCCTCGCTCGGTCGCTTTCTCCAGACTGCCACCACCGTGGCCCTGGTATGGAGACCTCCGGCCCTGACCTTGACCTTATTGAGAAATATACCTGACATAATCATTATATATACCTGAAATATAATCACTATGTATTAGCTATTTACTATACTATGTAATCACTTCTAGGTACTGAATAATAATATGTATTATTTTACTAGACACATTTTGCTATGTGTTGTTTTCACTAGATACTTTGTACTCTCTTAGCTGCATACTTACAGGTCACCTGTTTGATTAGCAGCACTATTAGCTGCAATGTATCCCATGTATTACACTCAGCCTTTGTTTAGTACGAGATAACAGTGGCGGACAGGATGCTGTGAGCAGGAATGTAATGTGAGGGAGGTTGTCTGGAAAAAATAACCTTGGCCAGGAATAAGGCCCCAATGCGAACAGGTGAAATATAATGGTGGCGCACCGAGGGCTAGGCAAGAGCGATTAATTAATTAATATATAGATGATATGCAATTAAAACTTGATTGGGTATGTTGATGAAACCGAAATGTAACTGAGATAAGAAATTACTATAAAGAATGCTGTACACCGGAGCTCGGTGGGCTTTCGGTGACAAGTTCATTGATTGCTCAGCCTTTGTTTGCAAATAAAAGTTTAATTTTCTTGAAGAATTGTCTGTGTCTCCAAGTCATTTCAAGTAACCACGACAACCTCTCACCCCACCCACGACCAGCCGCACCTGGCCAAGGCGTCTGGCGAGCAGAGGCTGGAGTTCGGACCCGGAGGCTGTCTAATGAGGCAATGAAGCCCTCAAAACTGCTTCGGTACCCTGAGTCCAAGCACCCCGCACTTAAAGACAAACTCACTGAGTTTTCTCAGCGGAAAAAACGTGAGCAGCGCGGGACATCAGCTAAGTGCCGAGAGCCGCTTAAACTAAATTCCTTCAAGTATCGCTGTATTCCCGTCGTGTTTAACATCTCCCCCCCTTCACCCGTCGGCCGGTCCGTAAGAATATTGTCAATATTAAACTGTTCCACTGTGCAAAAAAGGGTGGGTACCCCTGGTGTTTATGCATTATTTATATTTCTGGGTTTGGGGTTTTAATTCCGGTCTTTTCTGCCCCAGTGCACATGCATGTAACTAATCAATCTGGAGTCGATCTCGCCTTGCGCTAAGGCCGAGTTAGGGGATCTTGTGCTTAAAAAGGTTGGTGACCACTATTTTACAGTATGGGATTCCCAGTCAATATATGGAAAGTTAAAAATCGCTTACTGAATCAACCTTTGTTTCTTGGCATGGTCTGCGATCTGTCTACAAATTTGTTCCTCTAAATCCCTCAGACTCAACAAAGTGCAACAAAGTCCCAATGATGAATAGAATATCATAATTCCCTGTCCTGAGCTCATCTGGCTTTCCTACGATGCTTCTTGCATTATGATATACACAGCTCAGCACATTCATCGCACCATGCTCAACCATTTGATTGTTGACTTTGTCTGAGGTCTGAACAACATCTGACTGGTGTCAAAAAAGCAAATTCTCCCTCACTGTCACAAAAGCAAAGGATTGTGGACTACAGGAGGAATGCAGACAGGCTAACCCCTATTGGCATCAATATATCTGGGGTTGAGAGGGTGAGCAGCTTTAAGTTCCTCGGCATAAACATCACCAAGCATCTCACATGGTCTGTACATACGGGCTGTGTTGTGAAAAAAGCACAACAGCACCATTTTCACCTCAGATGGTTGAAGAAGTTGAGAGCACCCCACTGCCTGGCATGGGAACTGTACTTCCCTTAATCACAGGAACCTGCAGAGAGTGGTGCGGATAGCCCAGCGCATCTGTAGATGTGAACTTGCCACTATTCAGCACATTTACAGAGACAGGTGTGTAAAAGGGGCCCAAAGGATTTTGGGGACCGAATTCACCACAACCACAAACTGTTCCTGCTGCTACCATCCAGGAAACGGTACCACAGCAAAAGGAGCAACAGACTCCGGGACATCATCTTCTACCAGGCCATCAGACTGATTAATTCATGCTGATATAATTGCATTTCAATGTTATATTGACTGTCCTATGTACAAACTATCTATTATAAATGACTATAAATTATATATTGCATATTTAGATGGGGACATAACACAAAGATTTCTACTCCTCATGTATATGAAGGATGTATGTAATAAAGTCAATTCAATTCAAATCACCCTCTCCACTGTCTGTTCTGTCATTCTGGCTCCCATTCCCCATACAACTTATTTTAACCACATCACCCTCCCCCCGCACTAGCTCGAGCAAGCCTTAACACTAGGATATTAGTCCCCTCTTGTTCTGTTCTCGTAACTAACAAATCCCCTATCACCCCTTTGACTTTCCTCAGCCAGGTAATTCCCCCCAACAGTTTATATCGTGGTCCAACTGCTGTTGTGTAAGGTGGCCACTGGAGTACTCTGCGATGGCTATTTGACCTCTATCATCTTCCTGACTCTCACAGTTTCCTGTGTCCTGCACCTTGGGTATAACTCACCTTTCTTCATGTTATATCTATCACCCCTTCCAACTCCCGGATGATCCAGAATTCATCCATTTCAAGTTCCAACTCTTTGAAGTGCAGGGTTACAAGCTGCAGTTGGATGCACATCTTGTAGGTGAGGGCATCAGGGACACTGGAGGTCTCCCCACCTTCCCACCAATGTCCCCT
This sequence comes from Hemitrygon akajei, assembly GCF_048418815.1. Lineage (NCBI taxonomy): Eukaryota > Metazoa > Chordata > Chondrichthyes > Myliobatiformes > Dasyatidae > Hemitrygon > Hemitrygon akajei. Next base: position 3,837,163 of record NW_027331949.1, read on the forward strand.
CTAATTTGTAATAACCAGTGTGCAAATAAATCTTGTACTGTGCATTTTTTACCCAGTGACAACATGTGTACAGTGAATTTTATATAGAGAGGTATTCATTTTAACAGCTAGCAAATCACTGTCGATAGGAACTTTTATCTCCTCTCAGTTCGATCGAGTTCATCTGCACTTTGACACAACCTATGTAACAGGCCTTTAACGGGTAAGGAAGGATTTTCTCACCAGAGCTTTTGCACACCATCCATAGGTAACTTGCCCATTGTCCATATGTGGTTTGCTTGCTAAATGACACTTAAAAAAGGTCAGATTTCCAAATATCCCTCCAGTTCTTCCCACTTGCAAATTCTCCAGCAACTTTACACACAATACACACAGGTAACACCAGCTTTTGCACTGTACATAAATATTTCCCCTGAACCCTCCCCCAGGTGACTGACAGTGGTGAACTCAATGCCAATGAATGTGAAGGGAAGGGCAGTAGTCTGTCTCACTGGAGTCTGGCACATTTGTGATGTGAAAGCTACTTGTTGCCCAGGACCAAGGTGTTTGATATCATTATGTACCCAGAGAGAATGGGTCAAAACATGTTCGCACGGGTAGCAAAGTCCAGAATAAGAGTAGGTAGAACAAGCAACACACACAAAATGCTGGAAGAACTCAGCAGGCCAGGCAGCATTTATGTTAAAAAAAAAACTAATATTGAGATCCTCCAGCAATTTGTGTGTATTGCCTGGATTTCCAGCATCTGTAGATTTTCTCGTTTGTGAAAATCCCCAGTGATTTTCTCAGCTGGTGATGGAAACGATTTTGTTCCCTTTCTCCGAGTTCCCAATCCTTGCATTCAGATAGCTGGAGCTCAGCCCTGTCTGAGAGATCTATCGGTTCCCATTCCCTCATCAGCCGGAAGCTCCCGGGGCCCGTGTACGGATCGTGGGGCTGACAGAGAGGGACAAGAGTTAAACTGCCCGGGATTTCGGGTCACGATGGCTGTATTGTCCCTCAGTCGGTGCCAAAATCTCTCGCCTGAAAGCCGTTCTCCTACCTGCAATCCTTTTTCCCGAGGCCTTTTGTGGACTGCGCGCATGCGTGATATTAGACCCTGACGCCTGCGCATTTGATCAGTGCTGCGGCGATGGTGACATTTTTAAATGCAAAGATTTATGGGTAATGACGGTTCCATTAAAGGAGTCTGCAAGCACCAGTTCCATGACCGTACTGTAGAGTATTGTGTGCGTATTTGAAGGTCAGAGTGCAGATGACATCAGGACGGGAGTTAAGAAAAATGGAAGTCTGTTGAATAAACGTGGTTGTTCAATCTACAGCGGTGTCCGAGTCACATCAATACTACATGGTGTCAGAAGAAAGCGCGGAAAAAAGGAAGAGAAGACACGTAAAATATGTCACAGTTACAGCCACCGTCAAGTTTAAGCCTACAAGGTAATCTTGCTGAGAACTGGAGAATATGGATCCAGAAATTTGAGCTGGTTTGCACCACTAGCGGCGTAGCTGAAAAAAAAACGGAGGAAGTGCAATGTGCTACGTTTCTGCATGTGGCGGGGGAAGAGGCAATAAAGGTTTGCAACACGTTTGTCTTCCAAGATGATGAGCAAGATAAAATTGAAGTGTTGAAGAAAAAGTTTCAAGATTACTGCGAACGGGAAAAAAAAACTACATCCGACACGTTTTTTTACGAGGGCTCAAGGACCAACAGAGACCAGAGACGCCTATGTAATAGATTTGAAGAACAAGGCAAAAGACTGTGAGTTCGGACAACTGCATGATTCTTTAATACGTGACAGGATTGTATGCGGCATACTAGATGATCAAGTGAGAGGCAGGCTGTTGAGAGAGGCGGAGCTTACATTAGAAAAGGCAATTGATGTTTGCCGTGCAAGCGAGATCACGTCAGGTCAGGTTAAAGTGCTTATGAAGAGATTGAAGTGCACAAAATAAAAACTGTGAAAACTGATGAGAGTAGGACAAAGCCAGCTCCACAGGATGATCAAAAGGAAGTTAACTGCAACAGATGTGGTTATAAACATGGATACAGAAAATGTCCAGCCTTTGGTCAGACATGCAAATTATGCAGAAAAAAATATCACTTTGCAGCAATGTGCAAATCGCAGGAGCACGCAAGGAAAATGCATGCCGTGGAACAGAGTGAGGGCAACAGTAACATGTTCATTGGCACAGTTGAAGTGGAACAGGAGGTATGCATCAAGAATATTGACAATGCAGAGATGGAGGATGAAGATGATTGGACTCAAGATCTGATGATAAACAGGAGGAATGTGACATTTAAGCGTGACATTGGGGCAAAGTGCAATGTAATGCCAGCAGAAACATTCAACTCACTGGACATCAGAGGAAGACTGAGAAAATCCACCTGCAAGCTCGTTGCATATTTTGGCCACAAGACGGCGCCATTGGGAAAGAAAGCACTCACCTGTGTGTACAAAGGGCAAAAACACAAGATAGAGATTGAGATAGTACAACAACATGTTCTAGCAATACTGGGCAAAGCAACATGCGCAAAGCTAGACCCGGTGAAGTGAATCTATGGTGTTGAAAAAGAAAATGACATTCTCAAAGACTTTGCTGACTTGTTTTCTGGATAAGGATGTTTACCAGGGAAACACCATATCCAGATTGATCCAACTATACAACTTTTGAGGTACGCTTGGGGTCATTGTTCATTTGGAAGACACATTTGCGACTGAGCTTTAACTTCCTGGCTGATATCTTGAGATGTTGCTTCAATATATCCACATAATTGTCCTTCCTCATGATGCCATCTATTTTGTGAAGTGCACCAGTCCCTCCTGCAGCAAAGCACCCCCAGAACATGATGCTGCCACCCCCATATTTCACGGGTGGTATGGTGTTTTTCGGCTTGCAAGCCTCACCCTTTTTCCTCTAAACATAACGATGGTTATTATGGCCAAACAGTTCAATTTTATGTTTCATTAGACCAGAGGACATTTCTCCAAAAAGTAAGACCTTTGTCCCCATGTGCACTTGCAAACTGTAGTCTGTAATTTTTTTTATGTCGGTTCTGGAGCAGTGGTGTTTTTCTTTGCTGAGCAGCCTTTCAGGTTATGTCGATATAGGACTCGTTTTACTGTGGATGTAGATACTTGTCTACCTATTTCCTCCAGCATCTTCACAGGGTCCTTTGCTGTTGTTCTGAGATTGATTTACACTTCTCGCACCAAAGTACGTTCATCTCTGGGAGACCGAATGCGTCTCCTTCCTGAGCGGTATGACGGCTGCGTGGTCCCATGGTGTTTATACTTGTGTAATATTGCTCGTGCAGATGAACGTGGTAACTACAGACGTTTGGAAATTGCTTCCAAGGATGAACCAGACTTGTGGAGGTCCACAAATTTTTTCTGAGGTCTTGGCTGATCTCTTTTGATTTTGTTCTTAAACTTCAAACCCACTGGAATTGTGATATAGTCCAATAAAAGTGAGATTCTGTCTGTAAACAATTGTTGGAAAAATTACTCGTGTCATGCACAAAGTAGATGTCCTCAACGTATGCCAAAACTATAGTTTGCTAATATGAGATATGTGGAGTTGTTAAACAATGAGTTTCAATGACTTCAACCTATGTGCATGTAAGCTTCTGACTTCAACTGTACCTGCACCACACTCTCTCTGTAACCATAATGATTTGTTACATTCTGTTATTGTTTTACCTCAATATACTGTTGCATTGTATTAATCTGTGCGGATGATACCGAAGACAAGATTTACACTCTACCTCGGTACATGTAAAAATAATATAAAGATGCCCCATTTTAATCCTGTGGAATTATTATCAGAATCAGAATCAGACTTTAATCGCCAAGTACCTGTGCACATACAAGGAATTTACTTCCGGCAGATGTTGTCTCTCTGCTCATAACAATAATAATGATAAATATAAATGAAAATATAAATTATACATACAGGTAGTGCAATCCAAGTAATAGTTAGCCGACAGTTAACCGGCAGTTAACTGTTCAGCAAAGTGACCGCAGTAGGGAAAAAACTTTCCAGTGCCTATTAGTCTTAGTCTGGAGGGATCTGAAGTGCCTACCAGACGGAAGCAGATCAAACAGTCTGTGCGTAGGATGGGAGGAGTCCTTTATGATGTTCCCCGCCCTCTTCTTCAACCTGGAAGAGTACAGGTCCACAATAGAGGGCAGGGAGGCTCCAATGATGCGCTCGGCAGTCCTCACTGTGCACTGTAGTCTGGTTCTATCCTGCTTGGTGGCGGCTCCAAACCACACAATGATGGAGGTGCACAGGACAGACTCAATGACTGCAGTGTAGAACTGCAGCAGACATTCCTGAGGCAGACCGTATTTCCTCAAGAGCCGCAGGAAATACATTCGCTGCTGGGCCTTCTTCAGGATGGAGCTGATGTTCTGCTCCCACTTCAGATCCTGAGAGATGGTGGTTCCCAGGAACAGACTGGGTTGCTCTTTTGGAAATTCTGGAGGGAGTGTACATGCTTCCGAGAAACCCAGATAAATGAAAAAGACTTAATTCTCGCATTAATATGCACATATATCGGGAAACATTGGTTGCATTTCGGCAAGTCGTAGCAATGGCAATAAGATGGAAATAAACTTCCCAGTCCTCCGAGAAGACATGAGAGATCTGAATTACACTGTCCTGTCTGATGCGGGGAAAGATGAAACTTCTCATACATGTTGAGCAGTGTCCCGAGGGTGAGATTTCTCTGTTTTAACCTTGTGTCTGCAAGAACGTAACAGGCCGTATGGCCGCTTCCAGTTGGCTGGAAATATGTAGAACAATTATCGGTCCAGGTGAAGTTTGGATCCACTACCGGGCCAGATGATGTAGGTAATGTTCCCCAGGCACAACTTAACGGATGGGTTTAGTCCTGGCATCAGCACCTCATCCCGCTCCTGTGACCAAAACACCAGAGGCTGAGCGGCGGCACATCTCAGCCGGTTCGGTGTGAAGGTCCCACAACCGGGACCGACCTGGGCAGGTTGTGTCTAGGAAGCGGGACGAAGCCGCCAGTTCGGGAAAGTTAACGGAACACACTGCCCAACATCAGGTTTCCCCCTTGCGATCGGCCTCAGGACTCACCGATAGGAACTTGATCTATTTGTCCCGTAGACAGCGATCCGTCCCCCGGCACCCCACCGCCCCACCGACAATGTGCTTCAACAGAGAATGGAAAGAAATCCACCGCCCATCCAGAGACTGTGAGAGCGGGGGCGGGGCTCAGAAGCGAAAACCCACAGATGCTGCAGATCTGCGTTTGAAGCGAGAAACTGGATCACGTGACGGGTGGAGGATCTCCCACCTGAACCTGTGACTCTAGTCCTCGCCCCTCACACGCTGTCCGACCTACCTGCCACATTTTACACCAGCTACATTTTTAATTTTTCCTTCTGTATCTTCCCCGCCCCCATCGCTTCACCTCTCGGTTCTCAGAATTAGGGTTCGATTCCTATTCCAATCCGATAAACAAGTCAGACTCGAATAGGTATTGCACTGGTTTCTTTACAATCAGCCTATGTTTATAAACACTAATTTCTACTCACATTCCCCCAGGTTCACTGGACAGGAACACTGAAACATCAAATGAGAAACAGCAGGAGGTGGTCATTCAGCCGCTCTAACCATCAACAAGATGGCGGCTGCTCTCGCATCTCAGCCACGTTTCTGCCTGATGCTCATTTCCTCGATTCCTTCGGTCTCCACACATCTGCAGATCTCTGTTTTACGTCAAAACAATCACTGATCGTTATCGTCCTCCAGAAATCAGTCTGGTGAATCTCTAAAACAAATACTCTCTAACTTCTTAGATGATACTCCCTGGAATTAAATTCCATCTTCCGCAGCCCTCTGTTGCCCTAACTACTCACCTCACAGACAGTCACTATTTCCAACTCCCCACATTCCCCATCATCTGTATCCACCTCTCACTCCCCAGCTCTTGCCCCATCCACAGCCCTCACTGCTTTTCTCTGACTACTTCCCGTCTACTCTCAGTCCAGAGGGAGGGTCTCGGCCCGAAATGCTCACAATCTATTTCCTCCACAGATTCTGACTTACCCACTGAGTTCCTTCGACGCTTAGTTCTTTGATCTACATAACCCATGCTAGTAAGGGAGCAGGATTTTACACCGTATTCCAGATGTAATCTCAACAAAGCCCAGATAATTGTTATTATAATTACCATACTTAAACTCAAGAAATTAGGACCTCAGGTGGAGAACCCCTGCAAGTTGTGTACAAACCTATGATGATATAAATAACATTTAACTGTCGTCATTCTTTGGGGCACCCCTCTGTTTTCGTGGATGGTTGCTAAGAAAAATCATGTCAGGATTTTGCATACATTTCTCTGACATTAAATTGTATCTTTGAACTACTTCACTCAGACGGTGCATGAATGCAGCATCAGGATCAATTGCAGCATTTAAGAGAAGTTCATATGGGTACATAGATTAAGGAGGTATTGAGGGTTATGATCTGGGTGCATGTGAATGGATCCAGGCAAAAAATGACACAGACTAGATGGGCCGAAAGCCCTGTTTCTGTCCTGTAAGAGAATGAATTACATTGTGCATTCTACACAAATCCATTTCCCAGGAGACTCAAATCGTTCCAACGTAATTTTCAAAAGATCTGCAAATACAGGAAACACTCAACAGATAAGGAATATCTGTGGAGAGAAACAAAGTTGATCCTTCAGCTCCAACACCCTGCATCAGAATGACTTCAAACAATTTTTGTTTTGATTTCGTTTTGAATCGTTGAATAAAGAAACATCTTGTGTGTTTCTTTAATTTCCAGCTGCTCGCAGGCAGGTGACAGTGAGTGGGTATTTCCAAACACTAGATAACCAACCATGCAAACACATAACAGCTCATTCCAGGTACTCACTAGCTCTGTGTAATGAAATTATCTCGCAGGTCTATTCGATCTCTCTGCTCTTTTGTATCTTTGCCCTTTGGCTTTGGACTCCCCAACCCTGGGGAACAAATCTTGTCAAATGTGGCTGGGCATCAAAGGCATTGCAGACTACGTATTTTTTTCTGTGACGTCACTTTCCCTGGTATTCTAAATAATGTTTCAAAGCATCCAAATGTCAGCCATGAAAGCTATCCTCGCCGAGGAGAACAGCTGCACTTGGTAACAACAGCAGATGAGAGGACTCTGCAGAGATCCAACCCTGTGAAGCTGCCGGGCCAGACAACATACCTGGCCGAGTGCTCCGGCAATGTGGACACCAGCTCACTGATGACTTCACGGCCATCGTCAACACTTCAGTCATGAAGGCTTCAAATCGGCCAGCATCATCCCTGGACCAAAGAACTCTACACCTTCAGAACCAAATTTCTACTGCCCGGTGGAACTGCCACCAATCAGCACAAAGAATATTAAACGGCTGATAATGGTACATATCAAAAACTCCAATCCTTCCACACTGGGCACACGAATATATTTACCTACAGGACCGCTGTATGACAAATTCCAACTCTTCCACCTAAATACACCCCTGTGCAAGTGGGTGTTGGAGCTCCTAACCAACAGACTTCAAAAAGTCAAAATGTACAACCACTCCTCACTCCCGATCATCTTCATTTTATAAACTCTTACAATGTCACTCTCATTCCCCTGTGCTCCTTGGAATAAAGATCCAGCTCCACCAACCTGTCCCTAAAATTCGGCCCTATAGACCAGGCAACATCGTCATCAAACTCTTCTTGTACACTGTGAGCTTGATAATGTCTTTCCTACAGTAGCATGAACAAAACTGTATATAATACTCGGTGTAGCCTCACCAGCAATTTATATAACTACAATATTAACGGTATGTCCATTCTCCAGAACTCAATGCCCTAACTGATGAAGGCCAGAATGATTAAAACCTACTTTTCGACCCTCTATAGTTGCCCGTTAACCTTCAGTGAACTGTACGCTGGTACTCCAAGGTCTCTTTGTTCCTCAATATTCCGTGCCCTCCCATTCACTACACCAGTCCCAGCCTGTTTTGACTATCCAAAATGCACAATCTCTCACTTGTCCAAGATAAGACCATTTGCCATTCGTCAACTGGCCAAGATCCCTTTGAAATTCATTGTAACATGTTGCAATATCAACCAGACTCCCGAATTTAGTATCAAACTCGCTAACCGTGTCATATAAAAAATTGCATGAATAATGATTTACAGAGGTATCGAAAATGACACGCACATCCCACTCATCACAGGCCTCAATTCGTAACTCCATCTTCAGTCATCACCCTTTACTTCCTGTCATTGAACCCGCAGTGAATCCACCTCACAAACTCCTCGTGAATTCCACGTGACCTAACCTTCCAGATCAGCTATAATGCAGGATCTTGTTAGAGGCTTTACCAAAGTCCATTTAGACAAATCACTGCCCAACTTCATCTATCTCCATAGTTACCTCTTCAAAAATCTCCGGAATACTTGAGAGGTATGATGTCCCACTGGGTGGTGCAGATGGCGATTTCGCTATAACAAATATTTAACTACAGCCTCACTGCAGTCAGAAGAAATTCCAATCCCAACTGTAGAACTACCAACCTAGATTGAAGCCCTGTACTGTCAGTTCTATATTCTGAGAGATTCCATCTATATTATAAGCCACACACAGACGATTTGCTGCTGTCGATTTGCCGTTGTGTTCCTACCATTTTCGAGTCACAAACTAAGGTGGGACGAGAACCTATCTTCTGTCTGCACTGATGCTCAGGCTGGTTTGCGTGCTGTAGATTGTTAGAGGATGAGGATGCACCTCAAATTGTCTCCAGCAGCTAAACTATCTATCGTCACTGTCTTCTTGCTGTGCGTGAACTTGCCCAGCACAGTTAGCTGCGATGGTTCCGTCAGGGTAGCAGAAACGGAGTGTAAAATTATAAAATAGAAAATGCTTGAACTCAGCAAATCAGGCTACCTCAGTGAAAGACCCAGTATCAGAACTGGGACTGTCCAAGATGCAGTCGATCTGCTGAATGTTTCCAGCATTCTCTCTTTTCTACGTAAATTTTCCTGCAACAGCTGTTTTTGTTTATTTTTAATGCACATATATAAACTAATTGGAGGGTTGTGGATGTTGTTCCCTTATTCAGGAAAGGGAGTAGAGATAGCCCAGGAAATTATACACCAGAGAGACTTAATTCAGTGATTAGTAAATTAATGGAGAAGATGCTGAGGAGTATTGATAGATAGATAGATAGATAGATACTTTTTTCATCCCCATGGGGAAATTCAACTTTTTTCCAATGTCCCATACACTTGTTGTAGCAAAACTAATTACATACAATACTTAACTCAGTAAAAAATATGATATGCATCTAAATCACTATCTCAAAAAGTATTAATAATAGCTTTTAAAAAGTTCTTAAGTCCTGGTGGTTGAATTGTAAAGCCTAATGGCATTGGGGAGTATTGACCTCTTCATCCTGTCTGAGGAGCATTGCATCGACAGTAACCTGTCGCTGAAACTGCTTCTCTGTCTCTGGATGGTGCTATGTAGAGGATGTTCAGAGTTTTCCACAATTGACCGTAGCCTACTCAGCGCCCTTCGCTCAGCTACCGATGTTAAACTCTCCAGTACTTTGCCCGCCAGACGGAGCCCGCCTTCCTTACCAGCTTATTAAGACGTGAGGCGTCCCTCTTCTTAATGCTTCCTCCCCAACACGCCACCACAAAGAAGAGGGCGCTCTCCACAACTGACCTATAGAACATCTTCAGCATCTCACTACAGACATTGAATGATGCCAACCTTCTAAGGAAGTACAGTCGACTCTGTGCCTTCCTGCACAAGGCATCTGTGTTGGCAGTCCAGTCTAGCTTCTCGTCTAACTGTACTCCCAGATACTTGTAGGTCTTAACCTGCTCCACACATTCTCCATTAATGATCTCTGGCTCCATATGAGGCCTAGATCTCCTAAAGTCAACCACCATCTCCTTGGTCTTGGTGATATTGAGACGCAGGTAGTTTGAGTTGCACCATATCACAAAGTCCTGTATCAGTTTCCTATAAAAGTTGCATTGTTTGCTCTGTAACCAAAACTATATAGTCAGCTTTGAATTTACTATTTGCTAGAGAATGAAATCTTAAGAATGTAGAAGACAATGGTGTGTTAATGAGAGGTAGCTAAGAGATGTAGATTAGAACATGATTAAGTCACGAAATCCTAAGAATGTAGAAGACAATGGTGTGTTAATAAGAGGAAGCTAAGAGATGTAGATTATGTAGTCTGAGTTTGCTATTTGCTATGCATGTATCCAATTTAGTTTGCTGTAACCAAAACTATGCAGTCAGCTTTGAACTTGCTATTTGCTATGCATGTATCCAATTGAATGTAGAAGACAATGGTGTGTTAATGAGAGGTAGCTAAGAGATGTAGATTAGAACATGATTAAGTCAATGGGTAGAAACAATAGTGGCAGGATGTATGTGTGATACGCAACTATAGACCGATTGCATATGCTAATGCAACTGAACCAGGAGATTGCTATAAAAAATGCTATGTACAAGGATCGGTGGGCAATCAGCAACTAGCTCAATGACTGTCTCAGCTTTGATTTGCAAATTAAAGTTTAATACTTCTTGAAGAATCTTCTGTGTCTCCTGGTCGTTTGTGGGGCACGAGAAACCACGACAGGAGCAGGATTTATGAGCATTTGGAAAGGCATGATATGATTAGGAATAGTCGGCATGGTTTCGTCAAGGGCAGGTCGTGCCTTACGAGCCTGATTGAATTTTTAAGGATGTGACGAAACACATTGATGATGGTAGAGCATTAGATGTAGTGTATATGGATTCCAGCAAAGCATTTGATAAGGTACCCCATGCAAAGCTTATTGAGAAAGTAAGGAGGAATGGGATCCAAATTGCTTTGTGGATCCAGAACTGGCTTGTGGTTGCAGACGGGTCATATTCTGCATGGAAGTCAGTCATCAGTGGAGTGCCTCAGGGATCTGTTCTGGGACCCCTACTCTTTGTGATCTTTATAAATGACCTGGAAGAGGAAGTGGAGGGATGGCTGATGACATAAAGGTTGGAGGTGTTGTGGATAGTGTGGAGGGATGTCAGAGGTTATAGCAGGACATTGATAGAATGCAAAACTGGGCTGAGAAGTGGCAGATGGAGTTCAACACAGATAGATGTGAAGAGGTTAATTTTGGTAGATCAAATATGATGACAGAATATAGTATTAAAGGTAAGACTCTTGGCAGTGTGGATGAGCAGAGGGATCTTGGGTTCCGAGTCCATATGACGCTCAAAGCAACTGCGCAGATTGACTCAGTGATTAAGAAGACGTACGGTGCACTGGCCTTCATCAACCGTGGGATGAGTTCAAGAGACAAGAGCAAATGTTGCAGCTGTATAGTACCCTGGTCAGACCCATCTTGGAGTACTGTGCCCAGTTCTCATCACCTCACTACCCGAAGGATGTAAAAACTATAGAAAGTGTGCAGAAGAGATTTACAAGGATGGTTCATGGACTAGGGAGCATGCCGTCTCAGAACAGGTTGAGTGAACTTGGCCTTTTCTCCTTGGAGATTTGGAGGATGAGAGGTGACCTGATAGAGGTGTATAAGATGATGAGAGGCAGTGTGGAGAGGCAGAGGTTTTTTCTCAGGTTTGAAATGGCTAATACAAGAGGGCACAGTTTTAAGTAGGTAAAGAGGCGATGTCAGTGGGATCGCTGCTGGTGATGGCAGATAGAGTAGGGTATTTTAAGAAACTCGGATACATACATAGAGCTTAAAAATATAGAGGGCTATAGGAAATTTCGAAAATAAATAAATATATGTTGTGGGTTTTCTATATTTCTATGTTCTCAGTTCATTCCATACAGTCAATACTCACAGCATCCTTTCCTCCCACTATCATTCTGTTGCACTTGCCCCGAGGTTACTGTCTCTACGCTGAGAGGAAGTGATCACAAAACGATAAAATTGTGCAATACGTATCGCAGATCTGGTGGTTTGTTACCATGGAAACGGAGGAAGTGGCTCAACAACGGTAACCGAAAAAGGAAATAACAAACTCAACATCATACATTGTGACAAAGGTTAGCACTGCAGCCATTTTGAACTGATGTATCTAAAATTGTAAAGGTTGCTTTTAGCCATGTATTTAATTAATCGTCCAGTAGTTCTGGCTAAAAAAAATGATTCCTACACTAGCGACCAATAATATATTAACCTCTGCCATAAATACGCTAAATGACAGCCTCAACCACCATCTGTTTCACCAGCATTTTGTGTGGTTGTTGCCTGTATTCAGCCTTCTGGTTTATCCTTCCAAAATGCATCACCTCACACTTATCCGGATTGAACTCCATCTGCCACTTTTCTGCCCAACTCTGCATCCTGTCTATAACCTTTTGTAAACGTCGACAACATGAACAACACCTCCAATCTTCATGTCATCGGCAAACGAACTCACCTATCCTTCCGCTCCTTCATCCAGGTCATTTATAAAAATCACAAAGAGCAGGGGTCCCAGGACAGATCCTTCTGGCACTCCACTAGTCACCGACCTCCAGGCAGAATACTTGCCTTCCACTACTACCCTCTGCTTTCTTCCTGTAAGCCATTTTTTAAAAATCCAATCAGCCAAGGTTCCACTGATCCCATGACTCATAACTTTCTGGATGAGTCTCTCGTGGGGGACCTTGTCAAATGCCTTGCTAAAATCCATGTAGACCACATCAACTGCTCTACCCTCATCAATTTCTTCTGTTACTTTTCACAAACTCAATTAGGCTCGTGAGGCATGATCTTCCCTTCACAAAGCCATGTTGACTATACTTGAATAAACTGTACTTCTCCAAATACTCGTACATCCTATTCTTAAGAATCCTTTCCAATAGTTTGCAGACCACCGACTTAAGACTCACCAGTCTATTGTTCCCAGGATTCTTCCCATTATCCTTTTTAAACAAGGGAACTACATTTGCCATTCTCCAATAGTCCAGCACATCCCCTGTAGCCAAAGAGGATTCAAAGATCATAGCTACTGCTCCAGCGATTTTTTTCTCTCAGTTCCCACAGCAGCCTGGGGTATATAATGTCTGGCCCTGGGGACTTAACAACCTTGATGTTTTTAAGAATATCCAACACTTTTTCTTCCTTAATCTCCACATTGTCCAGCACACAGGCCTGTTCTATTTCGACCTAACCCTGATCAAGGTGCTTTTCACTTGTGAATACTGAAGCAAAGTATTCATTTAGGACATCCCCAACCTCCTTCGCCTCCAGGCACATGTTGCCTTCTTTATCCTTTAGTGGTCCCACCTTCATTCTTATCATCCTCTTGTTCTTCACATACGCATAGAACGCCTTGGGGTTCTCCTTAATCCTACATGCCAAGGTCTTCTCAAGCCCCCGAGTTCTCCAAAATCCTTTCTTAAACTCCTTTCTGGCTACCCTATATTTCTCATGAGCCCCTCCTGCTTCCTGCTTCTTATATCTAACATATGTTTCCTTCTTCCTCTTGACCAGTTGCCTCACGTGTTTCGTCATCCATGGTTCACTTTTCCTGCCATTTTTTTTCCCTTGTGTCAGTGGGACAAACCTATCCTGAACCCAGCATAAGTGGTACCTAAACTTCCTCCACATTACCTCTTTGCTTTTACCCTTGAACATCTGTTTCCAATTTACTCTCGCTAGTTCCTGCCTCATACTTTCATAATTAACACTTCCCAGTTAAGCACGTTCCCATTTTGTCTGTTTTTATCCTCTTCCATAGCTATGCTGCAGCTAAGGGAGTTGTGGTCACTCTCACCAAAATGCTTTCCCACCAAGAGGTCTGTCACATGACCAGGTTCATTACCCAGAACTAGATCCTCAAATGCCTTGCTAAAATCCATGTAGACCACATCAACTGCTCTACCCTCATCAATTTCTTCTGTTACTTTTCACAAACTCAATTAGGCTCGTGAGGCATGATCTTCCCTTCACAAAGCCATGTTGACTATACTTGAATAAACTGTACTTCTCCAAATACTCGTACATCCTATTCTTAAGAATCCTTTCCAATAGTTTGCAGACCACCTGCAAACTATTGATATAGATCTAGATCCAGTATAGCCTCTCCTCTCGTCCTTTCCTTCCTGAAAACACCTGACAAATTCAGCCTCATCTGTTCCGCTTGCAGACAGGAGGTGCCAGTCAATATGAGGGAAGCTGAAATCACCCATATCTTTCCTGCACTATTCTAAAATCTGCCTGCTTATCTGCTCCTCGGTGACCCAGGGGCTATTTGGGGGCCTGTAGACTACTCCCAGTTCAGTAATTGATTCCTTCCTATTTCTGAATTCCACCCACACCGACTCAGTGGGCACTCCCTCTGCAGCGTCCTTCCTTTCTATTGCCGTGAGACTATCCCTGACTAGTAATGCTACTCTCCCCCCCCTTCTACCTCCCATCCTATTCCTTTTAAAACATTTAAACCCTGGTACGTACATCAGCTAATCTTGACCCATTCAACTGCCATGACTTCCTTTTCCTCCCCTCTCTGCCTCGTGGCACAGGCAGCAATCCTGAGATTACCATCATTGAGGTCCTGCTTTTTAACTTCTTTCATAACTCCCTATATTCCTTCTTCAGGACCTCATCCCTACTCCTATCTATGTCATTGGTCCCCAGGTGGACCACGACATCCAGCTGCTCACCCTCCCTCTTGAGAATACCAAGAACTCGATCTGAAATATCGTGGACCCTGGCTCCAGGGAGGCAACAGCCCATCCGGGATTCTTGATCTTTCCCACAGAATCTCTTATCTGTCCCCCTAACTATCAAATCCTCTATCACTACTGCTCTCCTCTTTTCACTCCTTACTTTCTGAGCTGAGGGACTAGTCTCGGTGCCAGAGACGCGACCAATACAACTTGTCCACGATAGGTCATCCCCACCAACGGTACCTAAAACGGTATACTTATTGTTGATGGGAACGGCCACATGGGTGCTCTGCTCATTCTGTCTAATCCCCTTCCATCTCCTGACAGTCACCCAGCTACCTGTCTCCAGATTTTTAGGGGCGACTGTCTCCCTGAAACTCCGATCTATTACTGCCTCTGCCTGCCGAATGATCACCCACAACTCCAAGCAGCTAATTAAATTTGCTGACGACACGACATTGATTAGCCTAATCTCAAATAATAATGAGACAGCCTCCAGAGAAGTCAGCACCCTGAGACAGTGGCGTCAAGAAAACAACCTCTCCCTCAATGTTGCAAAGACTAAAGGTTGTGGACTTAAGGAGAAATAGAGACAGGGTAGCCACTATTGATATCAATGGATCTGGGGTTGAGAGGGTGAACAGCTTTAAGTTCCCATCATGCACATCACCGAGGATCACACGTGGTATGCAAGTACCAGGTGTGTGGTGAAAAGAGCACTGCAGAGCCTCTTTCACCTCAGACCGTTGGGGACCAGAGTCACCCCAACCATAAACTGTTCCAACGGTACTGCAGCATAAAAGCCAGGACCAACAGGCTCCGGTTCAGCCTCTTCCACCAGACCATCAGACTGATTAATTCATGGTGACAAAATAGCATTTCTATGTTATATTTTGTACATTCTATTAATTATAAATTGCTATAAATTGCACGTTGCATATTTAGACGAAAACGTAAAGATTTGTACTCCTCATGTATATGAAGGATGTAAGTAGTAAAGCCAATTCAATTCCCTGCCATCTGGGATAATCACTGTCCAACCTGTATCCCACCACCTCAATGATATACATCAACCACCTTGTTCAACCTCTGTCCAGTCTGTATCCCACCACCTCAATGATATATATCAACCACCTTGTTCAACCTCTGTCCAGTCTGTATCCCACCAGCTCAATGATATATATCAACCACCTTGTTCAACCTCTGTCCAGTCTGTATCCCACCACCTCAATGATATATATCAACCACCTTGTTCAACCTCTGTCCAGTCTGTATCCCACCACCTCAATGATATATATCAACCACCTTGTTCAACCTCTGTCCAGTCTGTATCCCACCACCTCAATGATATATATCAACCACCTTGTTCAACCTCTGTCCAGTCTGTATCCCACCACCTCAATGATATATATCAACCACCTTGTTCAACCTCTGTCCAGTCTGTATCCCACCACCTCAATGATATATATCAACCACCTTGTTCAACCTCTGTCCAGTCTGTATCCCACCACCTCAATGATATATATCAACCACCTTGTTCAACCTCTGTCCAGTCTGTATCCCACCACCTCAATGATATATATCAACCACCTTGTTCAACCTCTGTCCAGTCTGTATCCCACCACCTCAATGATATATATCAACCACCTTGTTCAACCTCTGTCCAGTCTGTATCCCACCACCTCAATGATATATATCAACCACCTTGTTCAACCTCTGTCCAGTCTGTATCCCACCACCTCAATGATATATATCAACCACCTTGTTCAACCTCTGTCCAGTCTGTATCCCACCAGCTCAATGATATATATCAACCACCTTGTTCAACCTCTGTCCAGTCTGTATCCCACCACCTCAATGATATATATCAACCACCTTGTTCAACCTCTGTCCAGTCTGTATCCCACCAGCTCAATGATATATATCAACCACCTTGTTCAACCTCTGTCCAGTCTGTATCCCACCACCTCAATGATATATATCAACCACCTTGTTCAACCTCTGTCCAGTCTGTATCCCACCACCTCAATGATATATATCAACCACCTTGTTCAACCTCTGTCCAGTCTGTATCCCACCACCTCAATGATATATATCAACCACCTTGTTCAACCTCTGTCCAGTCTGTATCCCACCACCTCAATGATATATATCAACCACCTTGTTCAACCTCTGTCCAGTCTGTATCCCACCACCTCAATGATATATATCAACCACCTTGTTCAACCTCTGTCCAGTCTGTATCCCACCACCTCAATGATATATATCAACCACCTTGTTCAACCTCTGTCCAGTCTGTATCCCACCACCTCAATGATATATATCAACCACCTTGTTCAACCTCTGTCCAGTCTGTATCCCACCACCTCAATGATATATATCAACCACCTTGTTCAACCTCTGTCCAGTCTGTATCCCACCACCTCAATGATATATATCAACCACCTTGTTCAACCTCTGTCCAGTCTGTATCCCACCACCTCAATGATATATATCAACCACCTTGTTCAACCTCTGTCCAGTCTGTATCCCACCACCTCAATGATATATATCAACCACCTTGTTCAACCTCTGTCCAGTCTGTATCCCACCACCTCAATGATATATATCAACCACCTTGTTCAACCTCTGCCTAGTCTGTATTTCACCACATAAATGAATATATATCAACCATCTTGTACAACCTCTGTACAACCTATATCCCATCAATGATTATATATCAACAATCTCTCTTCGACTGTTGTCTTCATTGTGATGTATTTTGCCTCATTGAGTTACTTCTGAAATCGGTGTTTGTTACCTGGAACTACCGGAGGGTTTGTTGTATATAGCAGGAGCAAGGGTAAAGACAGCCACTACAATTTTAGCTTCAACGTCAACAAATGTCCGCCATGTTAATCTTTATCAGAAGGGGGCTTGGAAGCAGAGATAACAGATTGATAGTGGGGTGGGTCATAAAAGATACAGATGCAGCTACCTGGACTATTCCTCTTCCCACCCTGTCTCTTGCAAAAATACTATCCCCTTCTCACAATTCCTCCTTCTCTGCTGTATCTGCTCTCAGGATGAGGCTTTTCACTCCAGGTGGAAGGAGATGTCTTCCTTTTTTAAACAAAGGGTCTTCCCTTCGTCCACCATCAACTCTGCTCTCAAACACATCTCTCCCATTTCCCACACATCTGCCCTCACCCCATCCACCCACCACCCCACTCGGGATAGGGTTCCCATTGTCCTTACCTACCACCCCACCAGCCTCCAGGTCCAACGTATAATTCTCTGTAACTTCTGCCACCTCCAACGGGATCCCACTACCAAGCACATTTTTCCCTCCCCCTCCTTTCTGCTTTTCGCAGGGATCGCTCCCTACGCGACTCCCTTGTCCATTCGTCATCCCTTCCCACCGATCTCCCTCCTGGCACTTATCCTTGTAAACAGAACAAATGCTACACCTGCACTTACACTTCCTCCCTCACCACCATTCAAGGCCCCAGACAGTCCTTCCAGGTGAAGCGACACTTCACCTGTGAGTCGGCTGGTGTGATATACTGCGTCTGGTGCTCCAGATGTGGCCTTTTATATATTGGTGAGACCCGATGCAGACCGGGAGACCATTTCGCTGAACACCGTCAGAAAAAGCAGGATCTCTCAGTGGCCACACATTTTAATTCCATGTCCCATTCCCATTCTGATATGTCTATCCATGGCCTCCCCTATTGTCAAAATGAATCCAAACTCAGGTTGGAGGAACAACACCTTATATACCGGCTGGGCAGCCTCCAACCTGATGGCATGAACATTGACTTCTCTAACTTCCGTTAATGCCCCTCCTCCCCTTCTTACCCCATCCCTGACATATTTAGTTGAATGCCTGTTCTCCATCTCCCTCTGGTGTCCCCCCTCTCCTTTCTTTCTCCCGAGGCCTCCCGTCCCATGATCCTTTCCCTTCTCCAGCTCTGTATCACTTTCACCAATCACCTTTCCATCTCTTAGCCCATCTCCATCTCCATCTCCATCCCACCCCCTCCGGTCTTCTCCTACCATCTCGCATTTCCCCCTTCCCCCACTACTTTCAAATCTCTCACTATCTTTCCTTTCGGTTAGTCCTAACGAACGGTCTCGGCCCGAAACATCGACAGAGCTTCTCCCTATAGATGCTGCCCGGCCTGCTGTGTTCCACCAGCATTTTGTGTGTGTTGTTGTTTGAATTTCCAGCAACTGCAGATTTCCTCGTGGCTGAGTATAGGGTTAATGTTCGTTACTTGGACCTTGGGGTTCAAATCTATTCATCCTTCAAGGTTGCTGCACAGGTTGATAGGATAGTTAAGAATGCCTATGGGATTAATAGGGGGATTGAGTTCAAGAGTAGAGAGGTCATGTTACAACTCTACAAATCTCTGTTGAGACCACACAGAGTATTGTGTTCAATTCTGGTCACCTCATTATAGGAAAGATCTGGAAGCTATAGAGAGGGTGCAGAGGAGATTTACCAGGGCGTTGTCTGTATTGGAAAACAAGTCAAATGAGGCAAGGTTAGCAGAACTGGGACTTTTCTCTTTGGAGAGTAAAAGGATGAGAGGGGACTTGATAGAGGTCTACAAGATTATGAGAGGCATAGATAGGGTGGATAACCAGTACCTGTTTCCCAGAGCACAAATAGCAAACACCAGAGGGCATATGTGTAAATTTAAGGGAGAGAAGCTTAGGGGAGACATCAGGGGTAAGTTTTTACACAGAAGGTTGTGGGTGCCTGGAAGGACTTGCCAGGGATGGTGGTGGAAGCTAAACAATTAAGAGCCTCTCGGGCAGACACATGGATGAAAGAAAAATAGAGGGTTACGGGGTAGTGTGGGTTTAGTACCTTTTTAAAGGAATATATGCGTCGGCACTACATCGAGGGCCGAAGGGCCTGTACTGTGCTTCTCTAGTGCCTAGAGAAGAAGTCGAGCTGACTGCAGTTCTGTCTGTTATGTTCTTCACCCCAGTAGTCTCTGGGCTGAAGAAGAATGACATTGGTAGTTAACCTCCTTATTCACGACTCATTTCCACATTATGGGTCATTTTCCCTGCTTCTAAAGGGTTGTTGAAACACCACTGTCCTCTAAAGACTGAAAGCAGAATGGGAAACCATCATTCGGATGTTCAATGAAACAGGGCCAGAAACCAAAGGCGGTTTCATAGAAACAAGCCTGCCCTCCACGGACTCTTCCTACCCTCCCCCTGCATCTGAAAAGCAGGCCATGTACTTAAAGATCGCCACAACCTGGGGTATTATTGCTGCAAATCAATGCCTTAAAGTGTGTACCACCTGGCTCAAGGATGGCTTCCTGTCTGTGGTTATAAGCTAAATGAATGATAAAACGGACTCGACCTCACAATGTAACTCGACGTGACCCTGCACCATATGTCTATCTACACTGCACTTTCTCTGCAGCCATAATGCTTTGTTACAGTTATTGTTTTGACAGCTCAATGTACTGTTGTAATGTACTGACATGTGTCGATGGTACGTCAGGCAAGATTTTCACTGTAGCTCAGTATGTGATAGGAATAAACAAATTCCCCATTTTAATTGTGTGGAAATATTAGACAGACTGAGCTTCTGTTTTCGAACCTCATAAGGAAACTTAACTGAACTATTGTCATTTCTGAGGAATGCAAATAAACAGAAAAGGCTTCAATCTCGCATTAGGATCTGCCTTAACTGGGATCAGGTGACCAGTGGTGGGTCTCCCATATCAATATCAGAATCAGATTTAATAGCTTGGGGGGGGGGGCGGGGTGTCTGCGTGACATCACCTGTGGGAGAGCGCTCGTATTTAAAAACACCTTAATGGATGTTTCTTATGATTTCAGTGGGACAACAACATTAATCACGGGTTTCATCACTGAATCCAGTGTTGTGAGATGTAAAGTCCCCTGTTATGTGTCCGGGTATGCCGTGTTGTTGTTGGAGTGGGCAGCGTGGTGTTTGTCTCGATTCGGGTCACAACACCAGAACAGTGTATTAGTCAACAGAAAACCTCTCGTCCCTGCAGTCTTTGTCTCCTGGTAAACTCAACACCCTGACAATGTGGACCATAGACACCCCATCCCCTCAAGAGTCAGTTATTCATTCAGACAGCTGATCGCTGAGAGGAATTATATTTATTGGTCATTAAAGTTCGCCCAGATTCATTTGGACGGATTTGATGTGGAGTTCGGGGTGTCACAGTGAAAGGGCAGGACGGTCAAACTCTCTCCGTTGTCCAAACATCCTTCCAGGTGAGGCGACACTTCACCTGTGAATCTTCCCGGGTCGCCTATTGTGTCCGCTGCTCCCGATGCGGCCGCCTCTACACTGGTGACACCAGCTCTTCCGCAGTTGTGCGGGGTAGGGTTGTTTTTTTTGGGGGGGCGGATCGATGTTATTGTTCCCTTTTGTGCGGGAGGGGTGGGTTTTGGGGGTTGACCATCGGGATGCTGTTCATTTTTATGCAGGGGGTGGGGTGGGAGTTTGAGTTTTTCTCCCTGAATGACTTTCATGCTCTTTCTTTGTTTCGTGGCTCCCTGAAGAAGAAAAAAATCTCAGAGTTGTTTATGGATACCTGCTTTGATAATAAATTAACCTTTCAACTATCCGCTCCGAGCGGGACTTCCCGGTGTCCAAACATTTTCATTTCAATTCCCATTCTCGTTCCGACGAGTTAACCCTCACTCGTGCCAAGATGAGGCCACCCTCAGGGTCTAGGATCAGCACCTCATATTCCGTCTGGGTAGCACCCCCCCCCCCCCCAACCTGATGGCATGAATATCGATTTCTCCTTCCGGTGAACAAATCTCCCTCCCTCCCACTCCCTCTCTTCCTCTCTGACTTTTCATGCCCTGTCACATGCTTATTACTTCTCTCTGGGTCCACTGCTCCTATTCGCCACTCTCCTCTCCTATTAGATTCGATTTTCTTCTGCTCTTGAGCTTTCCCGCCTACCTGGCTTCACCTATCACCTTCCAGCCAGCCATTTCCTCGCCCGCCCCAATTTTATTCAGATATTTCCCCCATTCCATCTCAGTCCTGAAGGAGGGTTCAACTGGAAACGTCGACTGTCGACTCTTTTCAATAGATGCTGCCTGACCTGCTGAGTTCCTCCAGCATTTTACGTGTGTTGCTCTGGATTTCCAGCATCTGCAGACTTTTTGTCGTGTTTGTGATTTACCTCTCAGTTGGAGGGATTGGGGGAAAGGTGGATATGGCCGGTGTACAGAGATCAACCGTACAGCGCCTTGACGTTGATCTTTTTGTCTTAATTCCTGAATCGGAACTTCCCATCTTTGAGCTGGAGAGATGTCCATGAGATTCCCAGCTGCACCACAGTCGGTGGGTCTGACACCTCCACGACCAGAAAGCTGACTGAAGAGAGAACCAGTCCATCAGGATTCCCCTCCCTGCTGACGGGTATTCTCTTTTACAGAACGCTTGGAACTTGCCACCCGGAATTGTCCTGGATCACCACAATAGAGTCGGGAACCTGTCTACCTGCACCGCTCTCGTTCCTCTTGAGACAGGCGCATGCGCCCTAACTGCATCAGCGCCTCCGTGGACATGATGCTGTGTGACGAGGGAGGAGCCAGTCGTTTACCCGGTCGTCAACTGGAATAGCCAGATTAATCATTTCATCCAGACTATACTGCTCGTCCTGGACAGCGATCTCACGTGGAACCCCTACATTCCGTCCACACTGGGAGGCAGTGATGAGAGATATCTGATACCAACCCCTCTCTATTGCAAACGTGCGGAATTTAACTGCTCCCGTAAAACGTCGAGCAAGCTGAGTGGAAGTCCATCTAGAAGATAGACCATGTACGCCAGTTTTCGCCCATCGTTACCAAAACGACCAGGCTTGGCATGGAATGTCAGCTCGCATTTGGTAATAAACATCCTGCGACAATCGGGATCAGCATAATATCCGCCTGGTTGTGAAATACTCGGTTCCTGAACGGACGTTCTGTCCGAAGGCCAGAGTCAGTTCAGGTCCGGGCGTGGGAGCAGAAGTACTATTAGCAGAGATTGTCGGAGCAGCCGAAAAGAAGGGCTTATTAGATGCTAGGAGTGGGACTGAGGCGGCCAGAAGTTTCTGAATCGCATTGGTGATAACGTTAATGGCTGTCAGCTGATGCTGGCTGTCCACAGTAAATTCGTCGATGGCGGCTGTGGGAGCCTAATCGTTGACATCTGAGTCCGACTGACTGCCGTGAGCTGTTCAACCATTGCGGCTGGGGTCGATACCTGTTCTTCCAGATGAGACTGGGCTTGTCGGCAGGAGATTATCTGCCCCATCGCCTCAGTAACTTCATTCAGAACAGATTCCATTGCCTGTAGTTTGTATCTTACCTGACCAATGAAT
The DNA here is from genome assembly GCF_048418815.1 of Hemitrygon akajei. Lineage (NCBI taxonomy): Eukaryota > Metazoa > Chordata > Chondrichthyes > Myliobatiformes > Dasyatidae > Hemitrygon > Hemitrygon akajei. Next base: position 3,860,245 of record NW_027331949.1, read on the forward strand.
CTCAGGCTGTGCTCAGCTGCTGTCTCTCTCTCTCTCTCTCTCTCTCGCTCTGATGGGTCCATCTTTGTGTGGTCGAGACTTGTCACAAGGTTCGGATGTGGCCCGAGTGCAGAGCGAGAGACACTGAAGCGGGTCGATAGTTCACAGACATTAATGCGAACAGAGATAGAGAGAAAAGAAAAGAATAAACACTAGGCCAAACAGGGCCATTAAATAAAACTCTCAAATGGAAAATGAAGCCTACACTGCGGCTGAAAGGAGTAACTAAATATAAAATGTATACCGAGAGTCAGTTTTCTCGAACAGTCCAATTTCTCAGGCAAGGCCGAAACCAAGCAGGCAGCGAGGCATTGTTGTACTGGGTTCAAGTCTACGACAGAAAGAACAGAGTTAAATATTATAACAAGGAAATAATAACAACGTACATCTTCATGAGCGTGATTGCCGTCTCTGCTGCACTGCCGAATCCATGGTTGTGACAGGGCCCCCTTTCTAGATGCAGCGCCGGTGCAACAGAATTGTATCCAGTGGAAGACCCAGATGAGCGAGTTGTCCAAGATATCCTTAGCCACAATACACTGCATTATTTTGCAGGGACATGGAAACCAGAATGCCAGAACAGTTAATGTTGAGTTGTGGAAGGAGATGCTGGAAAGACTACAGACGTAGCAAGGAATCTTAGGTTGAGCATGATGCGACTACTGACCCGAGCTGCATATATTTCAATACAGGAAACATGGTAGGAAAGTTGGATAAACAAGCTGAAGATGAGGGAGCTGGTTGGCAGACAGAGGCAAAATGTAGTGAGGAGAGACTGTCGATGGGGCAAAATTAAAGTCAACAAGATGCAATATAAATGGTGGACAATATCGAAAAGGGTGCATACAGAACTGAAGAAGTTATATTTGAATGGGGCAGTATTCAGACTAAGACAGATGAACCTGCAGCACAATTGCAAATCGGAATGATGTTATAGGCAGTTCTGAAAAATATAGATGGGGGGGGGGTTCAGGGCAGAACTGAATAGAGGCTGAAAGAAAAAATAAACAGCCTGGAGCTTAGTATCCAAGGATACACAGTGTATCGAAAAGCCAGGCAGAAAGGTAGAATCAAATTAAATCAAATTATTCGAAAGTGGAGACATGCGGCTGGAAAATGCTGATTCTTTGCGGATAAAGGTGAGGAACTTCAAGGGTAAAATGACACTGATGGGAGTTGTTTACAGACTCCAAAACAGTACGGGTTTGGCCTCCAAATTTCAATGGGAGATGGAAAATGCTTGTCAAAGGGGTAAGATTACAGTGCTCATCGCAATATGCAGGTAGATTGGAAAAATCAGTTTGGTGCTGAATTCCACGAAGGGGAATTTCCAGAGTGCCTATGAACTGGCTTTTTAGAGCCGCTATGGATTCAGATATTCCAGATTGGGTGTTGAGCAATGGACCATAATTGATTAGACAGCTTCAGGTAAAAGATCCCTTAGAGGCAAGTGATCACAGTACCAAGGAATTCGCACAGAACTTTAAAACGGAGAAGCTAGAGTCGGATGTTTCAGAATTTCAGTGGAGTAAAGGGAACTACAGAGTCATGTGAGTGGAGTTGGCCACAATTAATTGGAAAAGATCACTGGCAGGGTATCAATGGCTGTAATTTCTGGAAGCAATTTGGAAGGCACAGACTATATACATCGCAAAGAAGAATTCTGAAGGAAAGATGACACAACGGTGGCTAACAAGAGAAGTCAAAGCAACCATAAAAGCCAAAGAGGGGGCATCCAATGGAGCAAATATTAGTGGAAGGTTAGAGGATTGGGAAGCTTTTAAAAAATCAACAGACAGCAACTAAGTCATTAAGAAAGTAATGATATAATACAAAACTAAGCCAGCCAATGCGATTAAGGAGGATTCCAAACATCTCTCAGGTGCATAAAATGTGAAAAAGGGCGAGAGTGACTGTCAGTCTGCTGGAAAATGAAGCTGAAGAGGTAGTAACTGGAGACAAGCTAAATAATATTTTTCCTCAGTCTTCACTGTGGAAGACAGGAACTGTATAGCGGCAGTTAAAGGTATCAGGGGTCATGAAGTGTGTAAAGGTACCATAGTGAGAGAATGTTCTTCGGAAACTGAAATGTCCTAAGGTAGGTAAGTGACCTGGACTAGATCATGAACATTCAGTGTTCTGGAAGAGGTGGCTGAGGAGATCGTGGAGGCATTAGTAATGATATTTTAATTATCACTAGGTTCCGGACTGGTTCTGGAAGATTGTAAAATTGCAAAAGTCTCTCCACTCTTCAGGAAGGGAGAGAGCCAGAAACTACGGGCCAGATAGTTTGGTATCAGTGATTGAACAAATGTTAGAGTCGATTAATAAGGATGAAGTCTCATGGCACTTGGAGGAACATGAAAAAAAAACAGGCCATACTCCGCATGGTTTCTGCAAAGGAAAATCTTGCCTGACAATCACTGAAGAAATCATTCAAGAAATAACAAGTAGGATAGACAAAGGAGAATCTAGTGATGAGCGTACTTGGTTTTTCAGAAGGCATTTGGCAAGTGGTGCCAAATAAGACTGTTTAACAAGCTATGAGTCCATGGTACTATAGGAAAGATTACAGCATGGATAACGCAATGGCTGATTGACAAGAGTTGAAGAGTGCCGAAAAGAGAGCATTTTCTTTTTGGCCGCCGGTGACAAGTGGTACCCCACAGAGTCTGTGTTGAGACCGATTCTTTTAAAGATCTATGTCGATGAGTTTGATGACAGAATTGATGGCTTTGTTGCAAAGTTTGCAGGCGGTATAAAACTTGAAGGAGGAGCAGGTTGTTTTGAGGAAGTAGAGTGGCTACAGAAGGTCGTACAGATTAGGAGAATGGTAAAACTAAATGGCAGAGGGAATACAGTGCCAGGAGGCACGTGACTCCTTGTCACGTGACTGGGGTTGAAGTTATACTGGACATGAGGTAATGGTGGAGTGATGTCATTTTCCCGCCAGTAGAGGTCATGTGACAGGTTTTTTCTACAGGGTATAAAAGGGAGACCCACCCTGTCAGGTGGGGCAGTTCGTGGCTGGATTTGCCAAGATGACTTCATGTTACTGTGTGATTTAATGTGATGACGCAGTTTAGTTAAAAATGAGGTTTTGTTAATGCCTAAAGTTTAAAAGGTCAGAGCCAACGGTTTCTTTGCTGATGGAGAGTGAAGAGAAGTTTGGAAAATGGAGATCAAGAAAAATCGATTTTCGATGGATTGACTTCGACCTTGTGTGATCCTCATTCGGAAGGATTTCGTTTACTATTCTCACGATAGTCTCCGCTGGAAAAAGCGGGAGATTGAGAATATTGTGGAAGGAAGGTCAGTCACTTTAAGCTGTTATATTTAATAAAATTCGACGTGGGAGTTCGACGCTGGGAATCGAAGGACATCGACGTGGAAGAGAATTTACATCGCTTTGGAAAGTCTCTCCTTTTAAAAGTACCGTGAGCTTTTGAACTGTCGGCATATCGTTTTAAAATACTGCTTTCTTTCGGCATATCGCTTTAAAGACCTAAATTCTTTTCAATACCGCTTTAAAGACTGTTTGGGACTGCAACGCTATTAAGGACTGTTTGAGCAGCTGCCAGCAGCTGAGCTCGGACCATTGTTTGGGTTTGTTTACATTTGAAGGGGGTTTGTTGTCAGTGTTTGATAGACGTGTTGTTTGTTATAAAAACCCTTCGTCTAACTCATCTGTAATTATTGTTGCCTGAATACGTAACATAATTATGGGGGCTACGTTCGGAATTGAATTATTTGAGTTTAAAAAGTTTTTTGAATTTTGAATCGGTGTTTTGGTAACGGGGATTGCTCGATTTTTTTTTGTTTGATTGGCTTGTGAGTGGTATTCGGCAACGATGAATATTGATGAGTTTCTGGATTCGCCAGTCGCGGATTTGTTAGCGAAGGCGAAAAAAACTGAAGTCTCTGAACTTGCTATTCGGTTGCATCTTAAAGGGATCTTGCCAACTACATCAAAAGCTGTAATACAGAGAAAGATCGCATCACATTTTGTGGCTTCGGGTCATTTTGAAGAATCGATTTTAGAATCGTTTCCAATAAGTAATCTGGAGATGCAGTTGCAAATTGAACAAATGATGTTAGAAAGGTGTAAATTGGAAGCTGAGCAAAAGCAGAGAGATTTTGAATATGCAATGGAGAAATTAAGGTCTGTAGAACAGTCTGCTGATTCTAAAAAACCGTTTGTTGCTAGCCAAGAAATTAAATTGGTCCCTCCATTTAGTGAAACAGAAGTGGAGAGATATTTTCAACATTTTGAAACTATTGCTCGGATGTCAGAGTGGCCGAAAGATAAATGGTCTGTGTTATTACAGAGTGTAATCAAAGGCAAGGCACGACACGTTTACACAGCTTTAACTGCTGCGCAAGCATTAGATTATGATATTGTGAAAGAAAATATTCTCAAATCGTATGAATTGGTCCCAGAAGCCTATAGGGAAAGATTCAGGAGTTTGAAAAAGTCTGTGGAAAAGACTTATGTGGAATTTGCCTATGATAAAGCTATGTGTTTTGAGAGATGGGTTTCTTCTAAAAATGTAAATGAGGACTATGAGACATTGAAAGAGCTGATTTTGATGGAGGAATTTAAAAGAAGCATTCCTGTTGAAGTAAGGACCTACTTAAATGAGAGGGATACTGATAAATTGCAGGACTGTGCTAGATTAGCTGATGAGTATGTTTTAATCCATAAGAGTAAATTTCCTCAGGGTAGAATTTTCAAGAGGAAAAATAATATGGAGACTCAAGGTAAATCAGAAATTAAATTAGAGGTTAATGAGAGAGGTAAGGAGGAAGGAAAACCTGTGAAGGAAAGACAGTTTGGTCTTATTTGTAACTATTGTAAGAAGCCTGGCCATGTAATAGCTAACTGTTTCAAATTGAAAAAGAAAGAGAAGGAAGCAGTTCCAGATGCTTGTGTGCAACATACTGAAGCACCTGTAAAGTTACAGGGTTTGGTAAACACAAATGAGGATTTGTTAGAGTCTGACAAAGTTAGGAAGGGATATGATCACTTTATAACTGAAGGGTTTGTATCCTTGAAAGAAGGATCTACTCTGGTGCCAATAAAGATTCTTAGGGATACTGGAGCTTCTCAATCACTGATGTTAGATAGTGTGTTGAAGTTTAATGAAAAGAGTGATACTGGTGAGGTAAATTACATAAGAGGTGTTGGAAGTGATTTTATGCCTGTACATTTACATGAAGTAAATTTAAAGTCAGGGTTAGTTACAGGATTTGTTAAGGTAGGATTACAGCATAGCTTACCTGTGAAGGGTATTTCTTTATTGTTAGGTAATGACTTGGCAGGTGGACAAGTTTTTCCTGAAGTGCATTTGACAATGGAGTCAGAGGAACCAGAGGTGAATTCTAACACAGATTTTTCTTGTGTTGTGACTAGAGCAATGGCTAAAAAAATTGATGTGCAGAATGAGGTTGTTACTCATGACTGTTCAACTCAGGATTTGAGTTTTGAGGATGTGTCAGAAACTTTCTTACCTTCGTTGTTTGAACAAGATTCTGGGAGTAAGTCTGACTATGAAGATTTATCTCTGTCTCGGAAGGAGATGATAGCAGAGCAGAATAGAGATCCTGAGATTGTAAAATTAAGGGAACAAGCTTTACTAGGTAGTGAAATTGAGAAGGTGTCAGTAGGATATTACTTGGAAAAAGGAGTGTTGATGAGGAAGTGGAGGTCGCCTACAATTCCTGCAAGTGAGGAATGGAATGTTGTTTACCAGGTGGTTGTTCCTAAAGTTTATCGGAATGAGATTTTGACTTTAGCTCATAGTGTGCCTTTAGGTGGACATCAAGGGGTAAGGAAAACTGTGGACAAGATTTTAAAACATTTTTACTGGCCTGGTTTAAGAAAAGATGTGGCGATGTTTTGTAAGACGTGCCATACTTGTCAAATTGTGGGTAAACCAAATCAGGTTACACCAGTAGCTCCATTACAACCTATTCCAGCATTCGGTGAACCGTTTTCTAAAGTTATTGTAGATTGTGTTGGTCCATTACCAAAGACAAAAACTGGTTATCAGTATTTGTTGACTATCATGTGTACTTCGTCTAGGTTTCCAGAGGCAGTACCACTTAGGAATATAAAAGCTAAAACTGTGACGAAGGCTCTTATAAAATTCTTTACTTATTTTGGATTGCCTAAGGAAATACAAACTGATCAAGGTAGTAATTTTATGTCTGGATTGTTTCAACGGATAGTTTATAAATTGGGAGCTAAGCAAATTACTTCGTCTGCATACCATCCAGAATCGCAAGGTGCCTTGGAGAGGTTTCATTCTACTCTCAAGAATATGATTAGGACATATTGTGTGGAGAATGAAGGTGACTGGGATGAGAGTATAAACTTACTTTTATTTGCAGTAAGGGAATCGGTACAGGAATCTTTAGGTTTTAGTCCATTTGAACTTGTGTTTGGGCATAGAGTTAGAGGACCTTTAGCTTTATTGAAGGAACAATGGATTAGTAAAGAAGTGCATACTAATTTGTTGGACTATGTTTTGAAATTTAAGGACAGGTTACATAAAGCTTGTAGCTTAGCCAAGGAAAATTTGAAGTTGGCTCAGGAGAAAATGAAGACTTGGTATGATAAGGAAGCTAGGATGAGGATGTTTAAGCCTGGAGATAAGGTGTTGGTTCTTTTCCCAGTGCAGACAAATCCTTTACAAGCTAGATTTCATGGACCTTATGAAATTGTGTCTAGAGTTAATGATGTGGATTATGTAATAAAAACTCCAGATCGTAGAAGGTCAACACAACTTTGCCACATAAATATGATTAAACCATATTTTGAGAAACAATCTGATACTGTGACTGTTGTGGTTAGTGAGAATGAGTTGGATTTAACTGGGAACATGATAGATGATTCATCTGACTTTCATTCTAAATCTAACATTGTTTCTGTTAGGTTACCTAATTCGACTATTTTGGAAAATATGGATGAGAAATTAGCACATTTACAGCTAGAGCAGAAACAACAGATGAAGGAATTGATTTTTAAGTATAAGGATTTGTTTCCAGATGTTCCGAGAAGGACTACTATAGCTTCACATGATGTAGATGTTGGAGATGCCAAACCTATTAAACAACATCCATATAGAATGAACATGGAAAAATGTGAACTTGCTGAGAAAGAAATTGAATACATGTTAGAGAATGATATTATTAGACATTCTAACTCGAATTGGAGTTCGCCATGTGTAATGGTGCCAAAACCTGATGGTAGTATTAGGTTTTGTACGGACTATAGAAAGGTGAATGCTGTAACGAAAACAGATGCATATCCAATTCCTAGAGTAGATGATTGTGTAGATAAAGTTGGAAAAGCAAAGTTCCTTACAAAGATTGATTTATTAAAAGGGTATTGGTGTGTTCCATTAACGGACAGAGGTAGAGAGATTTCTGCATTTGTAACTCCATCTGGGTTATATGAGTATAATGTTCTTCCATTTGGGATGAAGAATGCCCCAGGTACTTTTCAGAGGATGATTAATTCTGTGATTCAGGGTTTGAAAGATACTGATGCTTATATTGATGATTTAGTGACAGGAAATGATACTTGGGAAGCACACATTATTGCGGTGGAGAAATTGTTTGAAAAGCTTTCAAAAGCTAACTTGACTATTAATTTAGCCAAGAGTGAATTTGGACATGCTACTGTGACTTACCTTGGTTATGTTGTAGGTCAAGGTAAGGTAGCTCCTGTTCAGGCAAAAGTTCAGGCAATTTTAGAAATTCCCACTCCGACGGGGAAAAAAACTCTCAGAAGGTTTTTGGGAATGGTAGGATATTATCGAAAATTTTGTAAGAATTTTGCTAATGTTGCCCTTCCATTAACTAATCTTCTGCAGAAGAATGTGAAGTTTGTGTGGACAGTGTTTTGTCAGGAAGCATTTGAAAAATTGAAAACAATGATATGTGAACAACCTGTGCTTAAGGCACCTGACTTTGAAAAACCTTTTTCATTAGCTGTGGATGCTAGTGATGAAGCTGCGGGAGCAGTATTGATGCAAAGGAATGAGGGTGATGAGGTTGATCATCCGGTAGCATACTTTTCTAAGAAATTTAATAAGCATCAAAGAAACTATTCAACAATAGAGAAAGAATTGTTATCTCTTGTTTTAGCTTTGGAATATTTTGAGGTATATGTTGGTACAACTCAAAAACCACTTATTGTTTACACTGATCATAATCCGTTAGTTTTTCTGAGTAAGATGAAAAACAAAAACAGAAGATTGTTAAATTGGAGTTTGATGTTACAAGAGTACAATATTGTGATAACTCATATTAAAGGTAAAGATAATGTGGTTGCTGATTGTCTATCTCGATGTTGAATGTACAATGTAATTTTTTTTTGGAGTGGTTTTTTTTTATTGTAACACTCCTACTGTATTGTATATTGTGTATGTTATATAATTTATACCTTTTTTTGGGGGGGTTTTTTTTGTAAGTAATTGTTAAAATTTTTGTTCTTGTCAGACCAAAAATGTTTTTTTTTGGAGGGAGGTGTTACGTACCCGTGACGTGACAGTGGTACCCTTGTCACGTGACTGGGGTTGAAGTTATACTGGACATGAGGTAATGGTGGAGTGATGTCATTTTCCCGCCAGTAGAGGTCATGTGACAGGTTTTTTCTACAGGGTATAAAAGGGAGACCCACCCTGTCAGGTGGGGCAGTTCGTGGCTGGATTTGCCAAAATGACTTCATGTTACTGTGTGATTTAATGTGATGACGCAGTTTAGTTAAAAATGAGGTTTTGTTAATGCCTAAAGTTTAAAAGGTCAGAGCCAACGGTTTCTTTGCTGATGGAGAGTGAAGAGAAGTTTGGAAAATGGAGATCAAGAAAAATCGATTTTCGATGGATTGACTTCGACCTTGTGTGATCCTCATTCGGAAGGATTTCGTTTACTATTCTCACGATAGTCTCCGCTGGAAAAAGCGGGAGATTGAGAATATTGTGGAAGGAAGGTCAGTCACTTTAAGCTGTTATATTTAATAAAATTCGACGTGGGAGTTCGACGCTGGGAATCGAAGGACATCGACGTGGAAGAGAATTTACATCGCTTTGGAAAGTCTCTCCTTTTAAAAGTACCGTGAGCTTTTGAACTGTCGGCATATCGTTTTAAAATACTGCTTTCTTTCGGCATATCGCTTTAAAGACCTAAATTCTTTTCAATACCGCTTTAAAGACTGTTTGGGACTGCAACGCTATTAAGGACTGTTTGAGCAGCTGCCAGCAGCTGAGCTCGGACCATTGTTTGGGTTTGTTTACATTTGAAGGGGGTTTGTTGTCAGTGTTTGATAGACGTGTTGTTTGTTATAAAAAACCCTTCGTCTAACTCATCTGTAATTATTGTTGCCTGAATACGTAACAAATGAAAGAGTCGACTCTTCTCAAAATGGAAAGAAAATACAAAAAAAACTGTGGTAAAACTGGATGGAAGTTCTTGTGCAGGATTCTCTAAAGGTTAATTTGCTGCTTTAATCTATGCCGCGGGACGCAAATACAACGCTAGCATTCATTTCAAGACAACTGGGATATAAAAGCAATGATGTAAAGCTGAGACTCTATAAGGCACTGAAGTGGACTCACGTGGAGTATTGCGAGTAGGTTTGGGCCGTTAATCTTGAGAGGATGTGCTGAAACTGGAGAAGGTTCAAAGTAGGTTCACGAAAACATTATTGAATGGCTTGTTACATGAAGAGCGCCTGCTGGCACTAGGACTGTATTCACTAGAATTCAGAAGAATGAGGGTTGACCTCATTTATACCTATCAAATGATGAAAGGTCTTGATAGAGCGGACACAGAGGGGATATTCGCTGTTGGGCAGAGTCTCGGACCAGAGGTCATAGCTTCAGAATACAGCGGCACCATTTTTGGACAGAAATGAGGAGGAATTTCTCTATCCAGAGAGGAATAATTCCGTGCAATTCTTGTCACAAGCAGCTTTGGAGGCCAAGTCTTTCTGTATATCTAAAGCAGCGGTTGATTAATTCTTGAGTGGTCAGAACATGAAGAGATACGGGGAGAAGGCAGGTTGAGAGGAAGGATGGATCAAACATGATGAATTGCAGCACAGAATCAATGGACAAAATGATCTATTCTGATTCGATATTTTATGGTCTTTCGGTATAATCTTTCTAACTTACAACACAAGTTAAAGGGTAAGCGACTGGTGGCATGGGGTGCAATATTCTCATTGTCTGGGGAAGAAGCTGTTTCCCATCCTCACGGTTTTTCTCAATGCTACGGTACATCCTCTCTAATGTTATGGGGTCATAGTGATTGTTGGACAGACAGGAAGGATCATTGACGATGCAAAGGGCCTGCATTCCCTCCACACCTAATAAAGATCTCAGACAAGTGGAAGGGAGAGCTAGCTGATCACGTCAATCCTTCATTAGGTCTTGTAGTCGGACACCTTGCAATTCCTGGTGATGCACCTTGTCAGGCCACTCTTGATGGTACTCAAGTAAAAATATTTAGAATGGTGGTGTGGGGTGGAGAGGGGTGGGGAAGAGAGCCCTACCTGCTTGTCTCTACTCTGCAAATGGAGAAGTTATGATTAAAAACACAAAATGCTGGCAGAACTCAGCAGGCCAGACAGCATCTATGGGAGGAGGTAGTGACGACGTTTTGGGCCGAAACCCTTCATCAGGGACATGGGATGGTCGAGGGGGGATAAGAAATGGGGGGAGGGATAAAGTAGAGAGCTAGGAAGTGATAGGCTGGAGGGAAATGGGCTAGGGGGAAGGTGGAAAATTATGGGAAATAAAGGATTAAGAAATGTAGGGCTGGGGAAGATTATGGGGGGGGGGAAGAGAGAGAAAGAGAACCAGACTAAAAGGGATAGGGATGGGGTAAGGGGGGGGCAGGGGTATCAACGGAGGTCTGTGAGTTGAATGTTCATGCCGGCAGGTAGGAGGCTACCTAGGCGGGAGATAAGGTCCATCGATCTGCGTGTGGCCTCATCTTGACGGTAGAGGAGGCCATGGACAGACATGTCGGAGTGGGAGTGGTCTGTGGAATTGAAGTGTGTGGCCACAGGGAGATTCCGCCACTGCTGGAGGACTGAGTGCCGGTGTTCAGCAAAACGGTCTCCCAGTCAGCGGCGGGCCTCCCCAATGTATAAATGGCCACATCGGGAGCACCGGATACAGTATATCACCCCAGTTGACGCAGTTGAAGTGGTGCCTCACCTGAAAGGACTGTCTGGAGCCTAGGATGGTGGCGAGGGAAGAAGTGTGGGTGCCGGTGTAGCACTTCTTCGGTTTGCAGGGATGAGTGCCCGAAGGGAGGTCGGTGGGGAGGGATGGGGGGGATGGACAACGGAGTCGCGTAGGGAGCGATCTCTGCGGAAAGCCGAGAGTGGGGGGGAGGGGAAGATGTGGTTGGTGGTGGGATCACGTAGGAGGTGGCGGAAGTTACGGAAGATTATACGTTTTATAAGTTATGAGAATTAGGAGAGTTAGGAGAAGTTATGATATCTTGATAAAAGAGGTGGGATTGAGAGACCAGGAGAAATTGTCTGTTACCTTCACACTCAGAAACGTAGTCTCCTGTCTTGGCTGATGAGCTGCTCATGTGCTGCAAGGAACAGTCAGTTTGAACCTTGCTGAAGTTCACAGTATTTTTAGTCTGGTTCACATTGTGGCTCAAGGAGTTGTGATCGCACTATTCTACCATCCGCTCTCTCTCCTCTCTGTACATCATCGCGTTATCATTGCTGATGAGTCAAACCACTGTTGTGTCATCGGGGAGCCTGGTGATTTGGTTTGAACTGGATCCAGCAGTAGAGTCATGCACCAGCCGCGGGCTGAGCACACAACCCTGGGAAAGCCAACGCTCACCCTGATGGAGTTAGGGATGTTTTTTGTCACAAGTGATGACTGTGGTCTTTGTTTTTAAAACTCCAAAATGCAGTTACAGGGAGAAGTGTTAGGAACCAACGAGGATATCAGCCTCAGAGATTATTGTGAGAGAATGCTGAGAGAAAGTCGATAAATAACATCCTGTCATATGAGATACCATTTTCCAGGCGGTGCAAGACGAAGTGAAGGGCAGAGGCCGTGGTGTCATCAGCTGACTTACCTGAGCGAAAAACAAACTAGAAAGCACCCTATGTCCTCTTGGGTGCCGGGTTCACGTCACTTTTCCTGCCAATGGCATTGGTTCTGATGTGGATCATAATCACTGGCTATTCACCCTTCCATTTAGGAATGTTGTGAACTTAAACAGAGAAGTCTCTGTCATCCTGCAGCTTGGGAGGGGACAAACCTGGACTCAATGTACAGCTACATTACTTAGATTAGAGCCAGTGAATAGTCATTAGCAGTCAGTGTAGACAATGATAAGCAGCATTATTCCGATTGTTGTATCACCGATCGGAGCAGTACGAGTGACATCACTTCCAATGTTAATTCACGATTATCTCGTCAATGTTTGAACAAAGTGTTCTTGTTCTTTTGGGGGCACAGCAGCCGCCATCTCAGAGACACAACACCCCAATGTCACAACCAGCAAGATATTTGACTCATGTCAGACAGATAAACGGATATCATGTTTTAAAGTGTGGCAATCATCGCAAACAATAGGATTGCATCATCACATTAACGATTCAGTGAGGACTTCACGAAGATCGGATCGTCAGTATCAGGACTGATAGGGCAATAACATTGGAAACGAGACATCACCTGCGATGGCAGGATGGTCGCCCTGGCGTTTGAAGTTATGTAAAGTCAAGCCCAAGTCCTGTTCTGTTAGAGTGAAGCTGTGAACAGTAATGTTTTTATCACAATCTTCAAAGCGAGCATCTTACAGTCCAAATGTTGCTCCTCTCAGACACTAGATATTGACAAAGTGACAAAGTTTGAAGCAAAGCCTGGTATTTTCAAGCATTGACTAATAAGAGCCAACACTCATAAACTAAGCAGAACCATTTCTTTATTGGTGTCCCAATGCACTGAAACAAAAATTTGCCTTTTGATTATAAATCAAATGACTATAACATGATATTATGCAATATTTGGTTAATTTCCCTGATGTGATTGATTTGTAAAGTGGGCATTTGTCTACACCATTACAGTCTGGCGGGAAGCATGAAAGAGAGTGTCACATACAGATTTTCTGTGAAATATGTTCCATTTCCTTCACACAGTGAATTCAATTCCCCATAAAAATGGCACATACCCTGATCTCATACCCTGATAAATCTTGCAAAGTGTGTAAACCTTTCCCATTACAACAGATCCACGGGCTTAAAACACTATAGGTAAATAACGTGTACAATGATATGTCTGTTATCTTTGGTGTTACTGGTCAGATCACGGATCAATTTGTACAACTAGTATTTCTCTGATGCTGACCCTGTTATAACTTATAGCATCAGCTGGCACTGTCGTGTGGCACATTAAACACTGAACGCCACTGGTGCAGTCAGTGTCGAGAAGCTGCTCAAGTTCTTTCTGCATCCTTGAGCCACCCAAAGCACCCGCCACCTGCCTCTGTACAGGATGGATGGAATTTGTGAAGAGCAGAATAACTCTCAAATGTTTCAGAGTTAGAGGAACGCTGTCAATTTATCATGTGATTGGTCCCTGATAGATCAACCATCTGTTAATGTCGCGCGCGCGCGCACACACACACACACACACACACACACACACACACACACACACACACACACACACACACACACACACACACACACACACACACACACACACACATCTTGCCCTCCTTCTCTCCCCACCCTGCACACTCTCACCTCTCTGCACTTATCATAATGGTTTGGGGTGTAGTGAATTAATGCATCTATTTCCATTTTCTCCTCTTGCCCTCACTTTCTTGGGCACACTGATTTTTTGGGGGGCGGCAAAGGGAAAATTGAATTAATTCACACAACGACTGTGCCTCGCACATTAAACATTGACACACTGGAGAAAACGGACAGCTGGCAACTAATACAACTGACCTTCGTGCCTTTTTGATACAGGGGAAATAAAAGTGAAGGAATCCTTGTGGTCATAGTGAGAACGTGCAAGGTATATAGAGAAGGTGCCCAAAGTTCATAATACATTTGTGACCTGGCACCAAGCGAGCGTCCTGACTAACTGTGCCTCGCTGCAGCTGGGGTTTTGACTACTTTCACAGCCTTTGCCATACTGATAATTTTCTGTCGAAGCTAAAATCTGCGAAGTTTGAAAGTTCAAAATTCAAAGTAAAATTTATTATCAGAATACAAACATATCACCACATACAACCCTGATTTTTTTTCTGCGGGCATACTTTGCAAATTTACAGAACAGTAACGATAAACTGCAATCATTAGGAACAGTTAATGTAAACAAACTGTACTACTGCAGATATAAATAAAGAACAATAAATAACAGGCTTGAAGTAACAATACAACAGAGTCCTTAAATGAGTGTAGCGAGTCCTGATGCTCTTGTACCTTATACCTGATGGCAGCAGCAAGAAAAGAGCATGGCCTGGGTGGTGAGGATCTTTGATGATGGATGCTGCTTTTCTACAGCAATGATTCATGTAGATGTGCTCGATGGTTGAGAGGGTTTCACCTGTGATATACTGGGCCAAATCCACTACCTTTTGCAGGATTTCCCGCTGAAAGGCATTGGAGTTTCCATACCAGGCTGGAATGCAGGCAGTCAGCACACTTTTCACCATGCATCTATTGAGGCTTGTCAAGGTTTCTGATGACATGCCGAACCTCTGCAGGATCCTGAGGAAGTGGAATTTAAATCTAGCTTGAATAACTTGGATTCCTGCTATCGCTTGGCAGTACAGCTGGAGCCCACCTTTGGCCATTCCTAAAAATGCTGGTGGAACGCAGCAGGCCAGGCAGCATCTATAGGAAGAAGTACAGTCGATGCTTTGTACTGAGACCCTTCATTAGGAGTAACTGAAAAAAACGTAATCTCTTACTATCTCGACTGTACTTCTTCCTATAGATGCTGCCTGGCCTGCTGCATTGCTCCAGCATTGTTTGTGTGTGTTGCTTGAATTTCCAGCATTTGCAGATTTCTTTGTGTTTGGCTACTTTTGTCTGGGCATTTCCATAGAGCTCAGATGTCAGACACTGAGAGATCGGGCAAGTGACCAGGCAGCTATGACATCCAAAACAGCACTGGGGCCACTGATGATGTGTGGAGGCACACGCTCATCCAGAACCGTAGATGTTTACGGTTTAAATCTGGTGCCACAGTGAAATTGACGAATGCTATTCTGTCCAGGAGGAGATAAAATTCTACATTTTTTGAGGACATGATTTGAGAGTTAGGGGGCAAAAGTTTAAGGGAAACACGAGGGGGTATTTCTTTACTCAGAGAGTGATAGCTGTGTGGAATGAGCTTCCTGTAGAAGTAGTAGAGGCCAGTTCAGTTGTGTCATTTAAGGTAAAATTGGATAGGTATATGGACAGGAAAGGAGTGGAGGGTTATGGGCTGAGTGCGGGTAGGTGGGACTAGGTGAGATTAAGAGTTCGGCACGGACTAGGAGGGCCGGAATGGCCTGTTTCCGTGCTGTGATTGTTATATGGTTACATTTGAATGACTCACTGTAACATTAAGACCACGTCTGCTTCCCCATAATGACAACAGATGATTCAGCCCATCTGCAGTGAATCGATTCCCCCTCAGCCTGAAACAGATGTAAAAATACAGAGGATGTAATACAGTGTCAATAACAACATCAAATATCACCAGGAAACCCAGTGAATTTCTATGACATTAAACATTAATATACTCACGTGATGTGCCTCAAACTCTTGCGTCGTAGTATCAGCTGGCGGAAGGATTCGGTGGATTTGTCTGTGAAGGAGTTTCCTCCCAGGTCCAACATTTTCAGTGAACTCATTTTGTTGAGAACGAAGCAGGAATCGGTCAAACCGTTACTGTACAGACTGGGGATCAGAGAGATTAAGAAGAGTCAGATTAACCGTGTGTGTGTTTTTATATATATTCGCACTGAAACTAATATGTATGATAGAGTTAGTGAGTCTTGGGTCATGGCACCATAAAAAATTGAGACAGGCCATTCTGTCCACAACTCCGTGTCTTCTCACTTTGTCAAGACTGCTTCCAAAACTCTCTCCAGCAGTGTCTTGCTGGTAAGCACCATTCTCAGCTTGAAAATCTCTAACTATTTCCATGAAACTCTGCCATCTTACGTAGGGAGAACAGTCTTGCAGTATTTATCTAGACCTTACTTTTCAATATCCAATTAACCACTATAAACCTCTTCTGTTCCAGGGAAAACTCACTGAGATTCCTGAGACTCTCACACCAGGCATCACCCCAGGAAGGGCACTTTCCTGTAGATCCTGGAATATGGAGAACATCACAAATCACTGGAGGACTGAGGTGGCCATGCAGAGTCTGCGGTGGCACAGTTGCCATTTCTGATTGACACACTGAATACGGACCAGCATCCCGTCAACTTTCCCTGCACCATCTCCCGTCAACTTTCCCTGCACCATCTCCAGCGCTCAGACTTTCTCCCTTTCACACGATGACCAGAACTGCATGAGCTCCAGCTGGGATCTGAGCAATATTTGATGAAGTTGGAGATGAACCTCATTATTTGGGTCATTATAATCAATGTCCCGAATAATGGCCAGTTGTCTATGGGCCATTTTTACCACGTTGAGAATGATGTTCACAGTCAGTTAAAAGCTAGGAACAAATCTTGTCACATTACTACTTACTCTAGTTCCTGTAGTTTACATTGGAGCTTCACCATCTCCTTAGACAGACGTGTCACCCCTAAGTCTCCAATATTGTTATCACCCAGTGACAGAAGCTTCAGGGAGCAGTTTGTTTTGAGAGTGATAGCGAGGTCCTCACAGAACGAATCTGTGAGAGAAACATCCCATAATCTGAGGGCCAGAGACGAAGATGGAAATGAATACATTTCAGTATGTAAGAAGGAATTAATTTCACTTCCAATACTCTCCATATCTTATTGTAGACTGCATATTGTTGATAGTAACACTGATCCACTCTCTTGAACGTAATTAAATTTCAGACACATTGTAAATGTAAAATATGACCTGTCCATCGACTGACACTTACCGTAGTTTCTGTATTTTACACTCTGGGCTGATCAGAGGTCCAAATATCAGCTTCACCCCTGAATCACCCAAATTATTATAGTCCAGGGCAAGATCTGTCAGTGACGGGCTAGTAGCTAGAACGGAGGCGAGATACTCTGCACCAGACGCTGCGAGACCGATTCTACATAGCCTGCAATTCAAAAGAAGCAAATGCAACCCAATGCATATTTGTCAATATCGTTCATCCTGAAGTCAAATTGTAAACAGATACATTCTACATTAGGCTTCAAGTTGTGAATTCAATTTCTCAGTGTAGTACTTACCGCAGTTCCTGTACTTTACATTGCGGGTTCCTTAGAACTTCAGACAGCAGTTTGACTCCTGAATCCTCCAGCTTATTGTTATCCAGTTCCAGTTTGATCAAAGAGGGATTTGTTCTGAGAATGCAGGCAAGATTCTTGGCGCAGGAGGCTGTGAAACTGTTGTTCTTCAGCCTTGTAACCAGGAAAATCAGGAGTGAGAGCAGAAATGGATGAGAATAATAGAGGGGAAGAGGGAGGGGTGGGGGCAAGAGAGACAGAGGGGGGAGAGAGGGAGGTGAGGGGGTATAGTGGGAGATGGGGAAAGTTGGGGAGAGACAGAGAGAGGCAGAAAGAACATCAGTACACCATTCAATTTGTGTTCCTGATAATAATGCTAACGTCATACAACAGCAATTAGAAACAGTATCTACCATTCTCCACTACTTACCCCAGTTTCTGTATTTTACATTCCGAGTTACTCAGAACTCCTAACAGCTGTTTTACACCTGTATCTCCCAGTCTATTGTCCTTCATATCGAGCTCCTTCAGTGAGCTGTTTTTAATGAGAGCAGAGGCGAGGATTGCAGTCTGAGAGGCTGTGATACCATTATTGCCCAATCTGGTGTTCATAATCAAAAGATAAAAGGGAGACTGAGACCTCAGAGGAAACGACTCAATATAGACTTTACCAGTAGTTATGTTAATTGTGTTCTGTTCAATATATAATCAATCAGACTTCTCATAGCATGGTACTTACCGCAGTTTTTGTATTTTACAGCCCTGGTCAGTCAGAGCTACAGAGATCAGTTTCACTGCGGAATCACCCTCGCCCAATTCATTGTTTGCCAATCTGAAGAAAGAGAGAGAGCTGTGAGTCTGAAACTGAATCAGCCCCAGGACCTGACTCATTTTGCCATTCTGATATTTCAAGTAAACATTTCAAAGTAGTAAAGATGTTTTCAGCCAAAATATTCTTGCTCTGAGAATAAATCCCAGTATGTTTTATCCCAGTTGTTTTCAAGGTCTGTCTTTAGTTGCTCTTTCTAAACTAGTCTCTGTCCAGTTTTGTTTTGTGAATTATTTTGTTGTTATAATTTATTTCATATTTGTGATCCTGCATAATTTATGATGCACATGAAATCCCAGCTTTCACAGGGCCACATTCCAAAAAATTAAACATAAACTCGATCTGCCATGTACAATATTCCCAAACTATCCCAGATCAGTACGAACAGCAGCTGGGAAACCCTTCCAGGGATTTTTATTGACATGCAGAATTTTGATGGAGACACAATTTTTCAAAGTACCACTGACCTTCATTTATAGCGGTCAGCTTTCATTTCAAACCCAAACATTCTTGAGGAACTTTTGTAGACCCTGTCTCAAGCAGAGCAATAGGCAGCAAACAGATCATACCACTTTCCAATTTAGCAGCTGATGTGTGGTGTGAGGGTGGCCACAAAATTGGTCCTATTATGTCTCTAGTCTCAGGATAATTGCTGCAGCTGGTATATTGTAACTATTTGTAAACACAAAGTACACTGCAGACGCTGTGGTCAAATCAACACAAACAAACAAGCTGGATGAACTCAGCAGGTCCTGCAACATCCATGGAAAATGATTTCAACGGATGCTGCCCGACTTGCTGAGTTCATGCAGCTTGTTTGTACGTATTGTAACTATTTGCTGGCTGCTATAAAATTCTATGTATCACCGACTGGACAATGAAGATTGTGGGTGTTGTGCCTGAATCTTTGATGCCTGGCCCAGAGAGGCAGAAGGTTCACAATGGGTGAAGGGATGCAGGTGATTGAGAAGTGCAAAGGGCTGTGTCATTATTAAGTTAAGCTAACATCTGGCCACCTAGAAGAAGCTCAGATCGTCCACTGACAACAGAGCTGTGCTCTGACCTTTGGCAGTAAATGGGGATGTGGCTATTATAAATGCTTTTTGAGATATTGATTTAGATGCATATCATATTGTATGTAATTAGTTTTGCTACAACAAGTGTATAGGACATTGGAAAAATAAGTTGAATTTCCCCATGGGGATGAATAAAATATCTATCTATCTGCTCCCTGTGTAACACATGGTGATAGTCACTGCCGTTGTCCAGGAGAAGGGATAAGATACTGTTAGTCTTTGCTAATGACAAATTTTAGACATTTCGTCATCAGCAAACCGATCAAACAATGGCACACGGCTTGCTATTTGGCTAAAGATTTTTAACATTAAATCTTTAACATCCACTGTTAGAAAATCTAAATATTTAGAATTACCCCAACTCTTGGCATCTGTGAAGACTGGGTGCCAGCCATCGAGTCCTTCACACTGAATGTAGCAGTGATCCAGGTCGAGGTGCTTTACTGTATCACAGAACCCACTGACATGAGACAGGACCGCGCAGTCAATCGGTGTCAGTCGCAGTCCACTGAGTGAAAGCTTTACTACAGATCCCAGTGAGTCCTGAGCCAGCCCATGATTCTGAGACTCAAACAGGTAGTGCAATGTGTTCAGGAGGCTCCTTTTATCGACTTCTGTCTCTGTATCGGCAGGAAATGGACCCAGAAACTCATTCCAGCGCCAGGCTGACCCCGAGGAGAGACCAGCAACAAAACGGAGAAATACCTCAAATTGCCCATCTGTCATGCAGTAGGCTTCAGCGAGGAGCTTCACAGTATCCTTGAGATCTGGGGTGAGGAATTGTGCAAGTGCAGCTACAAATTCTTGAATGGTGAGGTGTGGGAATGTGTACACCATACATCTGGCAGAATCATCCCTCTCCAAAAGCTCCATCAGGAACCCCGACAGGATTGTACTTGATCAAATCTGCATCTGTAAACACAATCTTCCTTTCGCATACTCCTCTGAAGACCATCTGACCAACCCTGAGTAACACATCACGAAGGTTCTCAATCTCACGGCCGTGGTTTTTCAGGATGTTGGTAAATATAGTAGGAGTACAGTTGGGTGATGGTCTTGGGAACTCACTGTGGGTCCCTGTCTCTTTGTGTGAAGAAGGGGCCCAATGCCAGAGTGAGAATCCAGCAGTAGGAGGGGTTGTAGCTCATGGTGTACAGGATCTTGTTCTCCATGTGTTTGAAAACAGCTTCTGCCACTGTGTGATCTTCAAAAATCCTGTTAAAATAATCCTTACATTCCTCACCAACAAATCCCAGGATTTCAGCCTTTTCCAATAAATGTAAGGCAGTGGGGTGGGTGGTCACCAGCACTGAACACCCTGGGAGCAGCTTGTGCTGGATTAAATTGTACACAATGTTGGACACATGGCACTGGAATTCTGGGTCTGCACAGCGTTGCTAAGGTTCTGTGTCTCTCTGACTCTCAGTAAAATCAATTCTATCCTTTAGTTCATCCAAACCATCAAATATAAACAGCAATCCCTCTGGGTTCTTCCAGACTTCTCCCAGAACATTCTCAAAGTAAGGATACTGTTGTAGAATGAGTTCCCTCAGACTTATTTCACAGTTAATGGAGTTTAAATACCTGAATTTGAAACTGAACACAAAATTGAAGTGTTGGTATATTTTCCCCGTGGCCCAGTCATAAACAATCTTCTGCATCATTGTTGTTTTTCCGATCTCCGGGACACCGGCCACTGCTGCTGAATTCCCAGGCTTTACTCTGTTCACTGATGTCGGAGTCACAGAGTCAAATCCGAAGAATCTCTTTATTTGCTGCCAGTAAGTCACACTATGGGAAAAGCTGCTTTGAAGCAACTGATCGGCACGGATTTTTTCCAACTCTCCCCGAAGTTGTTTCTCTCTCCACTCCTCATGGTCTCGGCCTCTTGCCAGCAGCTCGTGTTCCACAAACCTCCGTTCTCGAACAGAAGAAATGACCGTCAGCTCAGCGTATCGATCAACCAGCTTGGAAACCTTCACCTTCTCCCTCAACAAAATCGTGTTCACTCTGAGCTCTTCAGTTTCTTCCTGCAGTGTTTTCTTATGTTTCTCATGAACATCTTCCATGTGAACAGAAAGAAAACTGAGACAGTTAAATTCTCAACTTAATAGAGATACATGCAAAATTCAAATCACTAGAATGCCAACAGTTAACACAAGAGTGTTATGTTTGTTACTGCTGAAAGTGAAATTCCACCAACACACAGCTGTTTGGCCTGTAACCAATATGCAAAAATATTTTTAAAAAATCGAATCTTCACAGCACAGTCTGCTGCGAAGGTGAACATGCCTCTAATACTCCACTGCAACTGCCTGCATTGACCAACTCAAGACCCTTTAATTTCCAGGTACTTTATTTTTAGGATAAAGTTTGAAAATCCACATGATTAAGGGTCTCAGTCTAAAAATGTCGCCTGTTCATTTCCCTCTGTAGATGCTGCCTGGACACGTGAGCAATGTCAGAATCTGTAATATCTTCATATTGACAGGCGATGTTTTGTCAAGTTAAAATAGCTACTGGAAGAACTTATCAAAACAGTCACCGCATGTGTAGAAGAAAACAGTATTAACCTTTCAGGTCACTGTCCTAATGAAGCCCTTAGAAAATCTGAATATCTTCAATTGCAGAGGAAAATGAGGTTGGATAGAATGGGCAGCCACAATGCAAAATTAAACTCTGTCCCTTCTGCCTGTACCATCCATATTCCTCCCCTCCTTTCAATTTCACGTGTCTAACAGTCCCTTAAGTGTCCCTGTCCACCACTTCTCCATCACCAACCCTGGCTATACACTCCAGGTCCCCATCACTCTGTGTCCCGACACATCTCCTTCAGAGCATCCCCATCTCACCTTAAACACATGCCTCCCGGCATTAATCATTTCAAACCTGTGGAACAAGATACTGGCTGTCAACTCCAGCGATCAGCATCTTAAAAACCTCTGTCAGTTCCGCCCTCTGACAACACCAATCCAGAGAAAACAAGCCACCTTTGTCTGAACTCTCCCGAGAGTTCACTCCCTCTAACCTGGCAGCATCCTGTCGAACCAGATGGCTGTGTGACACGCAGCGGTAGAAGGCCTCTACTCTGCATCGCAAGACCCTTTCCCCGGTGTGATACAGCCAGCCTGTCCTGGGAAACGATACATATGGCCTTTGTGATGCAGACACTGGCTAACAAGACTGTCACCATGCTCAAGCACACAGATTGAGCCCTGATCTGAGTATCGATCGTAATTATGTCCATGTGAATCGTTGCCTTGCAGGCGGATGACCTTAGAATACCTGCTCACAGAGAAGTGCAGCCCACGTGCTGTCACTGGTGAAGAATGCTGCACATACATTCTTGCCGAATCCGGAAATCTGCTTCGGCAAAACATATTCCTCCCTACACATTCCTCCAATCACAATAAATGTATGTTCTCTGGTGAGAATATTGCCATTACCACCCGGGGAGAAAGGGTGATGGCTGTAGGTTCTACCTCTGCCTCTTATCACCTTAGACACCTGTATGAAGTTGCCTCTCATCCTCCTTCACTCAAAAGAGGGAAGTCCTAGATTGCTCCAGGATGTATAATCTAACATGGGCAGTATCCTGGCAAATTTCCTTTGAATTTTCTTTAAAGTTTCCGCATCTACCCTATAAGGAGTCAACCAGAACTGAACACAACCTTCTATGTGTGGCCCTACCTGAGTTTTAAAGAGCCCCAAAATTACAGCATCGCATGGCTCTTGAGCTCAATCACAATGGTGTCATATGTGTAACGTGTGTGGGAGTTTCGCAGTACATCAGAACCATTGTAGGAGTTAATGAGGCTCAGCGGCTCATCAGGATCTGAACACTTGTCTACGGTTGTCACAGAATGTGCAAGGTGTTCAGGGCCCGTCGGCGTTAAACAGATACATCAGTCAATATAATTCATTGTCACATTTTCAATATTTGGCAGAGATTCGATGATTAAAAATTTAAACTGCAAACATCTGAGCGACTGGTGTTGCATTCCGCAATCATTCCTCTGAATCAAACATTTTTTTTCTCTGTCTCCCAGACTATGCAACCCTCAGAACAAGCATCTGAGGCTCACATTGATTCCGGCAAGTCAGAAAGTGAAATCTCTTACCTTTTAACTGAGGTGGGAGTTCGGTTAACCCTTGACTGATGTTCATGTATTCTGGTATATCAGCCCCTGTTTAAATCAATAAATTAAAATTGAATCATATTGTTCCAGCTACTATGGTTTTTATTGTCAGTTTTGCGTTCAATGTGTTGTTTTACCGTACCGAGCTCCTGGATTTCCTTCAATATTCTGTCCAACTTCGGTAACTCGTTTTGCATTTTCACAAATGCTTCCCACATCACTCTCCGGGCTCGGGAGCCTTTCCCCATCACCAGGCTGAAGAATACCTTCGAACCCTCCGGCCGGTTTTGCTTCCTCACAAGTTCAGTGATTTTCTATAAATAACAAAAACAAATATACTGAGGAGCGTACTGACATTGCACACGAGGAAAGTCACTGCCCAGTTATGGGATGTCTCAGCAGCCAAGGTACAGTCACTGGACGGGCTCGTCTCTCGTTCTGCGATCCTTGGATCGAGTCGTCAGCAGTAAAACAGGAAATGAAAATTAATAAAACTCTGAATTCACTAGTTTATACAGGTTTATCAATAAAGAAGCTTCAAGCTTGATAATTGTGGGGAATGCAAGATGGAAGCAATGCATTATTAATCTGCGAGGCTGTCACTGCAAAACCGAGGGAGGATGCCTCAGAAGGTTCTTCAAACAAGGTGATATTGGACAGATTAGATGTACCTCAGTGACTGATGTGAATTAAACTGGGCTGCTATTTGACACGAGGAAAGACATTAATCAGTCATTATCTTCATTATCTCCATTATCTTCCAAGACACTCGAAAACTTTCACAAAGTACCATGAAGCATCCTGATTGGATGCAACACTCTCTAGAATAGGGCAAAGGGTGTGGGGCTGGGGGAGGTGAGTGGGCTATTGCACAAGATCGAAATAAGTTGCATAAACTTGTAAAATTAGTCACCTCCATCATGGGCACTAGCCTCTGTAGTATCCAAGACATCTTTAAGCAGCAGTGCCTCAGGAAGTCAGCATCCATTATTACTAAACTCCATACTCAGGGAGTATGACCTGTTCTCATTTCTACCATCAGGAAGGAGGTACAGAAGTCAGAAGGCACAGATTTAGTGATTCAGGAACAGCTTCTTTTCCGCTGTCATCTCATTTCTAAACGGATATTGAACCCATAAACTACCTCACTGCATTTTTTCTTTTCTTTGCACTACTGTTGAAATGGGTATTGCAAAAAATGAAAAATGTAGTGAGGTAGTTTATGGGTTCATTATCTGTTTAGAAATATTGCATTGCACTGCTGTCGTAAAATTAACAAATTTCACGACATATGCTACCGATATTAAACCTGAAATCTGATTCTGATATCTGGCGAATGAATCCTTCTTTCATTCCTCCTTCATTATGTTACTGAAAAACAGAAACCCCTTTTTTCACGTTTATTCAAGGACAGCAGACATAAAATGATATGCCTCTTGACTAACCTCGCTGGCTTGGTGATTATTGGAAACTGATGAGAGAGGCAGGATTAATCTTCATTTGGAAAGACAGTTTGTGATCAGGTAGAGTCAACATGAACTGGTTCATGAGCAACATGGCAAAATGCTGGATGAACTCAGCAGGTACTGCAGGATCTCTGGATGGAAATGAACAAATGACGTTCAGGGCCGGGATCCTTCATCAGGACTGGAAAGGAAGGGATGAGAAGCCAGCATGAGAAACTGGGACCAAGGCCTCCTCTACTGCCACCATGAGGCCACACTCAGGTTTTGGGAGCAACACCTCATATTTTGTCTGTTTAGAGTCTACCCTGATGCCAGAAAATTCACTTCTATAACCTCCAGTAATTTCTTCTCCTCCCCTTTTCTCTCTTATTAACTAGTCCCGATTATTGATTCTCAATCTTTTGTTCTCTTCTCATCGACTGTCCATCACTTCCATTTGCCCTGTCCCCACACCTCCCCCCTTACCACCATTCCGGGCCCCAGACAGTCCTTCCAGGTGAGACAACACTTCACCTGTGAGTCTGCTGGAGTCGTCTATTGCATCTGGTGCTCCTGGTGCGGCCTCCTCAACATCGGCGAGACCCGACACAGATTGGGGACCGCTTAATCGAGCACCTACGTCCATCTGTCACAATAGACAGGACCTCCCGGTTGCCACCCACTTCAACTCTGCCTCTCATTCCCATCTAAATATGTCCATACATGGCCTCCTCTACTGCCATAATGAGGCCAAACTCAGGTTGGAGGAGCAACACCTCATCTACCGTCTGGGTAGCCTCCAGCCTGGTGGTGTGAACATTGAATTCTCCAAATTCTGGTAATTCCCTTCCCCTCCCCATTCCCCTATCCCAGGTCCCTCTCTGCCTCTCTCTCCTTTCAACTTTCTGCTTCTTTATCTCTACAGTTCTTTCATGCTTATCCCCTCCCCCTCCCCCCCTTTATCTTTCCTCTGATTGGTTTTCCACCTGGCGCCTCTAGGCCCTACCCCCTCCCCATCTCTATTACTGGGTTTCAGCTCTCTCTTCCCCCCCATTCCTGATGAAGGGTCTCGGCCCGAAACGTTGGCTACTCTTTTCTCACGGATGCTGCCTGACCTGCTGAGTTCTTCCAGCATTGTGTACGTATTCTCACTTCCATTTGCTGCTCCTCCTTCAGTTTCTCACTCAGCCCCTCTCCTCTCCTATCAGTTTCCATCTTCTTTTGCCTTTACCACTTATCACCTCCCCACCCAGCTCGCCGCAAACCTGGTTTCAGCTATCATCTGCCACAGTGTACTACCACACCCCAGCACAATCTTCTTTTGATGGCTTCTTCACACTTCCTTTCCCATCCTGATGATATCTCGGCCCAAAGCCACAAATGTGCATTCTCTTCCTGACTTCCTTCAGTATTCTGTTTGTGTTGCTCTGGATTTCCAGCATCTGTGGGACCCGTTGTGCTTACATTTGTCCATAAGACCATAATACACAGGAGTTGAATTAGACCATTCCATCATGGTTGACCCCAGATCCCACTCAACCCCATACACCTGCCTTCCCACCAGATCCTCCGATGCCCCAACCAATCAGGAATCTGTCAACTTCCACTTTCAATATACCCATGGTCGGCCTCCAGCGCAGACTCTGGCAGAGCAATCTACAGATGCAGGCAGCACTCTTTGGCTAAAAACATCCCTCCTTACTTCTGTACTAACAGGTCACACCTCAAATCTCGTTCTGGATTCCCCACCACAGGAATCATTCTTTCCACATCCACTTTATCTAGTACTTCCGAAATTCTGTAGGTTTCAATGAGATTCCGATGCATTCTTCTAAATTCCAGTGAGTACAAGCCCAGTGCTGCCAAATTCTCCTCGTATTTTAACCCCTTTATCCCTGGAATCATCCTCGTGAACCTGCTCTGGACTCTCTCCAATGGCAATACATCCCTTCTGAGATAAGGGGCTCAAAACTGTTGACAATACTCTGTACGGCCTGAATGGTGTCTTATAAAGATTCAGCATTTTCTCTTTGTTTACTATATTCTAATCCCCTTCAGATAAATGCCAACATTGCATTTGCCTTCTTTACCACAGACTCAACCTTCTGGGAGTCTTGCACAAGGGCTCCTAAGTCCCTTTGTACCTCTCATGTTTGAATCTTCTCCCCATTTAGATAATAACAACTGTTGTTCCTTTTACCAAAATGGATGATCATACATTTTCCAACACTGTATTCCATCTGCCCCTTTGTTGCCCATTCTTCCAATTTGTCTAAGTCTTGTTGTAAACTCATTGCTTCCTCAGCACTACCTGCCCCTCCACGTATCTTCAGATCATCTATAAACTTTGCCACAAGCCATTAATTCCACTAAATCATTGACAAACAATGTGAAAAGCAGCCGTCCCAATACTGACCCCCAACGGACACCACTAGTCACTGCCAGCCAACTCGAAAATGTCCCTTTTATTCCCACTTGCTGCCTCCTGACTATTAGCCATTCCTCTATCTATGCCAGTATATTTCTACTAACACCTTATCAAATGCCTTCTGAAACTCTAAGTCAATGACATCTAATGCCTCTCCTTTGTCCATGGTGCTTCATACTTCCTTGAGGAATCCTGAAAGAATTTTCAGGCAAAATTGCCCTTTACAGAAACCATATGACTGACATTTTATCATTTGTCTCCAAGTACCTCAAAACCTCATCTTTAATAATGGACTCCAACACCTTCCCAACCACTGAGGTAAGTCTAACTGGCCTATGTAACTAAATCCTTTGCTGACGGTATTACTGTTGATGTGGTTTTTGTTGTGGGGAGGTTGGAGCATTCCACTGAAATTTTCAGATGGAATCGGGTGGAATGGGTTCATACACAGAACAAGGTAAACTGGGGCTATTAACTGCAAATTCTGTCTTCCAGGGTGCTAATGGTGAGCTGAGGTCATGGCAAGTCAAGGGAATGTGAACACACCCTCGTTTATTGGAAATTGTCACCGCTAACAATGCGTTTGCGCACAGCCCAGGCTGAGGGCTATTTATATCTTGCCACATGTGCAGACGAGTCATAAACAGAACTTTGTGTAATAGACAGCCATCACCACCCCCACCCAGACACCCCACCTGGAGCCCCTGATGGCAGAATGATCACTGATAAAGCATCTGGAGAAGCTCGTGACTCTCACACTACAGGACGAACTGATACGGTGATGGCCAGGGCTGGGATGATCGTTAATTTTAGCTAACTGGGAAAAGACGGCCGTGATTCAACCTGTCTTGAGTCACCATCTGCAAGGTCTATCTTTTATTGAGGTTGAGTTGACTGACTGAACTTAAACAGCAGCTTTGTAGAACGATTGGATCTAATTTTAACTCTCAGCTGTTCACCAGGCATGATACATTCCTACTGCTCACTTGCCACTGTGATAAGCATGTCATGTTTGGAAAGAATGGGTTTCCCTAACTCTAAAGTTCAAAGGAAATTTTATAATCAGAGCACATATATCTCATCACATACTACCCCGAGATTCCCTTTTCTGCAGGCATATTTAACAAATCTATAAAACCCTAACTATAACATAATAATGAAAGATCAGCCAGAAGCCAGTTCCCGGCACCCCAGCTCAAAATTTCCAGTGCTGATGCCAGATCTGTCAAAACAATGATCAGAGATCAGTGTTAATATTGCATCAAACAGCTGCAGACCTGGGAGAAGAGACAATTTGGTTTCTTTCCCATTGGATACCTTCAGTTCTGTGATGTTAGAACCAGCAGACATCACCACAGTCTCAGCATTTCAGTGAGTTCTTCCACACGTTCTTCAATTGCCTGTTTCAGTCTTTCCCGGTAGAATTTTGACAGCTGAAATAGTTGTTCCTCATTCCACTGTGAGGTGTGCTCAGAGACTGTAGTCATAGGACCTGTGAATACGAAGGGTGAATTAAAACAAGAGCCATGACTGTTCCCTCGACATGAGCACCACGTAGCTGGCCCAGTTGGCATTCGTTTACATTGGCCACTCCAGAGACTGTTCACCAAATATCTCAGCTCACAGTCTAGTTCTGAATCCAAAGATTCAGCAAAGACCAGATAAATTATTCTACTTCTCCCTCCATTGATGCCTCTGCACCCCAGACTCAGAGCTGACACAATATTGCTCATTCTCACATGCCAACTCTCCGATATCACCGGCCCAGCCCCCCCATCTCTGCTGTGCTGGGTGAGAAGCTGACAGTGATGCAGGTGGATGCTTCCCTGCTGTCATGGCTTATTGATTACCTGACTGGCAGACCAGTACGTACGCTTGCAACACTGTGTGTCAGACAGAGTGATCAGCAGCACTGGGGCTCCACAGTGGACTGTCCTGTCTCCCTTTCTCTTCACCATCTACACCTCGGACTTCAACTGCTGCACAGAGTCTTGCCATCTTCAGAAGTTTTCTGATGACTCTGCCATAGTTGGATGCATCAGCAAGGGAGATGAGGTTGAGTACAGGACTATGGTGGGAAACTTTGTCACATGGTGTGAGCAGAATCATCTGCAGCTTTATGTGAAAAAGATTAAGGAGCTGGTGGTGGATCTGAGGAGGGCTAAGGCACCGGTGACCCCTGTTTCCATCCAAGGGGTCAGTGTGGACATGGTGGAGGATTACAAATACCTGTGGATACGAATTGACAATAAACTGGACTGGTCAACGAACACTGAGGCTGTCTACAAGAAGGGTCAGAACCGTCTCTACTTCCTGAGGAGATTGAGGTCCTTTAACATCTGCCGGACGATGCTGAGGATGTTCTACGAGTCTGTGGTGGCCAGTGCTATCATGTTTGCTGTTGTGTGCTGGGGCAGCAGGCTGAGAGTAGCAGACACCAACAGAATCAACAAACTTATTCGTAAGGCCATTGATGTTGTGGGGGTGGAACTGGACTCTCTGACGGTGGTGTCTGAAAAGAGGATGCTGTCCAAGTTGCATGCCATCTTGGACAATGTCTCCCATCCACTCCATAATGTACTGGTTAGGCACAGGAGTACATTCAGCCAGAGACTCATTCCACCGAGATGCAACACTGAGCGTTATGGGATATCATTCCTGCCTGTGGCCATCAAACTTTACAACTCCTCCCTTGGACTGTCAGACAGCCTGAGCCAATAGGCTGGTCCTGGACTTATTACCACTTAGCATAATTTACTTATTATTATTTAATTATTTATGGTTTTATATTGCAATATTTCTACACTGTTCTTGGTTGGTGCGACTGTAACAAAACCAAATTTCCCTCAGGATCAATAAAGTATGTCTGTCTGTCTGTCTGTCATTTCCTGATCCTTCCGAGCCCGTCCTTATGGATACTGGGCTCCATCCTTTGGAACCGGGATCACATCTGACTATCTGATCAGAAGTTATCAAAGTTACAATTAGACAGACAACGACTGCCTTACTTGCACCACTGACATCTGATAAATGATTAGATTTAGTACTTACAATGCTCAATTACCAATACCACCATTAATAACTATTCCTCAGAATCTCACGTCTATCAGAATAACTAAATATCTGTTTTAAAAAAATCTAATTCCGTCCATAGACTGAGCAGAGGAGCAGGACATTCCACCTCAGTTGTTTTTCACACTAAACACTAACACTTACTTTCCCACCAGCTTCCAATTTTAGAATTGGTTTCAACTGCTGGTTTTTTCATTTCTCCCCGGAGCAGACATAGGACCGTAAGATACAGGATCAAAATTACATCATGTGGCCCATCGAGTCCTCTGCATTTTCTTCATGGCTCATCCATTTTTTCTCAGTTCCAAACTCCTGGGTTCTCCCTGTATCTTTTCCTGACACTATATTCCATCGTGATTTCTTTGCCCATTCTGCAAATCTGACTAAGTCCTTTTGTAGCTTCTCTACAATCTGAAAACTGCGTACCCTTCCACCTATCTTCATACTGTCTGCAAACTCTGCAACAGAGCTATCCATTCCATCATCAAAACCAATGACATATAACACAAAAAAAACAGTCCCAACACATACCCCTGTGGAATACCACTAGTCACCGGCAGCAGACCAGAAAACCCACCCTGTAATCCAACATTTTGCCACCTGACAATCAGCCACTGCTTTATACATGCCAGAATCTTTAACTGCAATACCATGAGCTCGAGGCTTGTAAGCAGCCTCTTCTGTGGCACCTTGTCAAAGGCCTTCTGAAAATCCAACACAACATCAACTACTTTCTCCATCCTGCTTTTTATTACTTCAAAGAATTCCACCAGTCACGATTTTCCCTTAAGGAAACCAGGCTGACTACAGCCTATTTTATCATATGCCTCCTAGTACCCTGAGACCTCAAGGTTAACAACCGACTCCAACATCGTCCCAAACTCTAACGTCAGACTAACTGGCCGTTTCTTCCGGCTAATCTCATTGCTCTCATGCTCCAACTAACGTGTCTAACCTGCCTTTCACAGCCATTTCATTCTGTGTGGTCTCCTGTTTTAATAAAACCATAAGATATTGGAGCATTTGGCCCATCAGCTCTGCTCTGGCATTTCATTATGGCTGATCCATTTTCCCTCAGCTCCAATCTCCTGCCTTCTCCCCATATCTTTTCATACATTAGGCAGACCAGTTAATGACAACTACTCAAAAGTTCCTGTTCCCCCTGTAGCTGTAATTGTGCTCTACCCTTCCCTCAGTTCAGGTTATTTATCTTCTCTGTAAAAATACATTTTTGCAAGCCAGATGCTGCTCAGTTGTCAGGAGGCACAATAATATTTGTAAAACATTTGTAACACACCCTTGTCCGTCCTTGTTGCTATCTCAAGATCCTCTGTCATCTTTGCGACATCATCCATAATGGAGATCAGCGTTCCAATTCCGGGTGCTCTGTAATAGATGGAACATTAATAAGATGATAAGGAAATTATTATGAGAAGAAAAACATTGTCCTGAAAACTCCTACGCACATTTCATCTACTCTTTGCCTGCTCGAGCACTTTCAAATCCCCTGGAGCCCAGCCCTAGTGGGCTACACACTGTCCAATCTCCTAGAACCCATCCTTTCTGGATCACAATCTAGCTGATCACAGATTGTCTGACCTCACCCCACACCCCTCCCATCCCAGAGCCCATGCAAGTCTCCAGAGGAAAGTTCTCCTCACATCATGCAGAAAGAATCACAGACCCAGCTCCTGATCTCAATGGCCCCTATAGTATGCAAATGATTCAAATACATCACATTTCATACTTGAAGCTGTTTAAAAAATGTAACCTATTTCACTGATCCCCCCCCCCCCCACTTCGTCATGCATTGGAGTATAAATGTAAAAACACTGAGGCAGTGGTAAGTTAATTTGCATCATTCACCCACACAACCTTCAGAAAGTTTGTATGGAATTTCCCTCCACAACTTGTTTTCCCATTTCCTCCCATCAGGTCTACACTCTCCTTTGGAGACGTGCAGGCACTTCCCTGTCTCCACCCAGATGATAGTGTTATTCTGCCTATGTAACCCCACAATTGTTAACAACTCATCTATCCAGCCGATCTCAACTGGCTGCCTGAGTTTTCACTCTCCTTCCCTAAAGTTTATCCTGCAGCCTGCTGTGTTCAGTTTCTGTTCCCTCTTGTTCTGTGGCCTTGTGGCTTGTTATGTTACGCTGTATTAAAGTTATAAATCACCGCTAATCGTCTCTGCTGCCCTTCTTTTGGGTCAGGCCTCCTCTATATTTCCTCACCCTTGCTACAACCAGGGATATTTTACTTCCCAAAAAAAATGTCATCGTTTTAAATGAGATCTATGCCTGAGCCTTTGCGTACCTGCCACGGAAGATAGTTCCACAGTATTTCTATCATCTGAGTGAAGAAATTTCTCCTCATTTTGTTGCTAAACTGCTCACAGGCTGTTCAGTGTCTGACTTGCAACTGGACTGCCCAGCCAAGCATTCAGCAGACATGCTCCAGTGCGGGACTTCAAAATGTATAAACATTTTAATGAGGCCCCTTCCGGCTTCTAAACATTCAGCCCATTTAGTCTCTCACAATACACCGACACGACTTCCGGTAATTAAACCCCAATTCTTTCATTACATCATCTCCCAATCTGCAGGGTATCGTCTTTTTGAGAAAATAATATCAGAATTCACTCCACGCTTGTGATGTGATCTGATCAAAAGCTCTCTATGATTGAACCCTCATTGCCTGCAGTATTTGCAAGTGTTGTGTGCACTGGAATACTCAGGTCCATTCTGACAAGATCGATACCTGGTTCTTTGCCATTTCAATAAGCATTCACAAGTTCTGTTCCTCAATTTTCTTCCTGTCAATCAGGATTTTGCTCACTCAGATGATGTCCCAATACCTAATGACACTGTAGCAATTGTGGAGAAAAATTAACTGACCAACATGTTTTGGGAAGGTATATGGAGAATGTGTAAACCTAAATGAAGAATCTGAAAAGATCACACCGAAGGTATCGGAGGTCAGTGTCAGTCAAGATTTTAGTCACTCAGATTACATCCCATTATATTTAATTACAACACAGAAAACCACAGTCCTTGCAGCAGCTCTGTCGTGATTACCAATGCCTAACAGCAGTGTAGCAGCTGGTGGCGAAGCATTAACCTACCCATGGATTTCCGGAAGAGGTTAGAATCAATTACCAGCTGGAAGTCCACGTTACCACTTTGAGAACGTGAGGAAATACACTGAGTGCTTCACCTTCACAGGTCCGTGTCGCAGCATTCTCATGCTGTTGTTTTACCATATTGTTTATGGTCTTGATCCCAAACATTTAAATTGGAACGTCGTTAGATTTGCTACTCTCAGACATAAGGCAGAACCATGTTTGGGAGCAGAGCACCGTGTCTGCAATGATGTCAATACAATCCATGATAATCCTAATCCCCTGATGACCACATCACAGTTCTCCCCGGCACCACCAGATTCTTCGGTATTTCAAGCCTTCCACCTTGAACTTATTCAATGACTCCAACTCTACAGCAGTTTGTGGTAGATAATTCTCAACACCCTTATTCTACAGCCACTCAGTAATCTGCTCCGCCTTCCCACTTCTTTACCCAACCATGTATGAGATGGTCGGTAAATCAGATATTAGTCACTTTGAACTGGCATTTTATAACACCGTTCCGTGCTCTCTAGGTTACACCAGCAGGTTTTCACTGCTCTATCCATTTATGTCATGGGTAACCATTTGGACTGCAATCACAGCTTCTGAATGTCCTGCAGCCGCTCACTATCCTGGACCCATGGAGACAACGTTACCTCCTGGAGCAGTGTCTATCGGCAAAGAAACACTTGTCCTCCGACTTGTTAATGAATTCAACAATCGGACCCAAATGTTACTGTTCGGTTGATCACCCTACAATTCGTGAGGAATTTCAGTCCGCCTTCCTAACTCAACTTCCAGTTTGTCCACTTTGACTCATATAACAGAGCCAGACTCTCTGATCAGCTCATTGAGCCTGTTTGATGCCATTGCCTCAGCACATCACCGCATAGAAAACTGTGCTGTCAACAACAGACTGGTAGAACATGTGAAGGAGGGACCTGCATACTCCAAAGGACCTCAGTCTCCAGAGGAAGGAGAGGTGTCTCTAGCCCTCCTCGTACTCAGCCTCTGTGTTGGTGCTCCACTCAAGCCTGTCATCCAGGTGCATCCCAGGTAGTGGTAGATCCTCACCACATCCACGTCCTCACCAACAACAGTAACAGGGAGCAGTGCTGGCTCAGTCTTCCTGAAGTCCATCACCATCTCCTTTGTTTTACTGATGATACAGCTTGCACCATTTGACAAAGTCCTCCACCAGGGCCCTGTACTCATCCTACCAACTTCACTTTATCCACCTATTGCTCAGACATCAGAGAATGTCTGCAGATGACATGGCTCAGTGTTGTATGTAAGGTCCGAGCTGGGTACAGGGTAAACAGCATAGTCCAATATAGTCCCCTGTGGGGCACAGTGTTGCTCATAGCCACGTCTGATACACAGCTCTCAAGGTGCAGATACTGCCGTCTGCCAGTCAGGTAGACCCACCATACTCCAATGGAGAATCAAATGGTCAAATGGCCACATCATTGTGCTTACGTATATTATGCTCACTGTATGAGGATCATGATGGAACAGTAACTATGTGCCTTGACAGAGCTATTCTTGACCACAGTGCAGGTAATAATACATAGCATTGTAATGTACCCTCCCTATACTGGTGATAATGAAGGGAAAACAATTAAATAATATGCTGGCGGCTGTCCTTTCCAAAAGGGAACCTCCCTTCCAAATATCCATGAAGAAACCCCTGCATTGGAGATGATTTATATGGTCCTCTGAGAAATGACTTAGTTTTACATTTAATACAAGGGTATTTAGAAACAGGAAATGAGGCTGATCTTGCACACAATGCCACATCGCACAAACGTATAAATGAAACAAATTCCCAGCTGCTGCCACCCTCCCATCTCCGGTCTCAGTCATCTCAGAAACTGAGATCAGTGCAGAGGGGTGAACCAATCTCCTGCCACTGGAAACACAGGTGTGTGGAGATGGTCTGGGCTGTACTGTCCTTAAAAATCTGTATCTCTGGCTCAATGTTCAGAACTGCAAAGGAAGGGGAACAATTTCATTAATCTTCCCAACAGCAGGGAGGAATATAGTACTAAGCAACTTTGTTAATTATAATCGTGGAAGAACACTGCTAATTCTGTTAAAAATCAATATGTCACATATCCATTGTCCATTTGATAATTTAGTAATTTCTGAGCATATTGTTCAATTACTGTTCAGTGTCTTGATAGTGTGAGCGGACAGTGATTGAGATGAACACGGTGGGTGACTTCTCTCAGTATATTACTTCGTGTGTACCCTCCTGATTCTGATCCCAGAAAGTCAACATTATGGTTGCAGAGGTAAATTAGCAAGCACTGAGTAAATTCCAGTTCCGTTTGGTAAACATTAACCAAGCTCACATCTACCTCCTAGGCTCAGTGATTGCTAGGAATCAAGCTGTTCACTGCAACTTGGACTTTTGGAGTAAATTTGGCAATTTACTCACTTTTCTAAACACAAAGTACACTGCAGATGCTGTGGTCAAATCAACACATACAGACAAGCTGGATGAACTCAGCAGCTCGGGCAGCATCCGTTGAAATGAGCAGTCAACGTTTTCTATCCTATCCCCTCCCTGCTTCCCCTCCCCCACACCTTGATCTTTCCTCTGATTGATTTTCCCCCCTCCCCCCACCTTCTTTTGGGGCCCCTGCCCCCTCCTTCAGTCCTGACGAAGGGTCTCGGCCCGAAATGTTGACTACTCATTTCAACGGATGCTGCCCGACCTGCTGAGTTCATCCAACTTGTTTGTATGTGTATACTTTTCTTATGTCCATGTCTAATAACACTGACTACGCTTTGCCCTTCTATCTGTGCTTCAGAGGAAGTACAGCGAGCTCAGGCCTCATACCATATTTAGCTTCAGTCAGATTATACTTCTCACAACACAACTTGTTTATTACCCACGGCAAACTCCAGCTGATAGGGGAAAGGGGTTTCCTTTCAGTTAGTCCTGATGAAGGGTCTCGGCCCGAAACGTCGATAGTGCTTCTTCCTATAGATACTGCCTGGTCTGCTGTGTTCCACCAGCATTTTGTGTGTGTTGCTTGATAAGTATTTGATTGTTTTTCGCTTGTTATTTTCCACAGATAGTGACTGTACATGTTTACTCTGTATCTGTGCTGAACTTGGCAAAAAGAACGTGATGAAGCAAGTCTGCTCCTGATTATTGCATTTAAGGAATGTTGTACAGCAGGCCCATCAACTTGCTCTCCTGAGACGAGCTTCAAGGTAACAACTGCAGTTCTACAACAGGCTAAATCTGTCCTCTAGCTGACGAGAGTAATGTTCACATTTCAGTTTGTGTATCTCAGTGCTAGTTCTTTCCTTGATGATGCATTTGATTTCGTTATTGTTTTACAAATCTCTCAACTAGTTGAAGATGTTTATTTTTTATAAACTCTGAAAATTGGAACAAGTAATTGCTGCTCAAGATAAATGAACGTAAAGGATATGAGCGGCATTATCCCACAACACACTCCCCTTGATGAGGCAAGTTGATTTTTTTTTCTTGTTTCCTTGCTTCCAGACATCCTCCTAGTGAAATAGTTTGGTCTACCTTATTCAGTGTAAGTATCCTGTCTTTAAAAAGGAACCACATATTCGAATTTTGATGCAACATATTTATGTAGCTACAGAGAAGGCAAGTCAGTGGCTATATTTCATTCAGAGCTTGAGATTTGGTTTATCACCCAAAACATTCGAAAACTTCTACAAATGTATCGTGGAGAGCATTCTGTCAGGCTGCATCACAGTCTGCTATGGGGGGAGGGGTGGGTACACTGCACAGGATGAAAATAAGTTGCAGAAACTTTTAAAATTAGTCAGCTCTATCATCTGCACTAGCCTCCATAGTATTAAGGAAATCTGTCAACCAGGACCTGTCTCTTTCACATTATTGTCATTAGGAAAAAAGTACAGATTCTGAAGGCACAGATTCAGTGATTCAGGAACAGTTTCTTCCCCTCTGCTATCCAATTTCCGAATGGCACTGAGCCTCACTACATTTTAATTTGGGTTTTTTTACGCTACAGATATATGAACTGAACTACTTAACAGACATTCATATACTGATGGGAATCCAGAATTTTTCTCTATATTTATTGGAAGGTACTATAATGGACATCATATATAAGTGTTTGGGGAAACAGGGTCTAACTGGAGATACAGTCGGCCCTCCTTATCTGTGGGGGATTGGTTCCTGGACTCCTCACGGATACCAAAATTCGCGGATGCTCAAGTCCCTTATTCAACCTGTCTCAATCCGGTGGATCTTAGGACCCAGCGGAACCACAGACCTTATACGACCTGTCTCAGTGCGGTGGATGTTAGGACCTGGCGCCAGAGCTCTGAATGAGCAGTGTTTCTGTTCACGGAAATAATCATGATCACAATTGAAAATAAAATGGAAATAATAAAGCGATTGGAAAGAGGTGAAACGCCATCGGTCAAGCATTAGGCTACGTCGGTCAACGATCGGAACAATTTTAAAGGATAAAGTGAGAAAGGCTCTGCTCCGATGAAAGCTACAATTACTACTAAGCAATGCAGTGGTTTAATTATTGGGTTTTGTGGTTTTAGGTTTGTCCGGCACTGAAGCATACTTTCTTAAGTGTTTTATATGCATAGAAAAGTAAAATATATACTATATACTAAGGCAAACATTTGACTAACTGATGCTAAATAATACCAGGTGTACCTGTTCCGAATTACTTAGTAAGAGAACTTCCGATTTTTTTCTATCCCGATTCACGATAACCCACGCACATCCTCCCGTATACTTTAAATCATCTCTAGATTACTTATAATACCTAAAACAATGTAAATGCTATGTAAAATGGTTGTTATACTGCATTCCTTAGGGAATAATGACAAGAAAAAAAAGTCTGTACATGCTCGAACAACAAGTGCTGGAAGAGAACTTCCAGGTTTTCTCGATTTGTGGTTGGTTGAATTCGCGCATGCGGAATCTGCGGATAAGGAGGGCCGACTGTACTCAACATGGCTTTGCCAGTGGCAGATCACATCCAATGAATTTTACAGATGTTTTTGAAACTGTTACCAAGCAGTTTGATGCAGAGAAAGCTGAAAGTTGTCTGCATGATCTATGACAAAATACTCCATAGTGGTTGGCCCAAAAGGGATACGTTATTTAGCATTCAGGATGAAGCAGTCAACAGAATTCAATGTGGGCTTGTGGGAGGAGCCAGCAAATAGTGTCACTCACTAGTCCTGTGTTCTGCAGGCATCGGTGCTGGGTCTGTTGTTGTTTAGTGTCTATTTGAATGATTAAAGAATAACAGGGCAAACAGAATCAAAAACTTGTGGATGACATCAAGATTATGGGTGGAGTGGACAGTGCAGAAAACAACCAAGGCTTGTAAACTGATCTAGACCAGCTGGGAAAATGGGCTTAAAAATAACAAGTGGAGTTTAACATATACAATTGCAAGGTGCTGCACTTTGACAAGACAAGCCAGGCTAAAACTTACACAGTGAGTGTTAGGGGACTGAGGTCTGCGATAGAACAAAGGGACCCAGGAATGCCGATGCACACTGACATGGTGCCAAAAGAAATGTTGAAGTTTTCCATGGTGGGAATTAACTGTTCATTCTAACTTTTGCAGTTACTTACGAAGGTATTGAAAGAAGAAAATTACAAGCATGGATTTTTGTTCTGTCCTATATTTCTTTTTGTTCAGTGTTTCTTTATGTTTTTTTTCCATGAAACAGTTTCACAGAGAGACCCAGATTCCACACTGGCCATGTGGAATCCAGGTTAAAGTAATGGAAATTTCTGCACCTCTATTCCAGATATGAGATGCCCTCATTTCAGAGGGGAATTGCTCATGGGTAGACTGTTAAATTACAAATTTTAAGTTAACATTTTAGAAGACTGGAATATTTGGGGAACAATCCTAAAAGTTGTTTTTACTCACAAGAATGGCTTCTTTTTACAGAACATAAAATATGTTGCTCAAGACTTTAGACATAGTGATTTTGGCATTTGTATTTCCTTTAAAAAGCGTTATGATGCAGTCATGTTTGTCATGCAAATTACTAATTTAAATATTAGTCTGGCTCAAAAAGCAGCTTGTCGTTAATTCCCTCACCATCACACGTTTATCCAGCTGCTGCTGGGTAGTAGTCGAGTCAAAATGATTTGGGCAGTCAGCCCCGACACTGTAGGGGTGAGATGTAGTTGTAAAACATATTAAAATCTTCTCCCTTCCTTGCAGATAACCTTCCTGTACTGGAGAAAAGCACGGATACCATGATATGATAGCAGATCATCTCCAGAGGCCATTTGTATCAAAACAAAAATGGAGGAAATGGAAGGAGATCAGATAAAGCAACGCACAAGAACAAAGACACAAAACAATGGGGAAGCATTTTTTTGTAGACGGTTAATATCCTGTACAGGATGTCAAGTAGAGAACCGTGCATTACGGTTTCAGTCATGAAGGTTCACTCAAAATTATCCCGAGGGGAATAGGAAGGCTGACGAATTAGCAAAGCAAGGTGCTTTAAATGGGAAGGAATGGCTGCTGCAAACTG
Organism: Hemitrygon akajei; assembly: GCF_048418815.1. Classification (NCBI taxonomy): domain Eukaryota; kingdom Metazoa; phylum Chordata; class Chondrichthyes; order Myliobatiformes; family Dasyatidae; genus Hemitrygon; species Hemitrygon akajei. The sequence continues at coordinate 3,900,379 of NW_027331949.1, forward strand.
GCGAGATCGGAATGCAGAAGGAATAATACAGGTCTACCAAAGGAGAAAGAGGACTCATATCTGTACTGTGCTGGGGAGAATGGTGTGACGGCCGTGGACAAAAACCTTCTGTTTTCCAGAACCTGGAAATGTACAGTTCTGAAATAAAATTCTCAAGATGAAGTATCGCAGGGGGAACAATAATTATTGGCTTTTAGGCCCAATTATTGAACAGCTTTAAGTTAATGATAGCCATGGTAAGGTGGGACCAAACACATGTGAACATTGAGCCTGACAGTGACTCGCACAAGAGGCATATCGGTGGGAGGAGGTCACGCCAGGCATTTTTTGAATGTCGTTTCAGTCGTTACAAAATACTCACAGGAGGACATTGTACACCAGAATAGTGAATAGGAATGGCATTAAAGGACATGGATATGTGATTCTTTCAGGTCCCAGGACCCTTCATATTTTTCAAAACTATTAGAAAACCAGCCATCCCACACCTTGAGGTAACTGAAATGATACCAGAGCCCAGGGTAAAACCAAGGGGTTGGTATCAGTGTTAGAAGATGCGAGCGAATTTGTCACTTTGATTCTAGGATACCAGCACCTGCAGGTAGTTTTTAATCAAACTAAAATAATGGTGGTCACCTGCAACAAGGCAGTTATTTACTCACCTTCTTGGAAGGCAACAAAGCAGGAGAGAGTTTAAACCTGTCAAAGATAGAAGGAAAAGGGGACTATTAGAATTAGTGGGAGCTGGTCCCGCCTCAGGGGTACTCATTGTCAATACCTTAATTATATCGGAATTAAAAAGCTAGATACAGTTCCTTTGGTAGAAAATACAGGATATTACTGGAGAAGGTTACCAAGATCAGTACCAGACCAATCAGATTGTTCGTGATGTATCCCAGGTAAGTCTGGATGCAGTGAACCCCCTTCAAGATAGAACAAACCTGAATATTGACCATATAGACTCAACTACGAAGGAAACACATAAGACTGA